>NC_064623.1:231680732-231987884 GCF_023898315.1 Schistocerca nitens | reverse complement strand
GCATGTTTCGCCACAGGGTGATCCTTATTACCAACAAACACTGTCTGCCTGTGTCCATTCGTGTGAATGGACAGTTTGTTGCTCGTCATTCCCACATAGAATGCGTCACAGTGTAGGCAGGTCAGTTGGTAGATCACGTGGGTGCTTTCACACGTGGCTCTGCCTTTGATCGTGTACACCTTCCGGGTTACAGGACTGGAGTAGGTGGTGGTGGGAGTGTGCATGGGACAGGTTTTACAACGGGGGCGGTTACAAGGGTAGGAGCCAGAGGGTGGGGAGGGTGGTTTGGGGATTTCATAGGGGTGAACTAAGAGGTTACGAAGGTTAGGTGGACGGAGGAAAGACACTCTTGGTGGAGTGGGTAGGATTTCATGAAGGATGGATCTCATTTCAGGGCAGGATTTGAGGAAGTCGTATCCCTGCTGGAGAGCCACATTCAGAGTCTGATCCAGTCCTGGAAAGTATCTTGTCACAAGTGGGGCACTTCTGTGGATCTTCTGTGGAAGGTTCTGGGTTTGAGGGGATGAGGAAGTGGCTCTGGTTATTTGCTTCTGTACCAGGTCGAGAGGGTAGTTGTGGGATGCGAAAGCCGTTTTCAGGTTGTTGGTGTAATGGAGCAGGGAGTCCGGACTGGAGCAGATTCGTTTGCCACGAAGACCTAGGCTGTAGGGAAGGGACCGTTTGATGTGGAATGTGTGGCAGCTGTCATAATGGAGGTACTGTTGCTTGTTGGTGGGTTTGATGTGGACGGACGTGTGAAGCTGGCCCTTTGACAGATGGAGGTCAACGTCAAGGAAAGTGGCATGGGATTTGGAGTAGGACCAGGTGAATCTGATGGAACCAAAGGAGTTGAGGTTGGAGAGGAAGTTCTGGAGTTCTTCCTCACTGTGAGTCCAGATCATGAAGATGTCATCAATAAATCTGTACCAAACTTTGGGTTGGCAAGCCTGGGTAACCAAGAAGGCTTCCTCTAAGCGACCCATTAATAGGTTGGCGTACGAGGGGGTCATCCTGGTACCCATGGCTGTTCCCTTTAATTGTTGGTATGTCTGGCCTTCAAAAGTGAAGAAATTGTGGGACAGGATGGTAATGAGGAAAGAGGTTTTAGGTAGGGTGGCAGGTGATCGGCGTGAAAGGAAGTGCTGCATCGCAGCGAGGCCCTGGACGTGCGGAATATTTGTGTATAAGGAAGTGGCATCAATGGTTACAAGGATGGTTTCTGGGGGTAACAGATTGGGTAAGGATTCCAGGCATTCGAGAAAGTGGTTGGTGTCTTTGATGAAGGATGGGAGACGGCATGTAATGGGTTGATGGTGTTGATCTACGTATGCAGAGATACATTCTGTGGGGGCTTGGTAACCAGCTACAATGGGACGGCCGGGATGATTGGGTTTGTGGATTTTAGGAAGAAGGTAGAAGGTTGGGGTGCGGGGTGTTGGTCGGGTCAGGAGGTTGATGGAGTCAGGTGAAAGGTTTTGTAGGGGGCCTAAGGTTCTGAGGATTCCTTGAAGATCCGCCTGGACATCAGGAATGGGATTACCTTGGCGAACTTTGTATGTGGTGTTGTCTGAAAGCTGAGGCAGTCCCTCAGCCACATACTCCCGACGATCAAGTACCACCGTTTTGGAACCCTTGTCCGCCGGAAGAATGACGATGGATCGGTCAGCCTTCAGATCACGGATAGCTTGGGCTTCAGCAGTGGTGATGTTGGGAGTAGGATTAAGGTTTTTTAAGAAGGATTGAGAAGCAAGGCTGGAAGTCAGAAATTCCTGGAAGGTTTGGAGAGGGCGATTTTGAGGAAGAGGAGGTGGGTCCTGCTGTGACGGAGGACGGAACTGCTCCAGGCAGGGTTCAATTTGGATAGTGTCTTGGGGAGTTGGATCATTAGGAGTAGGATTAGGATCATTTTTCTTCATGGCAAAGTGATATTTCTAGCAGAGAGTACGAGTGTAGGACAGTAAATCTTTGACGAGGGCTGTTTGGTTGAATCTGGGAGTGGGGCTGAAGGTGAGGCCTTTGGATAGGACATAGGTTTCGGATTGGGAGAGAGGTTTGGAGGAAAGGTTAACTACTGAATTGGGGTGTTGTGGTTCCAGATTGTGTTGATTGGAATTTTCAGGTTTTGGAGGGAGTGGAGCTGGAAGTGGGAGATTGAGTAGATGGGAGAGACTGGGTTTGTGTGCTATGAGAGGAGGCTGAGGTTTGCTGGAAAGGTTGTGAAGGGTGAGTGAGTTGCCTTTCCGGAGGTGGGAAACCAGGAGATTGGATAGTTTTTTGAGGTGGAGGGTGGCATGCTGTTCTAATTTGCGGTTGGCCTGTAGGAGGATGCTCTGAACAGCCGGTGTGGATGTGGGAGAGGAAAGATTGAGGACTTTTATTAACGATAGGAGTTGACCGGTGTGTTCATTGGCTGAGTTGATGTGTAGGTGAAGGATTAGGTGGGTGAGGGCAATGGATTGTTCAGTTTGGAACTGGTATAGGGACTGATGGAAAGAAGGATTGCAGCCAAAGATGGGAACTTTAAGTGTGAGGCCTTTGGGGGTGATGCCAAATGTCAGACAAGCCTGAGAAAATAAAATATGGGAGCGTAATCTGGCTAGGGCGAAGGCATGTTTGCGGAGGGAATGTAAATAAAACTTAATGGGGTCGTTGTGGGGGTGTTGTGAGGGTGACATGGTATTATAACGTGGAAAGTGTAACATGAGGCTGAAATGAAAATGAAAATAAAAATGAAAATAAAAATAAAAATATATGGGGAGAGATAAAGGTGAACTAGAAAGCAACTGGAGATCTGGTGTGAAAAAAGGCGAAAAAGTGTTGGTTAAAGCTGGGCTGTGTTGATCCTGTGGTGAACTTGGGTTGGTAGACAACGATGTGCATAAAGGTTAGGTGGTTGTGTTGCCGCCAAAACTCGTTAAAGGGTAGGGAAATGCGGGAAAATTTCGAAAAAACTACGTGTAAATGTATTAAAAGGAGTGGTTTTGTGGTGGCAGATTATGAGAATGAGGCTAACAATTGTCTGACGAAGAAATAATGACGTTAAAACCCGTGGGAAGCGGCTAAAAATGATCAATGATGTGGGAAAAACGGAAATGGAAATAAAGCGAAAGTTATTAGAACTAGCCGAAATGGTTGTTTAATAGGTGAAAGGAACTGCTTGTGAACTACAAACGGTGGATTTTATAGCAGCGGTAGTGTTGAAAGCGGAAAAAAAAATTTTTTTTTGGTTATGGTTTGGAAGTGGGTTACGTATTATTGAGTATATATAGACGGGATAAAATTGTATAGTAGATTACGGTAAAAGAGAGAAGGTGAATACAAAGTGAATCTACTGGCAAAAACAGAAAGAGAAAATAAGACGACAGGAAAGATTTCGAAATGCAACAGTGACAATAACAAACGTAATTGTTGGGTTCTAATTAGTGATATGAATATAATAGAGGGAAACATTCCACGCAGGAAAAATATATCTAAAAACAAGGATGATGTGACTTACCATACGAAAGCGCTGGCAGGTCGATAGACACACAAACAAACACAATCATACACACAAAATTCTAGCTTTCGCAACCAACGGTTGCTTCGTCAGGAAAGAGGGAAGGAGAGGGAAAGACGAAAGGATGTGGGTTTTAAGGGAGAGGGTAAGGAGTCATTCCAATCCCGGGAGTGGAAAGACTTACCTTAGGGGGAAAAAAGGACGGGTATACACTCGCGCGCACACACACACATATCCATCCACACATATACAGCACAAGCAGCGCACACACACACATATCCATCCACACATATACAGACACAAGCAGACATATTCAAAGACAAAGAGTTTGGACAGAGATGTCAGTCGAGGTGGAAGTGCAGAGGCAAAGATGTTGTTGAATGACAGGAGAGGTATGAGCGGCGGCAACTTGAAATTAGCGGAGATTGAGGCCTGGTGGGTAACGAGAAGAGAGGATATACTGAAGGGCAAGTTCCCATCACCGGAGTTCTGACAGGTTGGTGTTAGTGGGAAGTATCCAGATAACCCGGACGGTGTAACACTGTGCCAAGATGTGCTGGCCGTGCACCAAGGCATGTTTAGCCACAGGGTGATCCTCATTACCAACAAACACTGTCTGCCTGTGTCCATTCATGCGAATGGACAGTTTGTTGCTGGTCATTCCCACAAAGAAAGCTTCACAGTATAGGCAGGTCAGTTGGTAAATCACGTGGGTGCTTTCACATGTGGCTCTGCCTTTGATCGTGTACACCTTCCGGGTTACAGGACTGGAGTAGGTGGTGGTGGGAGGGTGCATGGGACAGGTTTTACACCGGGGGCAGTTACAAGGGTAGGAGCCAGAGGGTAGGGAAGGTGGTTTGGGGATATCATAGGGATGAACTAAGAGATTACGAAGGTTAGGTGGACGGCGGAAAGACACTCTTGGTGGAGTGAGGAGGGTTTCATGAAGGATGGATCTCATTTCAGGGCAGGATTTGAGGAAGTCGTAACCCTTAGCAGAGCCACATTCAGAGTCTGATCCAGTCCCGGAAAGTATCCTGTCACAAGTGGGGCACTTTTGTGGTTCTTCTGTGGGAGGTTCTGGGTTCGAGGGGATGAGGAAGTGGCTCTGGTTATTTGCTTCCGTACCAGGTCGGGAGGGTAGTTGTGGGATGCGAAAGCTGTTTTTCAGGTTATTGGTGTAATGGTGCAGGGATTCCGGACTGGGCCAAACTCATTGTCTTTAAATATGTCTGCTTGTGTCTGTATATGTGTAGATTGATATGTGTGTGTGTGCGAGTGTATACCCGTCCTTTTTTCCCCCAAGGTAAGTCTTTCCGCTCCCGGGATTGGAATGACTCCTTACCCTCTCCCTTAAAACCCACTTCCTTTCATCTTTCCCTCTCCTTCCCTCTTTCCTGACGAAGCAACTGTTTGTTGCGAAAGCTAGAATTTTGTGTGTATGTTTGTGTTTGTTTGTGTGTCTATCGACCTGCCAGCGCTTTCGTGTATATATATATATATATATATATATATATATATATATATATAGAGGGAAACATTCCACGTGGGAAGAATATATTTAAAAACAAAGATGATATGACTTACCAAACGAAAGTGCTGGCAGGTCGATAGACACACAAACAAACACAAACATACACACAAAATTCTGGCTTTCGCAATCAACAATTGCTTCATCTGGAAAGAGGGAAGGAGAGGGAAAGATGAAAGGATGTGGGTTTTAAGGGAGAGGGTAAGGAGTCATTCCAATCCCGGGAGCGGAAAGAATTTCCTTGGGGGAAAAAAGGACAGGTATACACTCGCGCACACACACACACATATCCATCCCATATATATATATATATATATATATATATATATATATATATATATATATATATATATATATATATATATATATATATTGATGTGACTTACCAAATGAAAGTGCTGGCAGGTCGACAGACACACAAAGAAACACAACCATACACACAAAATTCAAGCCCTCGCAACAAACCGTTCCCTCATCAGGAAAGAGGGGAAGGAGAGGGAAAGACGAAAGGATGTGGGTTTTAAGGGAGAGGGTAAGGAGTCATTCCAATCCCGGGAGCGGAAAGACTTACCTTAGGGGGAAAAAAGGACAGGTATACACTCGCACACACACACATATCCATCCACACATATACAGACACAAGCAGACATATTTAAAGACAAAGAGTTTGGGCACAGATGTCACAACCTAATCATAATTTATAAAGAACATTTCAGCTTACCATTCACTGATAGTGTCTCTGACACTACACTACACAGTTACTATTAACTCGAATTAGCCACTCAAGTAACATCTATTACAAATTATCAGTTGCTTTTTGCACTATTGGTATGTATTGACAATGCAGATAAAGCTAAATCAATATTTATTGTGCTTTTGTAAGGCATGCCTGCTAATAGTACCATTTTTTTTCTTCCGGTTTCACAGTAATGCGGAATCCAATTAACGTTCTCAATTTAGCAATGATGAAATAAGAACGTGGTTTCCAGCTGAAATCACCTACTTCTCCTGAGAATGTACATACGTGTCATTTGTTAGTAGATTTCCTTGCCATTCCTTCAAGTAATATCGACATTTTGTTTGAAATTGTGGATTCGTCAGAAGAAATATGAAATAACTGTGATGATTCAATGAATTATGGTTCAGACGACGTCAGTTGTGCCAGTAACAGTTCTGACGAGGAATACCTTCCGAGCCTAAAGAAAAAAAAAAAACACACTGCTACAGCTTTCAGCGACAAAGAAAATGCAGTGAAACATTAGTTAACGAAGGAGGGAAAAAATCATTTAAGTTAAGCAGTGTCAGGTAAACATTTTGAGCAGCTGCCAGTGATAGACAATGCTATTGAGAAATTCATAGCTGATGAGAAGATGAAACTTGCTGTTATCCCTGCAACGGCTGCTTATAATGACGATCAGTCAGGTTTCATGAAAGAACTGCGTGCACACTGCACATTATTATTTTGGGGTAAAAAAAGACAGAGTCAATTGCCCAATCAATGAGTGCAATGACACATTCATATATGATAATACCAGTGATAAGTATAAGTGGTTTACTGTTTCCACAGCTGTTTCTGTCTTAAACAACCACAAGGAAAATTACGACCAAAAATAAAAAAATGGGCTGTTTTGTTGGAAAAATCTCAAAAAATGAGAAAGATGAATTTCAGCATTTCATTTGAAACATATTCCTACCAGCTACAGAAACTAATTCACTGCTTTTGTTGGATTCATGGTCTGGACACTAGGTGCCTCTGCTTTTGTGGAGGATGATGAAAAATCTGTTGATGTCATGTGGATTCCATCTGGAACTACAAGTAAGATAAAGAATTGTTTCAACAGTGGAAAGCATTTTTCATGAAATTATCAGACAACATAATTTCCAATACCTCTCTCTCTCTATTCAGGTTTATCAACAGAAGAATATTCTTAAGCTCCAGTCATTTGTGCACGACCAGTTTTCTTTGCCACGCTTTACGAATCTGATCAAGTATGCCTGCTATGCAGAGCAATATGCAGAACAGCAATATGCAGAACAACGGCTGGAATCATTTATGACTTCATCCCAGCTCTGTCTAAATAAAACTAATGGTTACCGCAAAGGACCTGACTGCAACAATTGTTCCTTTGTCCAGTGTGCATGGTGCAAGAAAAATGTTTGATTTGTCATTCAATAGACATTTCGCATTTTTGTGATGACTATGGGAAAACTGGTAGAAGCAGACCTCGGGGAAGATCAGTTTGGATTCCGTAGAAATGTTGGAACACGTGAGGCAATACTAACCTTACGACTTATCTTAGAAGAAAGATTAAGGAAAGACAAACCTACGTTTCTAGGATTTGTAGACTTAGAGAAAGCTTTTGACAATGTTGACTGGAATACTCTCTTTCAAATTCTGAAGGTGGCAGGGGTAAAATACAGGGAGCAAAAGGCTATTTACAATTTGTACAGAAACCAGATGGCAGTTATAAGAGTCGAGGGGCATGAAAGGGAAGCAGTGGCTGGGAAGGGAGTGAGACAGGGTTGTAGCCCCTCCCCGACACTATTCAATCTGTATACTGAGCAAGCAGTAAAGGAAACAAAAGAAAAATTCAGAGTAGACATTAAAATCCATGGAGAAGAAATAAAAACTTTGAGGTTCGCCGATGACATTGTAATTCTGTCAGAGACAGCAAAGGACTTGGAAGAGCAGTTGAACGGAATGGACAGTGTCTTGAAAGGAGGATATAACATGAACATCAACAAAACCAAAACGAGGATAATGGAATGTAGTCAACTTAAATCGGGTGATGCTGAGGGGATTAGATTAGGAAATGACACACTTAAATTAGTAAAGGAGTTTTGGTATTTAGGGAGTAAAATAACTGATGATGGTCGAAGTAGAGAGGATATAAAATGTAGACTGGCAATGGCAAGGAAAGCGTTTCTTAAGAAGACAAATTTGTTAACATCGAGTATAGATTTAAGTGTCAGGAAGTCATTTCTGAAAGTATTTGTATGGAGTGTAGTCATGTATGGAAGTGAAACATGGACGATAACTAGTTTGGACAAGAAGAGAATAGAAGCTTTCGAAATGTGGTGCAACAGAAGAATGCTGAAGATTAGATGGGTAGATCACATAACTAATGAGGGGTATTGAATAGAATTGGGGAGAAGAGGAGTTTGTGACACAACTTGACAAGAAGAAGGGACCGGTTGGTAGGACATGTTCTGAGGCATCAAGGAATCACAAATTTAGCATTGGAGCGCACCGTGGAGGGTAAAAATCGTAGAGGGAGACCAAGAGATGAAGACACTAAGCAGATTCAGAAGGATGTAGGTTGCAGTAGGTACTGGGAGATGAAGAAGCTTGCACAGGATAGAGTAGCATGGAGAGCTGCATCAAACCAGTCTCAGGACTGAAGACCACAACAACAACAATGGGGAATAAACAAAGAACTGTTTCACTGATGGTCAAATGAAAAACATTCAAACATTATTATAAGGAATGGCCTACAGGAATTGTTATAAAATGTAGTACTGCAAGACATATTTCATTTCAACAAATTACAAGTCCCCACTGATGGAAGTCGTCTGTGACATCAAACATTGCCATGATTTTATTTTCTCTGGTTGCTACTTTTATCAGCATTACATGTGCAAGAACTGAACTGTCAATATGAAGTTATATAAAAATTATGTTTGTTTAGTTTAAACCAGGTTTTCACCAGAGCAAACAACCTAACACGCACGAGCAAAAGAGTCTGGTGTACCCAGTAGGCCTCTTGCAGGTCTTTCAACTACATGACACTGCAGCTACTTACGTGTCCCTAACCTTCTCCAGTTACCTAATAGAAAAACAAAGACCTGCAGTTTCTTGTGGAATCCGAATCACGTGTCTTTCGTGGCCACTACAATATCTGTGAGAAGTGAAGTCTCGGTTAATCGTGAAAAAGTTGTGGGTTGTGGTCTGAATGGGATTTGATCCCACACTCTCTGGGTCACAAAGCACGTGCTTTTCCACTAGACCATTTTTGTTTTAGAAAAAAATAATATGACCATTAGACCTTACACACACAGTGGAAACCCTAGCTGTGTCACATCTCGAGATGATGCTCGACATCGATAATTAGTGTTTTGTTTATAACTTTCCTCTCACTAACACTGGAAGCCAGGAAAAATGGCAGCCAACACACATGGAAAATTTTGGACCAGTGCTAAGGAGAGATGGAGATGCAATTCCGTGTAAAGTGCAGGATCTCTATGCATGTCATGCTTCAATACAAATTGAGACACTTAAATTCTTCCTTCCCTGTGCCATTTTTCATAATCCATCAAGAACAGTGTGCTCGCCAAATAATCCTCACTGAACAGCAAAGTTTCGCATTGTGGCTCTAAGAACACAGAGTTGTATCCTGTATGCTGAATATTAGCTCCAAACACTAAAAACTAATAACACAGCATTCATAGGCAATGTTTGCTACCTTGTGTTCTCCTCTGTTCCCTCTAGTATAAACGGTTCTACCCATATACAAGCGAATGGTAGAGAATTTTCTGTAAATGCTCATTCACACACATTCGTTTCCATTCGTCCATTGTAAATCAGGCTTGCTGCGCCGGTACTGCGAACGGCTGAAAGCAAGTAGTGCTTAACATTGGTGTCTGTGAAATCCAGATAATTGCTCTACACAGCACTGCACGAGTGATTCGCCGAGTTGCACGTTAGCCGGGCAGGGCTGTACAAACCGCTGTTATAAGCTGTTCTTCACATGGCAGAAATGTGTAACTTCAACATTTTTTACAAAATACTTCCAGTGTCTCTTCTCAGTTAAAATTTTGGCAATGCATTTCTTTCATTGTCTTCTTCCTGTGTAAAAAATTTCAGGGTAGGTTTCGACATGTCTTATTGGACCATTCCACTGTGAGATTGGTAAGGTGCACTTCCCACTTCAAATCCTAAAGAAAGTGTGTGCCTAAAAATTTCGTATAACTGACATTTGAGACATTTTTTTCCTTCAACGGCGAAAGTTAACTCCACAGTTTTTTTCAGCCTGCTTACCTTGAATCACTGTGCTAAGCTGTGGATAATTGATGTTGCAGTTTGCTGTAGATTTTCCTCACTGTTTGAGTTAATCAGAATATTGGTGCCATCTTCAAAGAGTACTGTCATTCCATCAAGTATTTTATCAGCTAAGCCATTTACACATAGGAGGAATATGACAGGTTCTAGCACTATCCCTTCTCAGACTTCATTCTTGTTTTCTTGCTCATTATTGCAAAACACCCCATGAACCATGGACCTTGCCACTGGTGGGGAGGCTTGTGTGCCTTAGCGATACAGATAGCTGTACCGTTGGTGCAACCACAATGGAGGGGTATCTGTTGAGAGACCAGACAAAGTTGTCGTTCCTGAAGAGGGGCAGCAGCCTTTCAGTAGTTGCAGGGGCAACAGTATGGATGATTGACTGATCTGGCCTTGTAACATTAACAAAAACAGTCTCGCTCTGCCGATAGTGCGAACAGCTGAAAGCGAGGGGAAACTACAGGTGAAATTTTTCCCGAGGGCATGCAGCTTTACTGTATGGTTAAATGATGGCTTCCTTTGGATAAAATATTCCAGAGGTAAAATAGTCCCCCATTCGGATCTCCAGCCGGGGACTAATCAGGACGTTGCTATCAGGAGAAAGAAAACTGGCGTTCTACAGGTCGGAGCGTGGAATGTCAGATCTCTTAATCGGGCAGGTAGGTTAGAAAATTTAAAAGGGAAATGGATAGGTTAAAGTTAGATATAGTGGAAATTAGTGAAGTTCAGTGGCAGGAGGAACAAGACTTCTGGTCAGGCGAATACAGGGTGATAAACACAAAATCAAATAGGGGTAATGCAGGAGTAGGTTTAATAATGAATAAAAAAATAGGAATGTGGGTAAGCTACTACAAACAGAATAGTGAACGCATTATTGTGGCCAAGACAGACATGAAGCCCATGCCTACTACAGTAGTACAAGTTTATATGCCAACTAGCTCTGCAGATGATGAAGACATTGAAGAAATGTATGATGGGATAAAATATATTATTCAGATAGTGAAGGGAGACAAAAATTTAATAGTCATGGGTGACTAGAATTTGATAGAAGGAAAAGGAAGAGAAGGAAATGCAGTAGGCGAATATGGAATTAGGGTAAGGAATGAAAGAGGAAGCCGCCTGGTAGAATTCTGCACAGAGCATAACTTAATCATAGCAAACACTTGGTTCACAAATCATGAAAGAAGGCTGTATACATGGAAGAGGCCTGGAGACACTGGAAGGTTTCAGATAGATTATATAATGGTAACACATAGGGGCAGATGTGGACTCGGACCACAACCTATTAGGTATGAATTGAAGATCAAAACTGAAGAAACTGCAAAACGGTGGGAATTAAAGGAGATGGGACTTTGATAAACTGCAAGAACCAGAGGTCATAGAGAGTTTGAGTCAGCATTAGGGAACAACTGACAAGAACAGAGGAAAGAAATAATGTAGAAGAATAATGGGTAGCTTTGAGAGATGAAATGTCTCAAAAATGAGATCGACAGGAAGTGCAAAATGGCTAAGCAGGGCTGGCTAGAGGACAAATGTAAGGATGTAGAGGCATATATCACTATGGGTAAGGTAGATACTGCCCACAGGAAAATTAAAGAGACGTTTGGGAAAAAAAAGAGAACCACTTGTTTGAATACCAAGAGCTCAGATGAAAACACAGTTCTAAGCAAAGAAGGAAAAGCAGAGAAAAAAATGGCTCTGAGCACTATGGGACTCAACTGCTGAGGTCATTAGTCCCCTAGAACTTAGAACTAGTTAAACCTAACTAACCTAAGGACATCACAAACATCCATGCCCGAGGCAGGATTCGAACCTGCGACCGTAGCGGTCTTGCGGTTCCAGACTGCAGCGCCTTTAACCGCACGGCCACTTCGGCCGGCGAAAAGCAGAGAGGTGGAAGGAATATATAGAGGGTCTATACAAGGGA
Organism: Schistocerca nitens; assembly: GCF_023898315.1. Classification (NCBI taxonomy): domain Eukaryota; kingdom Metazoa; phylum Arthropoda; class Insecta; order Orthoptera; family Acrididae; genus Schistocerca; species Schistocerca nitens. The sequence continues at coordinate 231,975,868 of NC_064623.1, read as the reverse complement.
GATGTACTTAAGGACAATATTATGGAAATGGAAGAGGGTGTAGATGAAGATGAAATGGGAGATATGATACTACGTGAGGAGTTTGATAGAGCACTGAAAGACCTAAGACGAAACAAGGCCCTAGGAGTAGACAACATTCCATTAGAAATACTGATAGCCTTGGGAGAGTCAGCCCTGATAAAACTGTACCATCTAGTTGGCAAGATGTACGTGTATTCAAGAAGAATATGATAACTCCAATCCCAAAAGAAAGCAGGTGTCAAGATATGTGAAAATTACTGAACTATCAGTTTAATAAGTCACAGCAGCATAATACTGACACAAATTCTTTACAGATGAATGGAGAAACTGGTAGAAGCTGACCTTGGGAAAGATCAGTTTGGATTCCGTAGAAATGTTGAAACACGTGAGGCAGTACTGACCGTACGACTTATCTTAGAAAATAGATTAAGGAAAGGCAAACCTACGTATATCTAGCATTTGTAGACTTAGATAAAGCTTTTGACAATGTTGACTGGAATACTCTCTTTCAAATTCTAAAGGTGGCAGGGGTAAAATACAGGGAGCGAAAGGCTATTTACAATTTGTACAGAAACCAGATTGCAGTTATAAGAGTCGAGGGGCATGAAAGGGAAGCAGTGACTGGGAATGGAGTGAGACAGGGTTGTAGCCTATCCCCAATGTTATTCAATCTGTGTACTGAGCAAGCAGTAAAGGAAACAAAAGAAAAATTCGGAGTAGGAATTAAAATCCATGGAGAAGAAATACAAACTTTGAGGTTTGCCAATGACATTGTGATTCTGTCAGAGACAGTAAAGGACCTGGAAGAGCAGCTGAATGGAATGGACAGTGTCTTGAAAGGAGGATATAAGATGAACATCAACAAAAGCAAAACAAGGATAATTTAATATAGTCGAATTAAATCGGGTGATGCTGCGGGAATTAGATTAGGAAATGAGACGATTAAAGTAGTAAATGATAACTGATGATGGTCAAAGTAGAGAGGATATAAAATGTAGACTGGCAATGGCAAGGAAAGCATTTGTGAAGAAGAAGAATTTGTTAACACCGAGTATAGATTTAAGTGGCAGGAAGTCGTTTCTGAAAGTATTTGTATGGAGTGAAGCCATGTATGAAAGTGAAACATGGACGATAAATAGTTTGGACAAGAAGAGAATAGAAGCTTTTGAAATCTGGTGCTGCAAAAGAATGCTGAAGATTAGATGGGTGGATCACATAACTAATGAGGAGGTACTGAATGGAATTGGGGGGAAGGGAAATTTGTGGCACAAATTGACTAGAAGAAGGGGTCGGTGGGTAGGACACGTTCAGAAACATCAAGGGATCACCAATTTATTATTTCAGGGCAGCGTGGAACATATAAATTGTAGAGGGAGACCCACAGATGAATACACTAAGCAGATTCAGAAGAATGAAGGTTGCAGTAGGTACTGGGAGATGAAGCAGCTTGCACAGGATAGAGTAGCATGAAGAGCTGCATCAAACCAGTCTCTGGACGAAGACCACAACAACAACATATTGCAAAAACCAGATTTTTTTGTATTTCACTGTCTTTGTCTTTTATTTCAGTGATTTGTTGATAATGTGCATGTTTGGGGCACGGAATATCCACACAAGCTTCTGGAACACATTCACGATTCACCTAAAGTTAAAATCTTTTACGCCATGTCCTCTTCAAAAGTTAATGGACCATTTTTCTTTGTGGAGAAAACTGGACATAACACAGCAACGGCTTATTCCACAAAGACAGTGGAGACTTCATTTTGTAACAAGATGCTACTCCACCATACTTTCTTTCAGATATTCATGATTACTTCAATGCTGAAGCGTCTCAGCACTGTATTGGACACGCATCCCATAGTGATTCTTCTCTTCTCCACTGTCCCCCACGGTGATATGACATTAACTCCATGTGATTTCATCTTATGGGGTTATGTCAAAGATCATGTGTTTCTGCTTCCACTGCCTGTTAATTTGGAAAAGTTGCAAGGAAGGATAATTAATGCATTCACTGATATCGACTCTGATATGTTGGGATGTGTATGTTAGGAGTTCAACTGTCGTACTGACATTTTCACCACACTAATGTGAATTAAAAACTTGGAGAGATACTCTGTCCACTGATGTGTGTCTAATTTCTGCACGTCTTGCAGTTTTCATGTAGTTATCTTCTCAAACCCCATAGGTAATTAGGAACAACCCTGTATTTTCAATTTCATGAGGCTAACATTCTGATTCCCCGTTCTCCTTGAATCTCAGACCACAAAAGCTTGAAAATAGGCAGATGGTACAAAACCTTTTTTGAGCAGTTCATATTCCAAATTTGAGAAAATCCAAGAAATTGTGGAAAAATAGAGGAAACTTATTGAAATTGTGGTGTCACCGCCAGACACCACACTTGCTAGGTGGTAGCCTTTAAATCGGCCGCGGTCCGTTAGTATAAGTCGGACCCGCGTGTCGCCACTATCAGTGATTGCAGACCGAGCGCCGCCACACGGCAGGTCTAGAGAGACGTCCTAGCACTCGCCCCAGTTGTACAACTGACTTTGCTAGCGATGGTTCACTGACAAAATACGTTCTCATTTGCCGAGACGATAGTTAGCATAGCCTTCAGCTACGTCATTTGCTACGACCTAGCAAGGTGCCATTATCATTTGCTATTGATGCTGTAAAACATGTACCGTCAAGAACGATGTTCACCATTTATGGATTAAAGTTAAGTATTCCAGCAGCTACGTACGTTTTTTGCTCTACTCTAATTTCCTTGTCCTGTTCCAGACCTCACCTGCGTGAGCTAAAACGCGTGCCTTTCGGCTTCCTCTATGAACACTGTGTTGGCTCTCCTGCCAACACACAACAGAAATAACCAGAGATAAACAAATGATGAACAAAGTGATAAAACAGCAACAATGAAGATAAAGAAGTATTTGTGGGTCCAGAAAAAGGAAGCTGGAGTGGGGACAAGAGATTTTAGTCTAATCCGTGAAATGAAGAAAAAGGCGAACACTACATAAGATGGATTAATCACAGCATTTCAGTACCTTCTCTTCACATAAGGTTATCTGAAGTTTCTCCTCACGATTCTGTGTTTGTTTCAGGTTTAAAGATAAGGCTGAATTCTCCTTCTCCTTGGATTCCATTTCTGCTTTCATATCTTTCAGATCTTGTTCCATGCGGTCTCGGATTCTCTGTTGCTTGCTCGCTTCTGACACATGGCCCTGTACATGAAGAAAAGAAAAAGGTTTGGAAAAAATAATTTTGATCAATTAACAGAAAATTATTTAAAACTCAATCATTATTGCACAATGTTTCTATGCTAATGTCTTCCATACACAAGTTTTGCAACCAGATATTGGCAAGAAACAATATTTGAAGGGTACTGGGAAATATAATGGTAACCCACATTAGGTGAGAGGAGATATTCAACTGGAAAAGTTTAAAAAATATTTCATACATAAGATATTAATATTTTATTATTTGTGCTACAAACTTTGAGTTAATAATGTTCAGAATGCTATCTTTTCCTAGCTGTGGCGAACATATTATGTGGCATACCATTGTTTTCCTGCAACAAACACAGGACAGTTGAAAATCCTCACATTTCATCTGCAGATGCATCTATATACTCATCCTCATTTGTAAATATCTTCTTGGTTTTTATTGCTTTGTAGAATTTGTGATAAATAGATGGTATCCAGTTCAGTACAGATATGAGGTCTTGTTTCTTCTTTGAGTCAATTGGAACTGACCCAGAATACTTCTTTTGAAGACTTGTTCCTTCTAATGGTAGGGCAACCTCATTTGGGTTAACTGACCTTCTGTCAGTCTTCCCCATGAAATGTATTTGATACGAACAATATTCCTGGCGCATCTGCACTGAGAAGGAGCTCAACAGCATCTCGCAATAATACCTTATGCCCTTCTATTGAGGTATTCTTTTGACTAAATGTAGGTCTCATGTCAGTGATGCATACAAAATCTTCTGACAACATAACATGGACACAAAATGGTCGTGTTTGGCCCCACTTGAGTTGTCCACACAGTCTTGAGGGGCACACACAAACTGCACATGTCGGCATACATACTGCTCCACAACATCAAAATCTCTATCACTTGGCAACATGGAATGTCCAGGAAGTGGGAAGTGGTGCTCGATGTTGGAAAATCTTCCTTTTGCTATAAGCAGCATCCAAATAAACACAATGTTCCAGTTTTTGTTTTGCCCAGAGCAGTTGTCTTAAATTGCAATCAAACTTATTCCCTCAAATATTGTGATCAAAATACTACAGCAAGCAGCTGCCTATTTGCTCTCAACCCCTTGATGCTACCGTTTCATCCAAAAGAAAGAATGACCTGGTGACGAATTACAGGGATAAATGCTGAATCTTACAGAACATTGGACCTGTAGAGAGTTTAGGAGTGGGCAATGCCTGTTGTAGATCAGAAGTTATTAAATTCCAGAATGAGATTTTCACTCTGCAGCGGAGTGTGCGCACACTCCGCTGCAGAGTGAAAATCTCATTCTGGAAACATCCCCCAGGCTGTGGCTAAGCCATGTCTCCGCAGTATCCTTTCTTTCAGGAGTGGTAGTTCTGCAAGGTTCGCAGGAGAGCTTCTGTAAAGTTTGGAAGGTAGGAGATGAGATACTGGCAGAAGTAAAGCTGTGAGTACCGGGCATGAGTCGTGCTTCGGTAGCTCAGGTGGTAGAGCACTTGCCCGCGAAAGGCAAAGGTCCCGAGTTCGAGTCTCGGTCGGGCACACAGTTTTAATCTGCCAGGAAGTTTCAGTTATTAAATTGTTGTCTTTATCAAAAACTGCCTTCTCTATTTGCAGTTTTATATTATCTTGACCTGCCTGGGCTTTTCTTATATGTAACTCCTTCTGTATATTTATTTCTCTTCATCTTTCCAGGTCGTTTTTTCCTTCTATCAGTTGAATTTCATTTGGATCACCTGTTGGGGAAGTATCTGATAGTGGCAGTTTGAATGAAATATTGTAATCTTGAATGAAAATGCGATGATACTTATCAAAATACACAGTCTTTGCTTTGATATCAGAGTAGTATTCATCTTTATAATGGTTGTAGCAACTTTGTATGGAATATTCCATCGACATATAGAATTTTTCACCATTATCTTTTCTACTGTAGTGACTTTTGTATTTTGGAATACCTTCTATATGTTTTTTGACTAATTGCGCATCTTCCTCTGAATAGGCATGTGGTCTATTCTTGTGTTTGCCTCTTCTATCTTCTGGTGGAGTAGTAGCCACTGTTCACATTTTGGATTGCATGTTTTCTACTCTACCTCTGTTGTGCCGCAAACCATGTATGCTTAAAAATGCAACTTCACAGACGTTAGTGCTTCTGTCATCTTTTATAACATTGTATCGTACAGTGTTGTTACGCCTCCTAATTTCATTGCCTGTATATCTTCTTTTTATGGATTCCAGCTGCTTGGAACCAAACAAATAAGCATTTTGTCTATTGAAGTCCCCAGTGTTCCAGAATGGCTTGTTTATAATCTGTATAAGTTTCTCCCTGATCCATTCAAAACACTTTTTAGAATACCTTCTTTGGTAGTACATTGAAGTTCACTATTCCTTGTAAGTTTCTTCTGTTGTTGTTTGTTCACTAGGTTTTTTTTTTTTTCTTTTTCTCGATGTTTTCATTGTGACTTCTGTATTCTCAGGGTCAGTTCTGTTATGATTATCTTCACTCCACTAAAAAAAAAAAAAAATGTATGGATAGTGTAATATTAAAAAGTGCTGTTAACCAATAAAATGGTAATCTCATCAATGTTATGATGAATAAAATGGTAACCCACAAATACAAGAATATTTCTTTTTGTAAACATCCCATGATTTACAGATGACAATGTAGTTGCAGTAAAAGATGTGTTAATTCTATCTACGTATCAAGATCTTGTAAAAAAAGTTGAATATGGAAATAAAATACATAACCTAACTAGCTAGCATGAAGATAATGGTAACCAGCAAATAACAACATTATGTGGAAAACAAAACTTACTTGACTGCAGTAGAATTAATATAAGTAAAATCTTCCATCTCCTCATTTAAATCGAAATCTGGATCATTAATGTCATCATCAAAACAGTCATAATCACTGGAATCACCACATGTGGGTTCCCATAGAAACAAATCAACATTGTGCTGCCATCTGTCATCGATAAGATGAACTTGTTACACCACCTAGCATAGATCAGGATTACCATTGTCTTACTGTACTCAGTTTGAAAAATTCAAATTTGAGGGTTACCATTGTCTTTCCCCATACCCTACATGTGTACTGCCTACAAAAGTAATGTAATGTTCAATGGAAACTACTTTATATCTCTAAAATGCACCTCCACTTCTTGAGTCAGCTCACTAATTCGTGTGTCAGCTGCAGACATTTCCTTTTCCAGCTCCGCTTGGTAATTAAGTGTGTTTGCCAATCTTTCCTTTATGACTGACAAATCGTTCAATAGCTTCTCTCTTTCTTTCATAAGACCTTCTTTACTCTTCGCAGCAGGACCAGACCTGCCACAATTCCATTCAGTTCAGTTGTTTGTTTGTTCCACAGAATGAGTCTGTACACAGTTTACACAATACATACAGTGGAGGCCAATGTTGGTACAATACAGTTATACACATTTTTAAACTAAATGAGCAATGAAAGGTTATCAGAAAATAACCTTCCCTAGTGTCATAAAAAGTTGACTGTAGACATTTAATGGTATTCACATATCAGCCGTTCAGCTACTTCTGAACATGCTCACCATCATACCACATGAGCCCAAAAGGTTTTGAGTCTGGATTACTAAAAATTAGAGAAAAGTTAAGATAGTGGTTTTAATACTTCAGGTGTTCTACTTAGTCTCCCCCATTTGAGCACTATGCACAGAACATTCACACAGAAGTGTGAAACTGTCAGGCAAGTTCTTCTTTAGGACATTGTTCAGCTCACTCGTCACATTTTTTGGAAAATAATTGTCTGTGGTTTGCATTTCAATCAACCTGAGGCTGGCACTCAGGTGTCGCTACCTTCTTCTTCTTCTAAACCCCCCCCCCCACACCCCCACCCCACCCTCCCACCTGCCCTACTCTGGGAGACAGGGTGTGTGGGACAAACTTTGCACACACTTTTCTCTTTTTCCAAAACATTCTTGAGAATGTCTTGACCACGGGATTTAGAGGATGTTGTGACTTGTGACATACTGCAGCTGCAAATCCACTACATAACACTGCCTACTCACAACAGCCTGGTCAAATGCATATCTCTTGTTTCTATTGTTTACAGTTGTTAGTTCAAGCTGCCAACATAGTTATTGTGCTGATGTCTCTTGTACATCAGGAGTATCATTCCTCTCTCCTCTCTCAGACTCTTTGGATGGACACTGTTTGTGAGATACTTCTCGTACCATGCTGTTGAGAACTATATAGATGTCTGTGAAAATCAAATTTATAGACAAACTACCAGTCCAAAAGCAACGGCCTTGCCGCAGTGGATACACCAGTTCCCGTCAGATCACTGAAGTTAAGCGCTGTCGGGCGTGGTTGGCACTTGGATGGGTGACCGTCCGGGCCGCCATGCACTGTTGCCATTTTTCAGGGTGCACTCAGCCTCGTGATGCCAATTGAGGAGCTACTCGACTGAATAGTAGCGGCTCCGGTCAAAGAAAACCATCGTAACGACTGGGAGAGCGGTATGCTGACCACACGCCCCTCCTATTCACATCCTTATCTGGGGATGACACGGCGGTCGGATGGTCCCGATGGGCCACTTGTGGCCTGAAGACAAAGTGCTTTCTACCAGTCCCAAAGATCTGAATTGCCTTTTAACCAAGTCTCAACATCCTACACTACATATGAAAAAACAATGTACTCATTTCCTGTTATGGAATATTAATTAATATTTAAGATTATATTTATTATTAATGTTAATTAACAAAATTTCCACATATAGGCCAGTGGAAATACTGTCTTTTGGTCTTTCGAAAGTTTGTAATTAATGTGAAACTGAACAGATATTAAATGCACCACACACACAATTATGACCTATTCCAACACTTCATGGTTCTCATTATCATCATTTCCATTATGCATATTCTGTGGCTTGAGGTTCAGATAAAACTACCAATACACATGCGATTACAATGCATTACAACTATGCACATGATGCACACATTAAATTACAGTGTGTATCCTACATAACAACTGAGCAGTGCAGAGCAGCAAAATTATACTTTGTGCTGTGGGCCCATGTGGAAATGAATATCGTCAGAGAAATCTGACAGACAGCTGTGTGGGGCTACAGATGTAGATAAAGCTGGTTCACCCTAAGTTCAACACATGTCAGGAGCATCAATACATGCTAAAATCTCAATCGATGGCAGTGTCGCTTCAGGCCCTTATGGTTCTCAGTGCTTCAGTTTATATATTACTGTGACTCTTAAGTCTACCACCTGGGATGGAAAACAGTATGAGTCTGTAGCTCTTCACCACTGTAAAACACTGAGAAGACTGAATTTTCTTCAGGTGCATGGAAATATAGAAATAAATGGGAGTGTGACAAACAATACAAAATGTATATTCAAACATTTTAAATGCAACTACTGCAGAAAATGGGTCAATAGGTTGTTCTCTAAGCATTATCACAAATCACAAAATTTTATCTCTTCCAAGTAGCCTACAAAACGGAACACTTCACTGTCCGATAATAATGGTGAGCACTTTTGCTAGCAGTTCCAGAAGAAACCATGAATACAGATGTCATTATTAATGCAAGTTGGTGTTATGATCATCTGCCACCGTCAGTTAGAGGATGCTAAACCAAAAATTACAGTTATTTGTAGATTAGTTTGGATTTGGTAAACATTTCACTAAGTTATGCTACGTGTTTTCCACTAAGATGTAATAAGTGCAGTATCATTTGGCATTTAGGTTTTGATTCAGGATGCAAAAACATACAAGGAGATAAAAGTGAAATTGTATGTTATTTATTGACCCTCCTCCACCGATGATAACAGGAAAGCACAGTATGTCCTAGATGAAATTGGTCTCACATACATAATACATACATTCAGTCATAGAAAAACATTATTTTATTTAAAATCATACTTTTAAATACAGGGTGTCCCACTCAAACCTCCCCGATTTCAAGGACCCAGAAGAGAAAAACCACAGTAGATAAGACAATGAAAAATGCACCACATTGTAGAGCATCTCAAACAATTTATATTCCCCAATTTATATTCCCATGTCAGGAGTGCCAAGTATCGTCACCAGAGTGCAGCATAGTCACATGGAGTGAAAATGGCGACTCCACAGCAGCGCTCGCAAGCAGTAGTGTGGTTTCCAGAAACAAATTCGCCGATTACTGTGCAAAGAAATTATTGTCGTGTGTATGAATGTGATCCACCTGATGTGAAAACAATTAAGGAATGGTATAGGAAGTTTCTGGCAACAGGAAGTGTTCTGAAACATTCTGACGTTGCTCGTTATGGTGTTTCAGAAGAGACAGTGAAGGACATCAGACAAAAACGTTTCTCAGAAGCCCACGTAAGTTAATTCGTCAAGTATCTAGGCAACTCGATGTACCCCAATCAACATTGCATCGTGTAGTTCACAAACGTCTTCGTATGTGTGCTTAAGAAGTGCAAATTCTGCTATATCTGACGCCGAACGACAAACCGTGCCAACAACAATTTACTGTGGATATGCTGCAGCATATTGATATGGATGCCAGCTTTCTGGAAAGATGTTTATTCTCAGATGAGGCAACCTTTCACCTCTCAGGAAGGGTTAATGGGCATAATGTTCGGATTTGGGATTCACAAAATCCGCACGTTGTCATTGAATGTGTTCATGATAGCCCTAAACTAAATGTCTGGTGCAGGCTAATGCACGACAGGATTGTTGGACCATTTTTCTTTGTGGAACAAACAGTGAATGGGTCAGTGTATCTGGACATGTTGGAGCAGTTTGTGTACCCTAAGATACAAGACTTGCAACCCAACATCATTTTTCAACAAGGTAGAACTCCGTCACATTGGTCAATGGCTGTTCGCAAGTTCCTGGATAGGAAATTTCCTAATTGTTGGATCGGAGGACCCATTGCCTGGCCACCATGTTCACCCGACACATTAAGTTGTTTGATTTCTTCATGTGGGGATTAGTGAAGGACAGAGTGTATACTACCAAAGTGGACGATATTCCTAAGTTGCGACATAGTATCACTAATGCGATTGCAACGATAAACACAGGAAATGTTACAAATAACTTGCCAAGAAATTGAATATAGATTCAATATTCTTCATGCTACAAATGGTTCACATGTAGAGGTGTACTGACGATAAATAAATAAATTTTTTGAGACGCTCTACAATGTGGTGCATATCTCATTGTCATATCTACTGTGGTTTTCTTTCCTGGGTCTTTGAAATTAGGAAGGTTTGAGTGGGACAGGCTGTATTACAATTAATTTAAAAATTACACCTTATGTTGAAAATGGTCACCCTGCATCCCTGCACTTTTTTTTTTTTTCCTCATGAACTATAACATTGACTGTTTCAGTACTCCAGCATATGTTTCCTTGAGTTGGCCTATCGTTTTTGGGCTTCTTTCCTACACTTTTCCAGTTAAATATCCCCAAAGATAAAAAATCACAAGGCGTAGTCAAGAAAATGAGATGGACACAAACCTTTGCTTTTTGTGTGTTCCTCTATGGAGGCTTCACAGATATGAAAGATTAAAGCAGTGTTGGCCAAATATCTCTATCTTGCAGGAAGAAGCAGCACAGCCTTTCATGTTCCTTTAACTGAAGGTATTTAATTGGGTAGATAAAAAATGTACTTACCAACCGGCAGCAGAACACACACATAAAAAACTGTTGTGACTGGCAAGCATTCCGAGCTGTGGCTCCTTCTTCAGGCAGAAGGGTTGAAGGAGAAGAAATAAGGGTCAGGAAAAGGACATTACCCAGTTATTGTCTGAGAACTATTTATTTCAGTCACAGCTGCTGTATTTTCTTCTGTATAGAAATGTTTAAGTAATTTTTAATGTTTTTATTCGTATAAATTATTTCATATTATGTTCAAGCCACTGTAAACAAAATGTTAATAGCTACTTGAATTTCATGCGGTCAAAAGTTCAGCTTCTAAAGCTCAGCATTCTTGGAAACAATAAATTGTAATACAGTGGGAAAAAAACTGTAGGTATAAGCTCTTGAACAATTAAAGACAAACAAGATATTTAAATGGTTAAAAGTGTATTGAATTGATAACTGACTACCAGAAAATCTGCACCAAAACTGCAGTTATTTTGTTACAATGAGGAATTTGATCCCCAATGTAAGGGTTTTTGGTGGACCTGTCGCTGTTCACATAACTGGAAAGGTGATAAAATACAGTGGAGGGTAACATTCACCATTGACAGTTTTTTAAGCAACACTTGTCCTCCTTTTCTTAATCAGCTGCAAGTAATGCCTGAAAATATGATATGTGGTATGATTTCATGTGTGAGGACTTAAAAGTCATTCCAAAATTAACACCTGTCCATTGAAAAAGCCACCTGACAGATTTTTTCGGGCTACCAGTAATTTTCTGCAAAATGGTTGCAACCGCTTCAAGAGTTTGAATTGATAGCTTAGGTTAGGCTTTGATTAGAGGCATTGCCATTGGACCACCATTATGTTATCAACTTCTAAACACTATATTTTTCAGGAAAACTGGAGTTTGGGAATCGTTCATGACATATTTCACAAGTCTTATGACAAATTTATTTTAGCCAGGAGATCTCTGAGATCAGGCTGCCTTTGTTTCTCAGCTTTACATATTTGCTTAAGATGTCTAGGTCAGGAGAAACCCTAACTTCTAATCTAGACATCTTAAGCCAATACTTCCATAAATGGAGGTTACAGTCTAATACAAATAAAACAGATGTTGCAAGTTTTCAACAGTCCAGCAAATCACCACGCAGAGCTTTCGAAGTTTATTTTGAACTTCATCCTGAGATGCATCCAAAATACTTAGAGATTACCTTAGACAGAACAGTTTCTTTTAAGGAGCACTTGACACCTAAATCTGCTAAGCTCTGAAGAAGAAATAACATTCTTCATAACTTCTGTCTCAATAGTTGGGGATTGTCAGCACTGTTTGAATACTGGCACTCGAACTGGTCTACTTGACAGCAGAGAACTGTGCGTCTGTCTGACTCAACAGTCCATATGTAGAGAGGTCAATGTACTACTTAATGAATCATGCACATTGTTAAGAGGAGCAATACAATCCACTCACATATACTGGTTACCTATCTTGAGTCCCTCCTGATACCAGCTGGAGAATGCACTACTACATAAATACCATGAGACTCTTGATAACACCTAGCTAGAAAATTGAGTGATGAGCTCTCTGTGGTGTGATAAAATTCAGATCAAGACATCCCAATCTACGATTTTGCTGAGGATGAATTCAGTGCCACTGATGAGTGCAAATGCTTCTGGCAACAAAACAGCCCTCCATAATGCATGAAACTGCTCTGCATCCAGGAGAAATGCCTGGATTTGAATAGTCCTGGGCAATATGCACTACTATGAATTGCACCCAAATGGGCAACACAGATATGCAGACGTAGAGAGGGAGTCAGGTCATCCTAGCTGCCTGGTTGATAAACAGTTGCTGGAAGGTATGGTTTTTATTACGCAGGAAGGAGCTCCACCCCACATTGCTACACATTTGAAAGATCTCTTGCACTCATTGTTTGGTGAGGATCACTTGCTGCACAACATGTTCGACATGCTCAGCCTTCTAGGTACCCAGACCTCCATCTGTTACCAGTTGTGGGGTTACCAAGTCTACTGTGATTATGTGACCTCACTAGGGTTGCTAAGAAAACAACATTTGACAGCAATTTCTTACCATAACTACTGACATGTAGCACAGTGCTGTTCACAGAATTGTCCCTCGACTACACATACTGCTGATTAATGATGGCCGACATGATGAGCATTTGTTATAAGGAATATAGTCTTTGCTAAAAATCATTTGTTATGGTCATTATTGCTTTTGTATCATATGAAACACCATATGTTGGTCATTTTGTGCACTCGTTTCTGGTTTCAATAAAACCCCATGGCATCTTAAGCATGCGAGTCAATTTTTATCTCTCTACCTACATTATTCTGTGAAGTATCATTTCCTCACTAATTCTGTGGTGGGTGGGGGAGGGAGGCTCCTAGTTTCTTATCAATTCTCTTAATTTTCAGCATCCTTCCATAACATTACATCTGAAACATTTTGACTCCTTTTCCAGTTTTCAAATACGAAAGTAGTTTGGAAAGTAAGTTCCGTTTCGATTTTTCTCCACGGCACTGCTACGATTGCAGTTCTTCTGGAGCGCAGTAGTATGTCCAATACAAGCAGAATGAAATGACACATTTTGAGCTCGCTCTGGGTTGTGTGTCATCCTTAGTGATATTTTATAATGGCATCGTCGGTCTAAAATCCCACTGCATGTGAACCGAGTTCTTCGAAGCATTTTCTGAATGCTAAGAATGTTAAACCAAGTGACATTCATCGACAAACCTGTTACGGATGATGAAACTTAGATTACTTACGAGATCCGTGAAATGAAACAGCATTCGATGGAATGGAGGCGCACTTCGTTCCCGTGAAAGGTTAAACCCGAGCAACTCTTGACACCACGAAAAGGAATTTTCACCGTGTTTTGGGACAGACAAGGCATTTGACTGACCAATTTTTTACCATGACGTGAAACAATCAATAAGGATATTTATCGGGAGATGCTTAAGAAATTGCACCGCACAATACGGAACAAGTGCAAAGGAACTATCTCAAAAGATGTGGGTTTCATTGACAACAACGCCCGACCGTACACTGCGAATGTGACTAAGTAACTATTCCAGAGCTTTGGCTGGGACATTTTTGGCCATCCTCCATTCAGTTAACACCTCTCTTCTACCAATTTTCATTTCTTTCAGCATCTTCAGTCGTTCCTTGGTGATAAGTGCTTCAACAACGATGATGAGATAAAAGAACACATTAGAGCACATGGTTGATAACACAGGTGTCAACATTCTATGATGAAGGAATATATAAATGTATATTACACTATGAGAAATGCCTGGAAAATTATGGGGGTTATATTGAAAAGTAGTGTAGATGTTATAGATTTCCATGAAATGAATTGCTTTCTTTATTTGTATTCAATTCCTTTTTTATTACCAAATGGAAAAAACTTTTCGAACCACCCTCGTATTCCAAAATTTACATCCTTGCAGTACTGAGCTCCAGGTGCGTATTCTTCTCAGGTCACGGCCTTTGTTTGATATTATAAGATTTCTTTCAGTGAGGAATGTCCACTTCTTCCATGTTATATTGAAGCAGTACTGAAGCTGCTCATACCTTTAGTTCATTGTTAATTGTGGTGCTATGTGGTTGTACTAGCATACAGATATGACAGTTCAATTAACATCTGCATAGGGCACAAAAAAATTGAATTGCAAAATAAGGTGAAGCATCCACATCAGGAACAGACAAGCAATCTACAATTTCAGCATGAATAATTTTATTAGTGCCTCGTGGCACAGTTCACACGTTTATAAGAAGGGTGGTGGTAGTGACCCACAAAGCTATGTGGTCCAATCTTGTAGACTATTCTGAGCTCAAACAATAATCTTGAACAGCATGACCTCCTCAATGCCCACCAGCATGGAGCCCGAAAACATTGATCGTGTGAAACCCAACTCACACTTTTCTCACATGACATACTAAAAGCTTTGGATCGAGACAGTCAGGTAGGTGCAGTACGTCTCGATTTCCAAAAAGCATTTCACTCAGTACCACACCTACATTTATTGTCAAAAGTATGATAATATGGGGTATCAAGTGACATTTATGGCTCGATTGAGGACTTTTTGGTAGGGAGGACAAGGTACATTATCTTGGACGGAGAGATGTAGAAGAAACTTTGGATGTGGGAAGTGTGATGGGACCCTTTCTGTTAATATTGTATATTAATGACCTTGCACACAATATTAACAGTAACCCGAGACTTTTTGGTGATGATGCAGTTATCTATAATGAAGTACCATCTGAAAAAATCTGCATATATATTCAGTAAGATCTTCATAAGATTTCAAAGTGGTACAAAGATTAGCAACTTGCTTTAAATGTGCAAGTATGTTCAATTGTGCATTTGACAACACAAAAAAACGTAGTATCCAACGACTATAATACCAGTGAGTTACAGTTGGAATCAGCCAAATCATACAAAAACCTGGGTGTAACACTTTGTAGGGATATGAAATGGAATGATTGTGTAGGCTCAGTCGTGAGTAAAGTAGGTGGTAGACTTCAGTTTGTCAGTAGAATACTGACGAAGTGCAATCAGTCTACAAAAGAGGTTGTTAACAAATCATTTGTGCGATCAATGCCCATTCTGTGGCTTAGTGAAGGGTAAAAAACCGAATGTCAAATGAGCAGCAATGGGAGTGAAACTCAAGGAGGAGGGAAACTAAAAACAGAAGAAAGTCTCAGAAAACTGCTACTGAAGATGGGTCGGTTTCCTCGACAAAGAGCTTCAAATGACTGATGTCAGCTCACTGACACTGATAAACTCAAGGACACAATTGGCTGAGTGCGTGTCATCTGCTAAAAGGGAAGATATATCAGGCGACAGCTGTAAACGGGCATGTATCGTATTAAAATAGGGGCACTGAAGTGAAAGTTGTCTCATCGTCCACGGGTGAGAGCTGTGGGGACAAAGAGGGGGAGGATCGCCACTTAAAAGACATCAATGGCTAAAAAGACAGTTTCCTATCCAGAGTCTAGTTAAAATTACCTCCTCCCAAAGTCAAGGCTGAGAGGAAGAGGTCCAAGCATACGGAAGAGGTTTGACGTGCCGTCATTTATTATCGGGATGTGCAGACCACAGTGTGTGCCGTAAAAGAGCAATGCGATGACATAAAATGCTCTGTAGATCAGGAAAGGGAACCACACGAACAGTGGGCCGAGGAAGAGAGACAGCAGCCTCGGCCGCTATATCGGCTGCCTCGTTTCAGCAGATTCCGACATGCCCTGGGAGCTAGAGGAATGCCACAGAGCCGCCTTCCAAGTGGAGCACGTGGAGGCAGTCCCAAATCTGGTGGGACAGATGATGGACAGGATAAAGAGCTCGGAGCTTACGAAGAGAGCTGAGCGATTCCGCGTGTATAATATACTGAATCTGCTTACGGTGACGGATGTATTGGACAGCCTGGAGAACAGCGTAAAGCTCCACAGGAAAAGCCGAACACTGGTTGGGAAGCCAAAATCTAACAGGGGTGTCACAAACATAGGCACTCCCAATACCATATGAGGTCTTTGATCCGTCAGTGTAAATAAATGTGGCACCCTCCATTTGTGCGCATAGAGGAGCAAATGCCTGACGATAAACTACAGTGGTGGAGGAGCGGGGGAGGGGGGGGGGGTGTACTATCCTTGTCGGGTGTTGGGAAGCTGGCAAAGGTCACGGAGAAGTCAGGTCCAGCGGTGAAGCCGAGAAAGTTTTTGAAAATTGGAAGGAAAGGGAATGTAGTAGTTGACAGAAGTGGACTACTGGTGGCAGTAGAGAGGAATGGCGGCCTGCATGCCCTAAATCCAAGGAGGCATCAAAATCAGGGGCACGTGTCAGATGAACAGGCATGGAAGATAGATGACTACTGTAATGACTCAGAAGGACAGCTCACCAATTGGACAGTGGAGGTTCTGCAGTCTCGGTGTGACGGCTCTCCGTGGGGCTGGTGTGAAAAGCTCCAGACGCTATGCACAATCCACGGTAGTGGACAGATGACGAAGAATAGATGGCCTTGCAGAGGACTAAACTATCTTTCCACAGTTCAATTTCGAGTGCAGTAAGGTGCGATATAGGTGGAGGAGGACCACTCTGTCCACTCCCCGGGAGGTACCACTCAGAACAAGGAGGGTGTTGAGGCATCGCAGACAGCTAGCCGAAAGATATGAAATGTGGGAAGACCGGCAGCAAAGAATTTGGTGATATCCCTGAATGGAAAATTGACAGGGCCTAGATGTATGTAAGGAAGGTAAAACTCTGTATGACGCCAAAAATTTACACAGACGGTCTTACTGGGAGAAAATCAGAAGCCAGTTTCGATGCTCCTTGAGTGGAGGCGATTGAGACAGCTTTGAAGACTTCGTTCAAGAAGACTGGTCCATTGAGAGCTGTAGTAGATTGTAAAATCATCGACAAAGAGGGAGCCCAAGTCATCGGGAAGGAGATAGTCCGTAATCGGATTTATGGCAACGGCAAACAGTATGACACTTAACGTGGAGCCCTGGGACACCCTGTTGTCTTGGGAGTAAGTACAGGAGAGGGCAGTGTTCACCTGCACCTTAAATGTGCAATCTGTCACAAATTCACAAATGAAAAACGGTAGCCGACCTCGAAAGCCCCAAGAGAACAGTGTGTGGAGGATGCCTGTCGTCCAACAGGTATTGCATGCCTGCTCCAGATCAAAAAATGTAGCTACCATTTGGTGTATCCTAAGAAAATTGTTCACAATATAAGTGGAGAGAGAAACAAGATGGTCAGTTGTGGAATGATACTTTCGGAAACCACATTGGACAGGTATTAAAAGGTTTCGGGACTCCAACCACCAGCCTAAACAGCAATTTACCATCCGCTCCAAAGCCTTACGTACGCTACTCATGAGACAGATGGGGTGATAGCTAGAGGGGAGATGTTTGTCCTTTCCAAGTTTCAGAACAGGAATTACGATAGCTTCCTGCCATCTTCTGGGAAAGGTACTGTCAGTCCAAATTTGATTATAAAGGTGAAGGAGGTAACGCAGACTGCAGTATGATAAACGCAGCAACATATGGACATGTATGCCATCTGGTCCTTTGACAGAAGAGCGAGACAAAGAGAGTGGGTGTTCGAGTTCCCACATACAGAAAACAGTATTATAGCTTTCGGAATTAGAGAGGAGAAAGCAAGAGGTCACACTTCTGCTGCTCGTTTCTTCAGGAAAAAGGCTGGCACGTAATTTGAAGAGCTTGAAATCTCAGCAAAATGTTTACCCAATGAGTTAGAAATTGTGACTGGGTCCACTAAGGTATCTTGCGCGTCAGTTAGCCCAGAGATTAGGGAGAAACTAGACGTGCAGGATAACCATCTAATTCGACTTTAAACTACAGATGAGGGAGTGGAGGTGTTAAAGGAGCTGGTAAAGAAGTCCCAGCTCGCCTTCTTGCTACTGCGGATGATGCAACAGCACCGGGCACGTAACTGCTTATAGCAGATACAGTTGGCCAACTTCAGACGGTTGCGGAAAACACGAAGAGCACGTCTTCGCTCACATGTTGCATCATGGCATGCCTCATTCCACCAAGGAACTGGGGGACGCTGGGGTAAAGGGGAGGTACAAGGTATCGAATGTTCCACAGCTGTAAGAATAACTTCCGTTACACGAGTACCTGATTATCGATGCTAGGAAATTGACGGACATCAAATGTTACTAACGAGGAGAAAAGTTTCCAATCGTCTTTGGTAAACTTCCAGCGTCTTGGGAGAACAGATGGCAGTTGTGGCTGTAATCGAAGAACACGTGGAAAATGGTCACTCGAGTGTGTATCGGCAAGAATGAACCATTTAAAGCACCGAGCTAGCTGAACAGTACCAACTGAAAGATCCAAACGAGAGAAGGTTGCCGTAGAGGCAGACAAAAATGTAGGTTCCCCAGTGTTGAGGCAAACAAGATCCGCTTGTTGGAAGAGGCCAATCAATAGCGAGCCTCTTGGACAGAGACACAGAGATCCCCAAAGTGAGTGGTGAGCACTGAAGTCCCCAACCAGCAAATAAGGGGGTGGAAGCTGACCGAGGAGACGAAGGAGATTGGCTCTTGCCATTTATGTGGACGATGGTATGCATATGGTACAAAGAGAGAAGGTGTATCCAGAAAGGGAAAGACATACAGCGACAGCTTGGAAGGAACTGTTTAAGGGGATTGGGTGGTAATGGATAGTATCATGGAGAAGAATCGTAAGTCCCCATGTGCTGGAGTGACATAAACAGAGGGGAGATCAAACCAAACCAATTGGAAATGAGGGAAAACAAAGCCATAGTGGGGACATAGCTTCGTTTCCTGAAGACAGAAGATGACTGGGGAGTAGGATCATAAGAGGATTGACAAATCATCCCAATTGCAGCAAATTCTGAGGTTATATAATGTATAATGTATAATGGACATAGGGTGGACAGAAAAGGGAAAAATCTCACCACAGTTGCCGTCAACTCGACGACTGCTGATGCCTGTGGCCGACAGTGTGGAATGGCATTCGGCCGAAGGCAGAAGATTCTGTTCCACAGGTTGTTCGGGGGCAGCTACTGGTGCCAGTGATCGGCCGGTTGATCGGCCACCAGCAGTGGGTCACGATGACACGGAAGATGGCCGAGGATGGCTACCGCCGGGTGATGCTGTAAAAGAGACACGCCGTGGCGGAGAAGGAGAGGAATTTTCTTTCTCGTGAGCCTTCTTGGAAGCAGGACGTTGAGAAGAGGGAGGACTCGATGGCTGTGAGGTCTGGGTAAGTAAAAAATTTTCGCGGGTACGCTTTTTTTTTTGGAAGTCCGGGCGTCTGATTTTGGGGACCAGGATTTAGCAAGAGCCAATGAAGGTTGAGCCTTAGAGTGAGTGGGTGATAGTGGGGAGGTCGAACAGGTGATCTTTCGGCTGGCCGATCTGACGACTGTGGCACTAAAGGTGAGATCGCAAGTCTGCATGACTACCTCCTTAGTAGGTCGAGGAGAGGCAATGACAGTGCTATATTTTCCCACTGGGAGCACAGTGGACTTTCTCCTGGCGAATAACTTATGAGCAGCACCTTTTCCCTCACTCATATTTCCTGAATAATTCATTCATCTGTAAAGATATGGCAATCTCTAGAGGAAGTAGTGTGGTCGCCCATACAGTTGATAGAATGAGGGGATAGAGGTGGACAATCAACCTTATGGGCATCCCTGCCACAAATAACGCATTTGGTCATATTGGAACATGACTGGCTGGTACGATTAAACTGCTGACACCGATAGCAATGCGTAGGGCTGGGGATGTAAGGGCAAACTGAAATGATCTCATATCCCGCTTTAATACTGGATGGAAGTTGAACTCTGTCTGTTGTGTCTATTTCATACAGCATAGACACAATGAGGTAGCTAGGTGCACGCTAAACTAACGCAGACGGGCTTGAAATTCTGGAACATGAGACTTATTAATGAATAAGAGGAAAAGTACGTAGATGCGTTTAATACTTATCTTTATTCTCTTGTTGGAATACATCTCTCTTGAATATTAGTACGCTATTAGCACTGATACAATTGGCGCCTTGCTAGGTAGTAGCTATGGACTAAACTGAAGGCTATTCTATCTGTCTCTCGGCAAATGAGAGGAAAGCTTCGTACGTCTGGTCGCAAGCTATGTCGTCCGTACAACTGGGGCGAGGTCTATTCCGTGTCTTGTGACCTGCCATGTGGTGGCGCTAGGTTTGCGATCACACAGTGGCGACACGCGGGTCCGACATGTACTACAGGACCGCGGCCGATTTAAGTTACCACCTAGCAAGTGTGGTGTCTAGCGGTGACACCACACTGTCAAATGTCAAGAAGAGTGTACGGGTCAGTACCAATTTTTTTTAAGCCGTTTCATGACACGATGTATGGCCACTACGTCCTGATCAGACAAGTAATTTTGAATGTCCTCAATGGATAATCCGTCAAGTGATCTTGTATAAACCACCCTGTGCAATGAGTTAACGTGCGGTGTGCTTCCACCCAGACAGGGATGATGTGTAGCAGTGTAGTTCGAAGCAATGTTTCTAACAACAAGATGCCATTTTGTAACTGGGAACAAGACTTGACACGGCCTGTAATTGTATCAAAACCTCTCTGAATAATGAAAGGGTTGACTGTGGAGAAGTCTTGACCTCTGTCAGGCTGAGAAACGACTAGGAACATTGGCATGATGGAACAATTGTCCGTGGCTGAGACTGATCAAACTTTGTCTTGCGGGCAGAAGTTGTATAAATAGAGGAAACCATTGCAAAAGTATCTCCCATGATTACCAGCGTCTGCGATGGCACATTGCTTCCTAGTGGGGGTCCTCTCTGAGGGCACTCCCACTTTAAGTGATTGTCCACACCTCAGGTCACACCTCCCGAGAAATGGACAGAGGGACCAATCGGCACCTTCGGGAGGTACCAGCTCCCTGTGCCTGGCCTTTACCACGGCGTACGTACGTGTCCTACTTGTCTACCCCGGGTGGGCGATTACGCGTTACCCCGTCACCGGCTATGTGTGGAAATGCATGGGTCAGCCTTCAGACATGCACAGGGAGGAAAGAAAGAGGAAGGGAGGAACAAAGAAATGGAAAGAAGAGGTCTTAAGCACCGCAGCACAGAAGAAGGGTATGAGAAGAATCGAGGAAAAGAGAAGGATGAAGTGAGGACAGAGACTTTCCACTACAGAGAGAAAAGAAGAGAAACCACATCTTACAATCATAAGAGTCCGTCTCCAGACATAGGCACACAACAAGATAAAAAAATTTTGTAATTTAATAATAGTGGGAGATTTGAATGCCCAAGTTGGATCTGACAGACTTGGATATAAATGCACAGTATCATCACAAGGGTACAGCAACAGGAATCATGTATCCACATGGATATGGCAACAGGAACCCAGAATGTGAAAGATCAATGTGTAAGGAGTGGACTTTGAATAGATACCAGTTCCTTCCAGAAACAGCTAAGTTACACAGTAATAAGGTATAGCTGAAATGGATAGTCTAAAACTGTGATCAATTATATCATGTCAGAGATTGGAGCAGGTAAGACCATACTTAATATCAGAGTTATAGCAGTGAAAGTTACACAGTGACCACATATTGTTCCATGCAGCAATACAACATAAAGTTCATAGACCACAGAAATGCAGGAAACCAAAAATTAAAAGTGGGAACTAAGGAGGCCGGAGAAACAAGTTGGGTATTCAAAGAAAGTGGGCAACAAATTGCCATCAGGTGTGTCACAAGAAGGAAATAATGAGTGGATTAGACTGAAACAAAGTATTGTTGGAGCTGCAGTAGAAGTACGTGGTAAAATTAGATGCAAAAAGATGAAATAAACCCTTCAATGTAACGATAACATGACGATTGTTGTGAAAGAGAAAAATGAAGCCAGAACAGGTAGAGATAAAGAAACGCATGAGGGTAGCAGAAGAAACAAATCCAGAGTAAATTAATCACAGCAGAAATACAAAGATCAGAAGCTAAAAGTAAAAAGGAGTTATGATAGAAGAAAAACAGAAAGCTTGGAGTCATTTCACAGACAAAACTGAACAATACAGCAATGTTAATTGTAAACCGTTGTATCAAAAAATAAGAAGAGACAGTGAATACATAAGAGCAACAGAAAAACCAGATGGAAACACAGTGTCAAGAAAGAGAAAGAATTAAGGAGATCATGAAAATCTACTTAAAAATTTATAGAGCAGTACAGGAGGAGACCCAAGTAATATAACGAAACAAAGTTAGTTTCAGTTGTAATGGTGAAAATCCACCAATACGGAAGGAAGCTGAAGAAGTATTTATAGTATGCCCAAAGAAAAATCGACAGGTTTGATGAAAATTTTCGTACATCCATCCTTGACCTCATATAGCTAGTGTGACAACAGCTGCTGAATGTATGTGAATTAATGAATAACACCATCAGCTGTGCATCTATACCTACTATTTTTTTAACCGTGACTGGTTTTGGTGCTCCACACGATCATCAGCAGGTCCCTCTCTGGCAAATGGTGAACATATACTGTCCAGTCACATTAATGTGATCACTACCTATCTCTGAAGTCAGCGTGCAGTAACCATTCTCAGATGGCAGGTGGCAACACTACTGGGAAGGATATATAAAGCATATCAGGGGGATATGGAAAAACACTGTAGTCGTTATCATAATCCCGTCCGCCCCCGGTAGCTGAGTGGTCAGCGCGACAGACTGTCAATCCTAAGGGCCCGGGTTCGATTCCCGGCTGGGTCGGAGATTTTCTCCGCTCAGCGACTGGGTGTCGTGTTCTCCTGATCGTCATCATTTCGTACCCATCGACACGCAAGTCGACCAAGTGGCGTCAAATCGAAAGACTTGCACCGGGCGAGCGGTCTACCCGACGGGAGGCCCTCGTCACACGACATTATTATTATCGTAATCCCAAAACAGAGTGATTTATGAGACATCCAAAATGGCACTACCATTGGCTTTCTGGCCCCGGAAGGAAGCATTTCTGAAACGGAAAAGTTTGTAAACTGTTTGTGTGCCACCACGATTAAAGTATATCGAGCTTGGCAAAACGATACTATACACGACCGGCGCCCGAGTATCTCTGCTGCACCACTGGCCACAGATGGCAGGGACAAATGACCACTACAGAGATGTGTACGGGTGAATACACATGCAACTGTTGTGCAACTGACCACCCAGACCCAGATAAACCGAGGGGCTACCGACAGTGTCTCCTTGACGATCACTTGGCAAATGTTGCTGCATACGGGCCTCCACAGCAGGTGCCCGGTTCCCGCACCCGTGACGACTGCCGTTTATCGGCAATCGAGGCTGCAATTTGCAGGCCAGTACCACAACTGGATGTCAACCGAGTGGCAACTGGAGGACTTTTCAGACGAATCACATTTTACGCTCCGTCGGACAGACGGTCATCGGTGCGTATGGAGTAACGTCTGAAAGCAAACGAGAAAGGAGTATTACGGTCTGGGGAATGTTTTCGTGACATTCCCTAGGTGATCTTGTCATTCTGGAAGATACTGTTGGTCGACACAAGTAAGCATCTATCCCTCGGGACCGTGTCCGCCCCTACTGTATGCAGTTTGTTTTTCCTTGGCACGGTGGCATCTACCGGGAGTGCACACCTCGTAGCAGTCTGCACTGCAAAAGGTAATTATTCAGGCTTTTGACAGGTGGTTGCATTGATGTGACCGGACAGTGTATAACCGATAGTAATCGACACCATAAAAATAATAAAAACCTTGTCAGGCCCATCTATGGCAAATGGTGGTCATATAACCAACAGCACTCAGTGCCATTAAAAGGAATGAAAATATTGGCATCCACAAACTGCTTATGCAGAGGTGCCGACTTGAAAATATTTTTGAGGGGGGGAGGGGGGGGGGCGGGCAAGAATCATTTTATTAGGTACTACATTTGACAGATAGCTTTGCGTTTCCATCTACATGTTCGACATTCCAAACCAGTCCTACTTGCAGATGACACCAGTGTATTGATTGAAGGTGGAAATAGAAAGGCTCTTAGGCTGTATGCTGAAGTTACAAATGAAAAGATTTCAGAGTGGTTTGTGAAGAATAAGCTACTGATTAACACTTTAAAGTGTCACTGAAACAAAATTGCTTTGTTTACTTACAAGACAATCTGAAATGGAATTCCCACATCACATTCTTAAATTCTAACCTATCTAAAATGACCTATGCAATGAGAATTATAAGGAACAACACAAGTGCTGAAGGACAGAGGTGTATTATGCATGCATACTTTCCCTTTTGAGTTATGACATCATATTCTTGGGAAATTCCCCTCACAGCATAACACCTTTCAACAAACAAAAGAAGATTGTGAGGATAATGAAAAATGCAAACAGCTGAAAATCATGCAAACTACGAATGGCTGGCGACTAGCCCCTACCCCTCGACTCGCTGAAACATCAATCACAATATCATTTCAGTTGGAGTATAGGTCAGTAGTAGTACAAAACAAATACATAAATAAAGCTGAAGAAGCATACCTTAATTTTTTATGGCAAATGTACTCCTCCTCAGATCATTCCTGCATATGACCTTGTCACATATGGCATCGAGGTCGAGTTTCGTCGACTCATTTCTATGGGCGTTGAGATAATGTTTTCACCCTCCACAGACAAGTAAACGATTGCTCAGCAGTGCAGGACGTTACCGAAATTGTCAGCACTACACGTATGAATTTCACTAGTTCAGGCAGTAGGCCAAACAGGTGGTTTTCCTGTTTTAGGTATTTCACTATGTCATCCAATGAACTAATATTCGCAGAATCACTACTTTGGATAATCTCATGAAACATGCTCCGGTGGAGCAGCAAGCGTTCTTTGTCTATATCTGATTTGTAGAAAGATAAAATATCAAATGAATGTTTGTTATCACCAAGAAGAAATTGTTCAATTTGATTTACAAACATGAATGATTGAGTTTTGAACCATGATTCCAAGAAGCTGATGGATGTATCCATTGTTTCATAATACAATCTTCTATATTTGTCACATACTTGAGTGAATGTTTCTACAGATGAATTGATGGAGTCATCGTATTTCTTAGGGACTTTTCTTCTACGGAGTAATTTTGGGGAATCAACATTCATATTTTGAAGTTACTTCACCCCAGAATGATTCAAAATTGTTTCTCATAAATTTAATAGAAGTTACATGAGTGGAAACCATCTTATTGGCCTCCTCTAGGGGAAGGGGTTTCCTCTGTAGTGCTATGTTTACGGTATCAATATGACCAAACAGTTTTACCAAAAGTGATAACATGGAAAAGAAATCATATGTCTGCATATTAATCAAAAAGCCGTTTGCTGTGGCCCCAGTGTCTGAATTGTCATTTCTTGAAACATTTAGAAAAAATTCCTGAAGTTCTGTATAGTTGGACAAAACTGAAGACATTGCCAAGTATCTTACGGCCCACCTTGTAGGACAGAGTGGTTTCAAATTTGTAGAGGCATCTGCCTTCTGGTGAGCAAAAAGATCTAATCTTTTAGGTGAATTTCTCACAAAATGTATTAAGTCCTTCATAACATTCAATGCATTTTGACATTCTGGAACTGCTTTCACAGTGTCTTGTAGTGTTAGATTTAAACAGTGTGCAAGGCAGTGCACAAACATAGCTCTCTTCTCCATTTCCATAAACTTTGCTTGGACACCATTATATAATCCGGCCATGTTAGCTGGACCATCAAAGCATTGGCCCCTACAATTAGATGTAGGCAAACCAAATCATCTTAAAATGTCAATAATAATATCAAACAGAGCCTTAGCTGTGGTACTTTGTATTGAGTATAGCCCTAACAAATATTCTTCTATCTCTACCAAAGCATCAACAAATCTTATACAGATACTAAATTGCTCTTTGGTGGCTATGTCTGTTGTTTTGTCTGCTATTATTGCAAAATACTCTGCACTCTTGATATCCTCCAATAATTTTCTAAGAAGTGTATGACTTAAAATGGCCAAAATTTTGTTTTGCACAACATGGGATGTCCATTTGTAAGTTCCGTGCTGTAGCCATATTAAAAGTAGCTGGTTATCTTCACATCAAAGGTGTAATAAATTGTCAGAGTTACGTGTTTCATCAGTATGCCCATGTATTGCAAGACCCTGCAATGCTAAAAAATGGAGGGAAGATATGATTTTTAGTAAACAATCTCGGTTTTCTTTCATTTGTGTCAGTTTTTCTTTGGAAATCTGGCTAAATACATTGTCATTCAATTTTAAGGATTTGAATTTCAGTACAGCTTCTCTGTGGCAGCCCGATGCTTCATGCACTTTCAACTTTTCTACCCCTTTCTTCCAGTTAAAAAAACCAGTTTCCATGAAAGTTTTTCCATTTTGTGAGGAAACTGAAAACGATTTTCTTCAAACATTTGTCTGCAAATTTTGCAAAAAATAACATATTTTACCTTATTGTAATCAATCCATCCAAATTTCTGTTTCCAAGAGGGCTGATAACAGTGCTGTTTTTTTCTGCGAACAGTGTGTCACCGCCACAGTTCCGTCACTATCTGTGTCTTTGTTGTCACACACAGAACCACTAACACTGGGTCTAGCTACACCATCACTAACACTTGCCACATTGTCACATTTCTTCCTAATTATAAACTTGTCCATTTTAAACTGGACAGTAAGGGACGAAAGATTAACAACTGAACCGAATCACAGAAAGACTAACTGACCACTGGCTATGCCCTGCTCCGGAATATTTACGTTTGCTGCCAACATTAGCTGTGGCCTGCGTAACAGTACTGTGCACCTAGCAAGAAGTAGCCAAGTAACAATAGTGTTGATTATTGTCAGGGCTGACTCTAGGGAGCGCAGAGGAGGGGGGGGGGGGAGGAGGGGGGGGGGAGGAGGGGCGAACCGTGCCATCATCCAGGCTGGCAGATTTTTTTGGGGGCGGCAGATCCATCTTGCGTAAATGAAGGAATGTGAGAATAAATTGGAAATACAAATTATTCATAAAATCAAGGGTCTTATTGAAAATTATCTGTGGTACAGAAACAGTGTGCTCCAATTTACAAAAGAAACGTTTTCTCCAACAAAAATGGCTTAAAATGTATTGCACTGTAAACATATCACTGACTGCTGCTTTGATCTTAAAGACATTTTCACAACAAAGAGACGAATGAGTGTGATATGTGAAAATAAGGCATCATATATGAAATATATTGTGGGAAAAGTTGACTATGTCGAAAAATGGGTGGGTGGGGAGGAGGGGGGGAGGACGCTTGACATGTTCGCGCGGGGCAGCAAAATGCCTGGAGCCGGTGCTGATTTGTGTGGTGTTGTACCTAGTGATTGTCAATAGAATTTACAAAAATGAATGAAGAGTCTTTAACGTTACCTAGTCCTTCTAGC
The DNA here is from genome assembly GCF_023898315.1 of Schistocerca nitens. NCBI lineage: Eukaryota > Metazoa > Arthropoda > Insecta > Orthoptera > Acrididae > Schistocerca > Schistocerca nitens. The sequence continues at coordinate 231,948,097 of NC_064623.1, read as the reverse complement.
GATCGCCATCAAATTCGGTGTCACCATTGCTCATTAGTTTCTTTTACAAGCTGCAGGCAGGCTGCTGTGGGAGGAAGTGGAGCTCGTCCTAGCAGCCAAAGCGCTGCGAGCTCATGGTGAGCTTTCGTTCCCCGCATCTCTACGTACAGTAAAAGTATGGGAATAGTACAGATGCAGGGGACAAACACTGTCACGACAGTTCGTCATATGCGGAGGTTGGAGGAGTAGCAGAAAGGAATACGCAATAACTCGTAAAATCGGTACTTTTTTCCTTCATAATCATTACATACTATTATGCAACAATGTACGTGCAAGTTTTAACAAATTTCCCAGTAAGAGATGAGGAAGAGGAAGAGAGTGGTGAGAAATGCATGTTTGAATATTGTGGGGGGGAGGGGGGGCGAGGCCCCCCCTTTAAACTTTTGGGGGGGGGGGGCACAAAGTACCTTGCCCTCCCCCTCTCCCCCCCTCCCCCTAAGTTGGCGCCACTGTGCTTATGTACGGTGCATCTGATGCAACCCATCAACCAACTAGTCACGCCACATGTGAACTGGTTTGTGGATACCGATGTTTTCATTCATTTTATGTTGCTGATTACTGTTGATTACATCACCACCACTTGCCACTGTGGAGTGGATCACCAAAATCAGTCACAGTTAAATAAATAATAGATGCAGACACATAGCTCATGGTACTGTTCATTGCTTCATTTTATGAAGTCAGTGTAGGCTTGATCAAAGCAGCTGGTCCACTAAGAATACAGTGACATCATAGAGTAATATGTGCAAATTCCACATAATTGGAAACAGAAAGTAATAGTACCTCTCTTCAAAAAAAGATGCTGAAGGAAATGTAGCAGTTACAGAACAATGGAAATGAGCATTTGGTGTCACTGGCCAGGAGGCCCCTTAAGGGGCAGGTCCGGCCGCCTCTTTGCAGGTCTTATTACATTCGACGCCACATTGGGTGACCTGCGCACCAGATGGGAATGAAATGACGATGAAGACAACACACCACCCAGACCCTGAGTGGAGAAAATCCCCGAACCAGCCAGGAATTGAACCCGGGCCCCTTAGGACGGCAGTCCTTCACACTGACCATTCGGCTATCAGGGCGGACAGCAGTCTCACAGTCTGAAAATACACTCCTGGAAATGGAAAAAAGAACACATTGACACCGGTGTGTCAGACCCACCATACTTGCTCCGGACACTGCGAGAGGGCTGTACAAGCAATGATCACACGCACGGCACAGCGGACACACCAGGAACCGCGGTGTTGGCCGTCGAATGGCGCTAGCTGCGCAGCATTTGTGCACCGCCGCCGTCAGTGTCAGCCACTTTGCCGTGGCATACGGAGCTCCATCGCAGTCTTTAACACTGGTAGCATGCCGCGACAGCGTGGACGTGAACCGTATGTGCAGTTGACGGACTTTGAGCGAGGGCGTATAGTGGGCATGCGGGAGGCCGGGTGGACGTACCGCCGAATTGCTCAACACGTGGGGCGTGAGGTCTCCACAGTACATCGATGTTGTCGCCAGCGATCGGCGGAAGGTGCACATGCCCGTCGACCTGGGACCGGACCGCAGCGACGCAAGGATGCACGCCAAGACCGTAGGATCCTACGCAGTGCCGTAGGGGACCACACCGCCACTTCCCAGCAAATTAGGGACACTGTTGCTCCTGGGGTATCGGCGAGGACCATTCGCAACCGTCTCCATGAAGCTGGGCTACGGTCCCGCACACCGTCAGGCCGTCTTCCGCTCACGCCCCAACATCGTGCAGCCCGCCTCCAGTGGTGTCGCGACAGGCATGAATGGAGGAACGAATGGAGACGTGTCGTCTTCAGCGATGAGAGTCGCTTCTGCCTTGGTGCCAATGATGGTCGTATGCGTGTTTGGCGCCGTGCAGGTGAGCGCCACAATCAGGACTGCATACGACCGAGGCACACAGGGCCAACACCCAGCATCATGGTGTGGGGAGCGATCGCCTACACTGGCCGTACACCACTGGTGATCGTCGAGGGGACACTGAATAGTGCACGGTACATCCAAACCGTCATCAAACCCATCGTTCTACCATTCCTAGACCGGAAAGGGAACTTGCTGTTCCAACAGGACAATGCACGTCCGCATGTATCCCGTGCCACCCAACGTGCTCTAGAAGGTGTAAGTCAACTACCCTGGCCAGCAAGATCTCCGGATCTGTCCCCTATTGAGCATGTTTGGGACTGGATGAAGCGTCGTCTCACGCGGTCTGCACGTCCAGCACAAACGCTGGTCCAACTGAGGCGCCAGGTGGAAATGGCATGGCAAGCCGTTCCACAGGACTACATCCAGCATCTCTATGATCGTCTCCATGGGAGAATAGCAGCCTGCATTGCTGCGAAAGGTGGATATACACTGTACTAGTGCCGACATTGTGCATGCTCTGTTGCCTGTGTCTATGTGCCTGTGGTTCTGTCAGTGTGATCATGTGATGTATCTGACCCCAGGAATGTGTCAATAAAGTTTCCCCTTCCTGGGACAATGAATTCACGGTGTTCTTATTTCAATTTCCAGGAGTGTATTTGAGAAAATGCACAACAAGAGGCTAACAGAACCACAACCATAGAAAGAGCAGTATGGAGTCAGAGAACCCTCGTATAAGCACGCATAATATTGATGGAAAAGCACTGGGAGAAGAGCAGAGACTTAACACTTCCAGTTTTAGATCTTGAAAAAGCATTTGATAGTCTCAGGGAAGACAATATAGGAGAGAATGGGAAATAAAAATATACCTACAAGGTTAATTCTCACATTGCAAAGATTGCTGCAATTGTGTACAGATAGAAAATGTTTCCAAACAATTAAAGTAGTTCAACAAGGCAGTGCCCATCCCCTGTAACTTTTCATCAGTGTCACAGAAGAAGCTATGAAAGGAATGAAGCAAAACAAGGAGATCAAAATCTTGGCATGTGAAGACAATGTACTACTTTGAGATAATACAGAAAAAGAAGTGCAGGAGAGCTGCCCACCTGGAATGACTGTCTAGGAGCACAGATGAGTAAAACATTTGCAATGTCAATCAAGAGGCAGGAAAAATAAGAATGGAAAATTCGCAACTGGAAATAGTAGACCAGTACAAATATCTCAAGTGTACCATTTCCAGCGATAACAGGATACAGCACAAGATCAATAACCCTGCCACAGTGCTCACTTATGGTATCAAGTTCAGAATCTACTCTGGAATGAACAAGTCCCCATAAGATCAAAACAGGCTTTCTTTCAATCTTACTTTATCCCCATAACAACATATGGCCTAGAAACATGTACAGGAACCAAACGAACAGCGGGCTGAAGAAACGAATTTCTTTCATATTTTGGTCCAGAAGCCTATGAAGGATATGAATATAAATGAAAAAATAAGAGAAAAAGTTGGAGTGTACACATCCTCGAAAGAAGGAGTGGCAAGGGTCCATTTGAGCTGATTTGGCAATGTCAAACGAACAGACGTGGGCAGGTGAGTACAATAGTGGCTACATGTGGATGGAATTGGCAGACCACTAGTAAGATCAAGGAAGAGTTGGCTGGACCGAGTAAACAGGGACACCAGAATAAGAGTGATCAGGTAGGAAACACCCTGAGAGAAGACTAGTACACTGACAGACACAAGTGGAGAGCACTCGTAAAATACAAGAGGGCAACCGAGGTGGAAAACTGGTGATGGCCAAGAGAAGGTAGTAGGATAGACAGTTCAGATAGACCTGGATGGAGCAATAAGAGTGGAAAAATAAGAAGTGAAGGAACAGTTCAGCAGATATGAAAAGATTAGCACAACACGGTACAACGGTAGCATTAAACCGTTAGCAGACCGATTGTGGTCTAGAAGTGTACAGCCCCCGTATAGAAATCGTACGATAGTTTGCTTCTTACACGCAACGAGCCACGGCTTCAACATGAAAGATGTTTCTTGCATTACCACACTGGGAGATCTAGCCTAATAGTATCACTACTGCATAAGCAATAAAGACTACAATCCAGCAGAGATGCTGAGTCATAGATGGGCACGACAAAAAGACTATCAGAAAATAATTCTTCAGTCCAACAAAGCCTTTATTGAAGATAGAACATACACAAACACCCTCCACAAACACAACTCACATACACGACCGCGGTCTCCGGCTGACGAGGCCACAACGCGAGCGGCAGCAAACGACGGGAGACGCGACCGGGCGGTGGGGGCGAGGCGGAGGCTGGGGCAGGGAGGGGGAGGGATAGCAGGTTAAGAGCGGGCGACAGTTAAGTGCTGCTTGTGGCAGGATACAGGCACAAGGTGGGGAGAGTGTAGGGCAGCTAGGTGCAGTCGGAAGGTCAGACGGAGGGCGGGGGAGATTAGCAGAAAGGAGAGAGGTAGAAAAGACTGTGGGTGGCTTGGTGGAATAGAGGACTGTAGTTCTGGGGTGGGAACAGGGAAGAGGCAAAGACCGACAAAGGTTGAGGCCAGGAGTGTTAAGGGAACGTAGGATATACTGCACGGAGAACTCCCGCCTGAGCAATTCGGAAAAGCTGGTGTCGGTGGAATGGATCCAGATGGCAGAGGCTGTGAAGCAGTCATTGAAATACAGACAGTGTGTCGGGTGCCGTGCTCAGAAATGGGCTCGTCCAGCTGTTTCGGTTGTGACGCCCACAGTTGAGCTTAGCTTGTGGATCACATGACTCGATCACAGGTAGCCCTGCCTTTGATGGGATAGGTGATGTCTGTGACCAGACTGGAGTAGGTGGTGGTAGGAGGATCTATGGGACAGAGCCTTGCCTCCAGGTATATTACAGGGATATGAGCTCTGAGGCAAGGGGTTGGGAGCAAGGGTCAGTCGTGTAGGGACGGACAAGGATAATGCGTAGGTTCGGTGGGCATCGGAATACCACTGTGGGAAGAGTGGCAAGGATAGTGAGTAGGACAGTTTTCATTTCAGGACACGACACGAGGTGTCAAAACCCTGGCGGAGTACGTGATTCGACTGCTCCAGTCCTCGGTGGTACTGCGTCACGAAGGAAATGCTCCTCTGTCTCCAAACGGTGGAACCTGAGAGACGGTGGGTGACTGGAGAGATGAGGCACGGGAGATATATTTTTGTACGAGGTCGGGGGGAGGGTAATTACAGTCGGTGAAGGCCTCAGAAAGTCCCTGCATTTATTTCGAGAGGGTCCACTTGTCACTACAGGTGTGACGGCCACTGGTGGCTAGGCTCTACGAAAGGGACTTCTCAGTACGGATCGGGTGGCAGCTGTCGAAATGGAAGTATTGCTGACGGTCGGTAGTTCTGATATGGATGGTGGTACTCATCCAGCCATCTCTGAGGTGGAGGTCAACAACGACGAAGGTGGCTTGTTGGGTTGAGCACGACCAGGCGGAGTGAATGGGGAAGGTTTGAGGTTCTGGAGGAATGTGGACAGGGTGTCCCCACCCTCGATGCAGATTATGACGATGTCATCAGTAAATCTGAACCAGGTGAGGGGTTTGGGATTTTGGGTGTTTAGGAGGAATTCCTCTAGACGGCCCACGAATAGGTCGGCACAGGGTAGTGTGTTGCGAGTGCCAATTGCCGTACCCCGAGTTTGTTTGTAGTTAATGGCTTCAAAGGAGAAGTAATTGTAGGTGAAGATATAGTTGGTCACGGTGATTAGGAAGCAGGTTGTAGGTTTGGAATCCATCAAGCATTGGGAAAGGTAGTTTTCAATAGCAGTAAGGCCACGGGCATTAAGGATGTTAGTGTAAAGCGACACAGCATCAGTAGTGACGAGCAGGGCACCGTGTGGTAAAGGAACAGGAACTGTGGAGAGTGCAGAGTCTGTGGAGGAAATTGTAGGTATCTTTTATAGATGAGGGAAGGTTGCACGTCATAGGCTGAAGGTATCGGTCTACGAGAGCAGAGATTCTCTGAGTAGGGGCACAATGGCATGCAAACTTACCTTACATCTGCAAAAAGAAATGCCATCCACACCTAAAAACTGATCCCAAATTTATAATCCTACATGATGACAAAGCCTTCATCAATGTTGTTTTTAACTGCAAGGATTACCTGGAGGAAGGACTCTGCCAGCTGTCATCCACTCATAAACCCTGCCACCGTGACCCCATTCCACAAATCCAGCCGTAGTCCCAGTCTGTGGCTACTGTGCCCTCGCTGAGAGAATGTCTGCTCTCATAGACCGACAGCTTCAACTTGTTACTTACCCTCCTATATATAAGATGCCAACTGTTTTCTCCACTGACTCTGCACTCTCCACAGTTACTATTCCTTTACCATATGGTGCCCTGCTCGTCACTATTGATGCTACCTGCCTTTACACTAACATCCCTAATGCCCACGACCTTACCACTATCGAACACTATCTTTCTCAACGTCCGATGGATTTCAGACCTACAACCTCCTTCCAAGTTATTGTGACCAACTATATCCTCATCTACAATTAATTCTTCTTTGAGGGCATTACCTACAAACAAGTCAGGGATATGGCTATGGCCACTCTCAAGGGAGCATCCTATGCCAACCTATTCACGGGCCATGTAGAGGAAACCCTCTTAAAACAACCACAATCCCAAATCCTTCACCCGGTCGCAAGTATTTCAGTCCCAATGTATTTAGTACATGCTAATTTTTTGTATAAAGCAGGATGTGCCTAATGTGGAAATGGAATGCAGATTTAAGACTTGATTAATAACTCATTGTATAATCTGCAAAATAGCTTATACAGTAATGTTGTATTACAGTATACATTATTTATTCATGACTCTACAAGGTCACAACCTTTATTACAAGGACTGTACAGCTCTGACAATACTGTCGAGCAGCACACGACCGAGAAAAGAGATTCGCCGCAGTGCAGCGCTGTGTGCGTCAGCATTAAATCGTGCCACTCTGTGCGGCGATGAACGAGTTAGGCGCAGTGTTGGTGCATCAGAGGAAATGATTCATTGGTGAGTCATACGTTTGTCAGTGTTTCTTGTTTTCCATAATTATTGACACATGTGGGCACACACTGAACATTTTTACATACCTACAAATACTCTGCTGCAATCTTCACAGTGAAAGAGGTGGATATCGTTCCATTAAACAATGGTTTTACCCAGCAAGGTCAAGCATTCCAAGGAAATACACTACATGCATTATTTCCTGCAATTTTCAGTTGACCAGTACCCCTTTAAGTGGTAACATGATGTCGAAAAAATGATTAAGGTAATTGAGGGGAGTGAGAAAGACAAATTCTCTGTGCACAAAATAACATTGTGTTTCAAATGCGATAAAATACAAATTTATGACAACGAAAATAATCAATTATTGATAAAATTATGTAACTGGATAGTTAAAAAATCTAGTCACCAAGAGGCGGTAGAACACACAGATAAAAGACTCGTGATTGGCAAGCTTCGGAGCCAGTGGCTCCTTCTTCAGGTAGAAGGGTTGAAGGGGAAGAAAGAAGGGTGAAGGAAAAGGACTGGAGAGGTCTAGGAAAAGGGGTAGATTCCCGGAAAGTCACCCAGAACTGCGGGCCAGAGGAGACTTAACATACAGGATGAGGAGGAAAGACTGATTGTCAGGGACTGCATTGGGCGAGATCTGAATACCTGAGAACTCGGATGCAGACTCTTTACAGCAATACAACATCATTCTCACCTCAGCCTTCACTGCACATAATTACCCCACCAGCCTAGTTAAAAAACAGATTTCCTGGGTCACCACATCCAATCGTGGTACTCCTGATCCCTCCACAAAACTGCTTTGGAGCACATGTTAATTTCCTGGGATCTGTAAGTCTTCAGCCTCTGGTTCGGCTTCGATACATCGATGACATCTTTACCGTATGGACTCGTGGTGAGACTGACCTGCTAAAATTCCTGGAATCTCTGAATACCTTCTCCCAATTAAATTTCACATGGTCTTATTCCAAATACCATGGCACTATCCTTGATGTGGACCTTGCCCTCACCAAAGACCAGCTATAAAAAAATACAAATTTATGATACTTTAAGAAACAAAAATGAGATAAGGTATGAATGGATGAAAGAGAATGGACATATGAAAACAAAGGTCAAGAAAATGACAAACGAATAAATTAACGAAATAGTGTAAGCCATAAGTACACAGGCAAAAAACATACCTTTCTCTGGACTCGTGTCGCAGAGTGAGGCTCTGAAAGTAGCTAAAGCACCTGGAAATACAGAGTTAAAGGTATCCACCAGATGGACAGACAGTTGCAAAGCTAGGCACAACATCGTGTGGAGTAGCTAAGGATGTGCAGCAACGTGCAACAACAGAATGGAAGACAAAACTGTACAACCTAATTGCGAAGTATGATGCAAAATATGTGTTCGGTGCTGATGTAATGGGTCTGTTTTATCACGCACTTTCTTCAAAATCTTTAGCAATTCAGAGTGAAAAATACACCGGCAGGAGAATGTCTGAGGAAAGACTCACTGTACTACTGTCTGGAAAAATGGTAGGTTAAAGAGAAAAGCCACTGGTGCTCAGAAAGGCTAGTGACACTCGCAAGCAATAAAAAGGCGTAAATTGTGAGTGGTCTTATGGAGGAATGGCTGGGCTCTTTCAACACAAATAAACGTGGGGATAATATGTATGTACACACAACAATAAACAAAATTAAATTTGGAGTAAACATACGGAAATGTCATATGATTTATCGATTAGTATAAAAGTCTAGTGGTCTATTTTAAAATATACTGCAAATGAACGTCTACTGCGCAGGAGTGAAGGTAGGTAAATACGTGCATAGTACAAACTTATGCTTTTGTACATGACACCTAACAAATTTCACGCAGCCTTCTGCGTTTTGTGTAATATGGAAACTTGTCCCATGACAATTATTTTAGTCCCATGTGATTCCATTTTGAGCAAGTTTTACTATACTTCAAAATGACAATAATTAAGAAACATACATGACGCCAGGGCAGGCCAGTTTTCTGCAGAGATCACAACAGATGGGTGAACATTCTTCTGTAAGGCAACAAACCGCATGACCACATAATGACTTTAAAAAAAGCATATCTGCTGAACATTGTCAAGTTAGGGGATAATCTAGATTACTGTAGAAACAGAAGCACAATTTCAAACAGGCAAGGTCGCTATTGTACAGCATTTATTGTGATGACCAGTTTCAGCAAACTACATTGCCATATCAGATCTGTAAAGCCGCACTGGCATCATATGTAAAGATGTAAAACAACTTAATATAAACATGAAATGTTGTTGTTGTAATCTTCACTCCTGAGACTGGTTTGATGCAGCTCTCCATGCTACTCTATCCTGTGCAAGCTGCTTCATCTCCCAGCACCTACTGCAGCCTACATCCTTCTGAATCTGCTTAGTGTATTCATCTCTTGGTCTCCCTCTACGATTTTTACCCTCCACGCTGCCCTCCAGTACTAAATTGGTGATCCTTTGATGCCTCAGAACATGTCCTACCAAGCGATCCCTTCTTTTAGTCATCTACATCTACATCTACATGATTACTCTGCAATTCACATTTAAGTGCTTGGCAGAGGGTTCATCGAACCACAATCATACTATCTCCCTACCATTCCACTCCCGAACAGCGCGCGGGAAAAATGAACACCTAAACCTTTCTGTTCGAGCTCTGATTTCTCTTATTTTATTTTGATGATCATTACTACCTATGTAGGTTCAGCTCAACAAAATATTTTCACATTCGGAAAAGAAAGTTGGTGACTGAAATTTCGTAAATAGATCTCGCCGCAACGTAAAACATCTTTGCTTTAATGACTTCCATCCCAACTCACATATCATACCTGCCACACTCTCTCCCCTATTACGTGATAATACAAAACGAGCTGCCCTTTTTTGCACCCTTTCGATGTCCTCGGTCAATCCCACCTGGTAAGGATCCCACACCGCACAGCAATATTCTAACAGAGGACGAACGAGTGTAGTGTAAGCTGTCTCTTTAGTGAACTTATTGCATCTTCTAAGTGTCCTGCCAATGAAACACAACCTTTGGCTCACCTTCCCCACAATATTATCTATGTGGTCTTTCCGACTGAAGTTGTTCGTAATTTTTACACCCAGGTACTTAGTTGAATTGACAGCCTTGAGAATTGTACTATTTATCGAGTAATCGAATTCCAACGTATTTCTTTTGGAACTCATGTGGATCACCTCACACTTATCGTTATTTAGCGTCAACTGCCACCTGCCACACCATACAGCAATCTTTTCTAAATCGCTTTGCAACTGATACTGGTCTTCGGATGACCTTACTAGACGGTAAATTACGGCATCATCTGCGAACAACCTAAGAGAACTGCTCAGATTGTCACCCAGGTCATTTATATAGATCAGGAACAGCAGAGGTCCCAGGACGCTTCCCTGTGGAACACCTGATATCACTTCAGTTTTACTCGATGATTTGCCGTCTATTACTACGAACTGCGACCTTCCTGACAGGAAATCACGAATCCAGTCGCACACTGAGACGATACCCCATAGGCCCACAGCTTGATTAGAAGTTGCCTGTGAGGAACGGTGTCAAAAGCTTTCCAGAAATCTAGAAATACGGAATCAACTTGAGATCCCCTGTCGATAGCGGCCATTACTTCATGCGAATACAGAGCTAGCTGCGTTGCACAAGAACGATGTTTTCTGAAACCATGCTGATTATGTATCAATAGATCGTTCCCTTCGAGGTGATTCATAATGTTTGAATACAGTATATGCTCCAAAACCCTACTGCAAACCGACGTCAATGATATAGGTCTGTAGTTCGATGGATTACTCCTACTACCCTTCTTAAACACTGGTGCGACCTGCGCAGTTTTCCAATCTGTAGGTATGGATCTATCGGTGAGTGAGCGGTTGAATATGATTGCTAAGTAGGGAGCTATTGTATCAGCATAATCTGAAAGGAACCTAATCGGTATACAATCTGGACCTGAAGACTTGCCCGTATCAAGCGATTTGAGTTGCTTTGCAACCCCTAAGGTATCTACTTCTAAGAAACTCATGCTAGCAGCTGTTCGTGTTTCAAATTCTGGAATATTCCATTCGTCTTCCCTGGTGAAGGAATTTCGGAAAACTGCATTCAATAACTCCGCTTTAGCGGCACAGTCGTTGGTAACAGTACCATCGGCACTGTGCAGCGAAGGTATTGACTGCGTCTTGCTGCTTGTGTACTTTACATATGAACTGAATTTCTTCGAATTTTCTACCAAATTTCGAGACAATGTTTCGTTGTGGAACCTATTAAAGGCATCTCGCATTGAAGTCCGTGCCAAATTTCACGTGTCTGTAAATTTTAGCCAATCTTCGGGATTTCGCGTTCTTCTGAACTTCGCATGCTTTTTCTGTTGCCTCTGCAACAGCGTTTGGACCTGTTTTGTGTACCATGGGGGATCAGTTCCATCTCTTACCAATTTATGAGGTATGAATCTCTCAATTGCTGTTGCTACTATATCTTTGAATTTGAGCCACATCTCGTCTACATTTGCATAGTCAGTTTGGAAGGAATGGAGATTCTCTCCTAGGAAAGCTTCTAGTGACACTTTATCTGCTTTTATAAATAAAATTATTTTGCGTTTGTTTCTGGTGGATTTGGAAGAAACGGTTTTGAGCCTAGCTACGATGACCTTGTGATCACTAATCCCTGTATCAGTCATGATGCTCTCTATTAGCTCTGGATTGTTTGTGGCTAAGAGGTCAAGTGTGTTTTCGCAACCATTTACAATTCGCGTGGGTTCGTGGACTAACTGCTCGAAATAATTTTTGGAGAAAGCATTTAGGACAATCTCGGAAGATGTTTTCTGCCTACCACCGGTTTTGAACAAGCATTTTTGCCAACATATCGAGGGAAGGTTGAAGTCACCACCAACTATAACCATATGAGTGGGGTATTTATTTGTTACAAGACTCAAATTTTCTCTGAACTGTTCAGCAACTATATCATCGGTGTCTGGGGGTCGGTAGGAGGAGCCAATTATTAACTTAGTTCGGCTGTTAAGTATAACCTCCACCCATACCAATTCGCACGGAGTATCTACTTCGACTTCACTACAAGATAAACCACTGCTGACAGACACAAACACTCCACCACCAAATTCTGCCTAATCTATCTTTCCTGAACACCATCTGAGACTTCGTAAAAATTTCTGCAGAACTTATTTCAGGCTTTAGCCAGCTTTCTGTACCTATAACGATTTCAGCTTCTGTGCTTCTATTAACGCTTGAAGGTCAGGGACTTTCCCAGCACAACTACAACAATTTACAACTACAATTCCGACTGTTCCTTGATCCAAGCACGTCCTGTATTTGCCATGCACCCTTTGAGAATGCAGCCCATCCCATACTTTCCCGAGGCCTTCTAACCTAAAAAACCGCCCAGTCCACGCCAAACATCCTCTGCTACCCGTGTAGCCGCCAGCTGAGTGTAGTGAACTCCTGACCTATTCAGCGGAACCCAAAACCCCACCACCCTATGGCGAAAGTCAAGGAATCTGCAGCCAACACGGACGCAAAACCGTCTGAGCCTCTGATTCAGACCCTCTACCCGGCTCTGCACCAAAGGTCCACGATGCTGCAGATGGTGAGCTCTGCCTTCATCTCGTAAGCAAGACCGGCAGCCTTCACCAACTAAGATAGCCGCTGGAATCCAGAGAGAATTTCCTCAGATCCAAAGCAACACACGTCATTAGTGCCGACATGTGCCACCACCTGCAGCTGGCTGCACCCTGTTACCAAATTGTGCCACAAACTCCTCTTCTCCCCAATTCTATTCAATACCTCCTCATTAGTTACGTGATCCACCCATCTAATCTTCAGCATTCTCCTGTAGCACCACTTTTCGAAAGCTTCTATTCTCTTCTTGTCTAAACTATTTATCGTCCATGTTTCACTTCCATACATGGCTACACTCCATACAAATACTTTCAGAAACGACTTCCTGACCCTTAAATCTATACTCGATGTTAACAAATTTCTCTTCTTAAGAAATGCTTTCTTTGCCATTGCCAGTCTACAATTTATATCCTCTCTACTTCAACCATCATCAGTTATTTTGCTCCCCAAATAGCAAAACTCCTTTACTACTTTAAGTGTCTCATTTCCTAATCTAATTCCCTCAGCATCACTCTAACTGATTCGACTACATTCCATTATCCTCGTTTTGCTTTTGTTTATGTTCATCTTATATTCTCCTTTCAAGACACTGTCCATTCCGTTCAAATGCTCTTCCAATCCCTTTGCTGTCTCTGACAGAATTACAATGTCATCGGCGAACCTCAAAGTTTTTATTTCTTCTCCATGGATTTTAATACCTACTCCAAACTTTTCTTTTGTTTCCTTTACTGCTTGCTCAATATACAGATTGAATAGCATCGGGGAGGGGCTACAACCCTGTCTCACTCCCTTCCCAACCAGTGCTTCCCTTTCATGTCCCTCGACTCTTACAACCGCCATTTGTTTTCTGTACAAATTGTAAATAGCCTTTCGCTCCCTGTATTTTACCCCTGCCACCTTCAGAATTTGAAAGTGAGTATTCCAGTCAACATTGTCCAATGCTTTAAGTCTATAAATGCTAGAAACATAGGTTTGCCTTTCCTTAATCTTTCTTCTAAGATAAGTCGTAAGGTCAGTATTGCCTCACGTGTTCCAATATTTCTATGGAAACCAAACTGATGTTCCCCGAGGTCGGCTTCTACCAGTTTTTCCAATCGACTGTAAAGAATTCGTGTTAGTATTTTGCAGCTGTAACTTATTAAACTGATAGTTCGATAATTTTCACATCTGTCAACACCTGCTTTCTTTGGGATTGGAATTATTATATTCTTCTTGAAGTCTGAGGGAATTTCGCCTGTCTCATACATCTTGCTCACCAAATGGTAGAGTTTTGTCAGGACTGGCTCTCCCAAGGCTATCAGTAGTTCTAATGGAATGTTGTCTACCCTGGGGCCTTGTTTCAACTCAGGTCTTTCAGTGCTCTCTCAAACTCTTCACGCAGTATCGTATCTCCCATTTCATCTTCATCTACATCCTCTTCCATTTCCATAATATTGTCCTCAAGATCATCGCCCCTGTATAGACCCTGTATATACTCCATTTCACCTTTTGCTTTCCCTTCTTTGCTTAGAACTGGGTTTCCATCTGAGCTCTTGATATTCATGCAAGTGGTTCTCTTTTCTCCAAAGGTCTCTTTAATTTTCCTGTAGGCAGTATCTATCTTACCCCTAGTGAGATAAGCCTCTACATTCTTACATTTCTCCTCTAGCCATCCCTGCTTAGCTATTTCGCACTTCCCGTCGATCTCATTTTTGAGACTTTGTATTCCTTTTTGCCTGCTTCATTTACTGCATTTTTGTATTTTCTCCTTTCATCAATTAAATTCAATCTCTTCTGTTAGCCATGGATTTCTACTAGCCCTCATCTTTTTACGTACTTGATCCTCTGCTGCCTTCACTATTTCATCCTTCAAAGCTACCCATTCTTCTTCTACTGTATTTCTTTCCTCCATTCCTGTCAACTGTTCCCTTATGCTCTCCCTGAAACTCTTTACAACCTCTGGTTCTTTCAGTTTATCCAGGTCCCATCTCCTTAAATTCCCACCTTTTTGCAGTTTCTTCAGTTTTAATCTACTGTTCGTAACCAATAGATTGTGGTCAGAGTCTACATATGCCACTGGAAATGTCTTACAATTTAAAACCTGGTTCCTAAATCTGTCTTAGCATTATATAATCTATCTGAAACCTTCTAGTATCTCCAGGGTTCTTCCATGTATACAACCTTCTTTCATGATTCTTGAACCAAGTGTTAGCTATGATTAAGTTATGCTCTCTGCTAAATTCTACCAGGCGGCTTCCTCTTTCATTTCTTAGCCCCAATCCATATTCGCCTACTACGTTTCCTTCTCTTCCTTTTCATACTGTCGAATTCCAGTCACCCATGACTATTAAATTTTTGTCTCCCTTCACCACCTGAATAATTTCTTTTATCTCATCATACATTTCATCAACTTCATCATCATCTGCAGTGCTAGTTGGCATATAAACTTGTACTACTGTAGTAGGTGTGGGTTTCGTGTCTATCTTGGCCACAATAATGCGTCCACTATGCTGTTTGTAGTAGCTTGCCCGCACTCCTATTTTCCTATTCATTATTAAAGCTACTCCTGCAAGGGATCTGACATTCCACACCCTGATCCGTAGAACGCCAGTTTTATTTCTTCTGATAACGACATCCTCTTGAGTAGTCCCCTCCTGGAGATCCGAATGGGAGACTATTTTACCTCCAGAATATTTTACCCAAGAGGACACCATCATCATTTAATCATACTGTAAAGCCGCATGCCCTCGGGAAAAATGACAGCTGTAGTTTCCCCTTGCTATCAGCCATTCGCAGTACCACAACAGCAAGGCCGTTTTGGTTAGTGTTACAAGGCCAGATCAGTCAACCATCCAGACTGTTGCCCCTGCAACTACTGAAAAGGCTGCTGCCCCTCTTCAGAAACCACACATTTGTCTGGCCTCTCAACAGATACCCCTCCATTGTGGTTGCACCTACGGTACAGCTATCTGTATTGTTGAGGCACTCAAGCCTCCCCACCATCGGCAAGGTCCATGGTTCAAGATAGATGCTGCCTACACGAACTATACCATGGAATATAACATACCTTCCGCAGCACATTCACTGAATCTTGACAAACACATCTTATACGAGGTGCGGCTAGAAAAAAACCGGACTGATGCTGGAAAAAACATTTATTTACAATTATTTACAATTTCATGTTATCTCCTTCAATGTACTTTCCTCCTCGGTCTCTACACCGTTCCATACGAATTTTCCACTGTTCACAGCAATGCTGCAGATCATTTTCGGTAAGTCCATACATTACTTCCGTCGCTTTTTCTTTTACTGCTTCAACAGTCTCAAATCTAGTTCCTTTCAAAGCTGACTTGACTTTAGGCAAAAGAAAAAAATCACAGGGGGCCAAATCAGCTGAGTAGGGTGGATGATCTAAGATGGGAATGTTGTGTTTTGCCAAAAACGTCTTCACTGACAACGCACTGTGAGCTGGGGCATTGTCTTGGTGAAGGATCCATGACTTTTTTCTCCACAAATCGTTCCGTTTTCTCCGTACTCGCTCATGTAGGGTAGCCAGGATGCTAATGTAGTAATGCTGATTAACTGTTTGTCCCTCTGGTACCCAATCAATGTGCACAATCCCTTTGATGTCAAAAAAAACAATCATCATTGCCTTGAATTTCGATTTTGACATTCGTGCTTTTTTTTGTCGTGGAGAACCAGGAGTTTTCCAATGCATCGATTGGCGTTTACTTTCGGGATCGTAACTAAAAAACCACAATTCATCGCAAGTAATAACATTTTGTAAGAAGGTGGGATCACTTTCAATGTTTTCCAGGATGTCAGAACAAATCATTCTTCGGCGTTCCTTCTGTTCAATTGTGAGACACTTTGGAACCATTTTTGAACACACTTTGTTCATGTTGAAACTTTCATGAAGAATCTGCCTAACACTTTCCTTGTCAACTCCTGTTAACTCAGACACTGCTCTGATTGTTAAACGGCGATCTTGTTGAACAAGTTTACCGATTTTTTCAATGTTTGCATCAGTTTTTGCTGACAATGGTCTGCCAGTGCGAGTGTCATCACTGGTGTCTTCGCGGCCATCTTTAAATCATTTAAACCACTCAAACACTTGTGTTCGCGATAAACAATCATCGCCGTATACTTGTTGTAACATTACAAACGTTTCACTTGCAGATTTTCCTAGTTTGAAACAAAATTTGATGTTAACACGCTGTTCTTTCTGTACACTCAACATTTTCCGACGCACAGACAAAACGTCAACTACTTAAAACAGACGCCACGGGCAGACTGAGTGCAGGAGGCAGATGAAACTCGAGCAGTAGGCGGAGCGAGAGTCACGTGACAGGCCACGCGACTTTCAGCCTTATTGCATTCGTTTTATTGTTTCACCAGTACTAGCCACACCTCGTATAGTATCATATCACAGAACGATATTTCATGAACATGAGAACAATAGTTAGTTAGTTGGTTGCGTGTTCCATTTACAGTACAGTGTTAAAGATTAATATTTCTGTTATTTATCCCATTCCCTTAAATGGCACAACATGCATATACTATATTTATAGATTTATTTATTCCTATTCAAGAATTCATCTATGGTATAGAAGGAGTTGTCAAGGAGATATGATTTCAATTTATTTTTTAAGCTATTATTGCTGTCTGTCAGACATTCTATTTCATCAGGTAATTTGTCAAAAATTTTTATAGCAGCATATTTTACCCCTTTATGTGCCAAAGACAGGTTGAGTAAAGGATAGTGTAAGTCTTTCTTTTTTCTGGTATTATAATCATGAATGTCACTGTGGTTTCTAAACTGGTCCATGTTGCTGAGAAAAAATTTCTTTAGTGAGTAAATGTATTGTGAGGCTGTTGTAAGAATTCCCAATCTTTTAAAAAGATACCATACCTACAAGATGTGTGACTATGAACCCCACACATTATTCTAACCACTTTCTTTTGAAAAGTGAGTACTTTTTGTCTAAGTGTTGAGTTGCCCCAAAATATTATTCCATATGACATCAGACAGTGAAGTATGAAAAGTATGTTAGCTTACTAATTTCTATATTCTAATAATTGGAAATTATTCTGATTGCAAAAGTTGCTGAACCTAGTCTCTTTAGAAGATGCAAAATATGAATTTTCCAATTATGATTCTCATCTATATGTACACCCAAAAACTTAGTATACTTTACCCTGTCTACTGACTTCTGTTGATGTTTTATATTTATTGAAGGAACCGTACTTTTGCTACAGAAAATTGGATGTACTGTGTTTTATCAAAGTTTAAAGCAAGCCTATTTGCAGAAAACCAATTAATGACTTTTGCAAAGACCTTATTTGTATCATTATCAATTGGAGTTTCTTTTACTGTATTAATAATGATGCTTGTATCATCAGCAAACAGTGTAAATTCAGTTTCTTCTTTCAGATAAGAAGGAAGGTCGTCGTTCACATATATCAAGGACAGAAGGGAACATCCCATTTAGATGAAGTGGCAAACTTATTTAAATCACTTGACCATATAAAGAAACTTTTTGTTTCCTGTTCTGTAGGTATGACTTAAACCATTGATATGCTATTCCATTTATACCATAGAATTGTAATTTCAGTAACATAATGTCATGGTTCACACAATCAAATGCTTTGGACAAGTCACAGAAAATTCCTATTGATGATATTTTATTATTTAAGGACTATTATATGGACAGTAGTCCATCAGCAAGTCAAGCATAAAATAATTATTACATAAAACAATGTACATATTGCACTGATTATACCAGCCCATCTTCGTGGCTTCGTGTCACTTTAAGTATAAAGACAAACCAGTGATCCATGAATTTTACACAGCAGACATACACTCCTGGAAATGGAAAAAAGAACACATTGACACCGGTGTGTCAGACCCACCATACTTGCTCCGGACACTGCGAGAGGGCTGTACAAGCAATGATCACACACACGGCACAGCGGACACACCAGGAACCGCGGTGTTGGCCGTCGAATGGCGCTAGCTGCGCAGCATTTGTGCACCGCCGCCGTCAGTGTCAGCCACTTTGCCGTGGCATACGGAGCTCCATCGCAGTCTTTAACACTGGTAGCATGCCGCGACAGCGTGGACGTGAACCGTATGTGCAGTTGACGGACTTTGAGTGAGGGCGTATAGTGGGCATGCGGGAGGCCGGGTGGACGTACCGCCGAATTGCTCAACACGTGGGGCGTGAGGTCTCGACAGTACATCGATGTTGTCGCCAGTGGTCGGCGGAAGGTGCACGTGCCCGTCGACCTGGGACCGGACCGCAGCGACGCACTAATGCACGCCAAGACCGTAGGATTCTACGCAGTGCCGTAGGGGACCGCACCGCCACTTCCCAGCAAATTAGGGACACTGTTGCTCCTGGGGTATCGGCGAGGACCATTCGCAACCGTCTCCATGAAGCTGGGCTACGGTCCCGCACACCGTTAGGCCGTCTTCCGCTCACGCCCCAACATCGTGCAGCCCGCCTCCAGTGGTGTCGCGACAGGCATGAATGGAGGGACGAATGGAGACGTGTCGTCTTCAGCGATGAGAGTCGCTTCTGCCTTGGTGCCAATGATGGTCGTATGCGTGTTTGGCGCCGTGCAGGTGAGCGCCACAATCAGGACTGCGTACGACCGAGGCACACAGGGCCAACACCCGGCATCACGGTGTGGGGAGCGATCTCCTACACTGGCCGTACACCACTGGTGATCGTCGAGGGGACGCTGAATAGTGCACGGTACATCCAAACCGTCATCGAACCCATCGTTCTACCATTCCTAGACCGGCAAGGGAACTTGCTGTTCCAACAGGACAATGCACGTCCGCATGTATCCCGTGCCACCCAACGTGCTCTAGAAGGTGTAAGTCAACTACCCTGGCCAGCAAGATCTCCGGATCTGTCCCCCATTGAGCATGTTTGGGACTTGATGAAGCGTCGTCTCACGCGGTCTGCACGTCCAGCACGAACGCTGGTCCAACTGAGGCGCCAGGTGGAAATGGCATGGCAAGCCGTTCCACAGGACTACATCCAGCATCTCTATGATCGTCTCCATGGGAGAATAGCAGCCTGCATTGCTGCGAAAGGTGGATATACACTGTACTAGTGCCGACATTGTGCATGCTCTGTTGCCTGTGTCTATGTGCCTGTGGTTCTGTCAGTGTGATCATGTGATGTATCTGACCCCAGGAATGTGTCAATAAAGTTTCCCCTTCCTGGGACAATGAATTCACGGTGTTCTTATTTCAATTTCCAGGAGTGTATAATAAATCAATAATCCAAATCAGAGTACATTACACTTCTTTTGTTATAATAATTTTAAATTAAAATTACATAAAATTGAAAACCATCTTCAAAAACATAACAGGAAGCACTGTACCTTCAATGTATTGTCTAATAAATGAGTAGTGGAGCCAGTCACATAACATGTTCACATTATAAAAACAAACACAATAAAACATACATGTCATAAAATGTAAGCAGCATTAAGTACTAGCACCCTTGGACTTTGAGCTACAAGTTGATAGTTTAATACACTGTGAATTGTGTGTAGCAAGCTACATGGCACTATTTGTAATGAATATATTGTAGAGCAAGTTTATTTTTATTGTATTACTTAGCAAATTGCAGGATTGCACTGTTTATTCCTGTGGTCTTGTCATCTGTGTCTTTCACACCAAGACCTTGAGCACCATACTAGTACCTAAACTTCAGTCAACATGTTGACAGTGTAAATATTTTGATTCTATAAAGCCATTTAAGTGATGTCATTGCATAGCTTCTGTACTTGTAATGATGTGTTTGTGGTAGTTATAAGTGGAAAATTTAATGTTCCCTTTGTAGTCCCTTCATGTTCAACTGCACCAATGTATCGAAAAACATTGTATGGTTGTCAAGGCTTTATGCTGCCTGCATTTTATAACATGTATATTTTTATAGTATTTATTTTTATCATATGAACATGCCATATGTCTGGCTTCACTACTTGTGTATTAATGATATATTGAAGATACAGTGCATCCCATTATGGTTTCTATGGTGGTTTTAAATTTTATATAACATTAATTTAGAATTATTATAACAAAATAACTGTAACATACTCTGATTTTGGATGATTTATTTATTGTATGTCTGCAGTGTAAAATTTTTGGATCATTCGTTTGTCTTTATACTTTATATGACACGACTTATTTTTGTTTGCAACTACTACCAAAGTCGCCTGGTGGCTAGTTGTAATGCGTGTGATGTTTACAAGAGAATCTCACTCTTTATTCTGCTAATTTATGAACACAAGCTTGCATAATCAGTGCAATATGTACCTTATTTTGTGTAATAGTCATTTTATGCTTGACTTGCTGATACACTATTGTTCTCATGTTCACGAAATATCGTTCTATGCTAAGATATGATATCCAACGCATTTGGTCAAGATTCAATGAACGTACTTATTTATTTATTTTATTTATTCCATGTGATCTGATGGTACACAGTGTGTTACAGATGTCGGAAGATATCAGTTAACATTGTTAACATATATTAACATAGGCCTATAGTATCCTAATGTATTATATTGCTCAATGTTTTCAACTTAACACAAATAGCAAGATTACTGTTCTAAGTATTCATTTACAGACTAAAAACAGTGCCACACACAACAAATATGACTTCACGGCTTTGCAAAAATTGTATGTTGTCTTCGATGGACTTAGCACATGTGGGAAGATATTTGAACAGTTGGAGGCCCTTGTGGAAATCTCCCTTTTTACACAGTTGAGTGTTTGTACGTATAACATGCAGATTTGCATTTTTCCTGGTGTTGTGTTCATGTATTTCATTATTTTTTACGACTTGGGGTCAGTTAGCACTATGTGGTTTCTGAAAAATTTTAGAGTCTCGAGAATGTAGAGGCAAGGCAGTGTAAGGATTTCCAGCTTTCTGAAGATGAGTTTGCAGGAGTCTCTGGGTTTGCTCCCAGTAATAATCCTCATTGCACTCTTCTGGATTCTGAATGTGCTCAGAGCAGTTGGAGAATTTCCCTAGAATATTACACCATATTTTAGGTGGGCTTGTATGTAAGCGCAGTACGTGGTGGTTAATGTTTTCAGGCTAGCACATGTTTTCAGTACACTCAATACATAACAGCCAGTACAAATCCTGGCATTTACCTTTCCTGTATGTGTATTCCATTTCAGGTTATCTTGAACCCACAGACACAGGAATTTGAAAACAATGTTGGTATCTATTGGCTGGTTATTTACAGTGACAAATGGCTGAGAGTAATTTGCATTTTGTGTTGTGTGAAAGTTCATGGAAGCTGTCTTTTTGGTGTTGATAGTTAATCTGTTGATTTTAGCGCAGTTGCTCAGTTGTTCAGTGGCCAAGTTCACAGCTTTTTGCACAGCCTCTGTATTCTCCCCTTTGAGGAGTACAGTTGTGTCATCAGCATATATTATTGTTTTGCGTGCATCAACATTCAAGCTCAAGTCATTAATATACAGGAGGAAAAGTAGGGGTCCCAATACTGAGCCCTGTGGAACACCTTGCTTTACAGTTGAATTACTTGATAATATTTCAGTTATTGAGTTGCTTTGTCTATTAGTGTATTTCATGCTGACTCTCTGCATCCGATTGGTTAGGAATGTAGCAATCCAGTTGTTTGCAATTCCTCTGATACCATAGTGTTCTATTTTTTCCAGTAATATTTTGTGGTCAACAGTGTCAAAAGCCTGCAGAAGGTACATTATATTCCACAGTATAGTCCATTTTTCTGTTAAACTGTATTATGCAAGTTTATGTCTGATCCCAGTGTACTTGAAGATGTTGATCTATGCTTTACAGATCTGATGACGGCAACATAATTTGCTGAAACCGGTCATCACAATAAATGCTGCACAATAGCAACCGTGGCTATTTGAAATTGTTCTTGTGTTTATACTTAAGGAAAAAGTAGGTTGGTGAGGGAGGGGAGGTAAAGGACAGGAAGAAATCACTGATTAACTGAATTAAGTAACTTGATCACTGTTTATGAAAAGAACTCAAAGTAACACATTAATTAGTAATACATTCATAAACTACATCCATATGATGTGTTCAAATCATTAGTTACCATCACTTACTCATCCGCCTGTTCTCCTGCCATTTCTTTTTTCTTTTCAATTTCCTGTTTCAGGCGAGAAACTTGTTGCCGTAGATTTTCTATTGCTTCTTGTGCATTTTGTTCCCGTACATGAGCAGCATCTGTTAGTTTCCGAGACCACTCTAAGTCCTGCGGTGAACAAATTGTGGAAAAATTTAGCTTAATTTTAATTACAGTATTAATTTTAAAAAAACTTACTTAAAAAATAATTATCTCCCAAATAAAAAAATGATACATTGGGTAATTATAAGCTTACCTGCTTGAGCTTTGCTATGATATCCCTATTTTCTTCCACCTGAGCCACTGCTACAGAACACTTTTCTGTACACGACTCCAAAGTTGATTCAAGCTCCTGGCATTTTAACCCTAGAAGTTTTTCATTTGCATAAGTCTTGTTAAAGAACTCATAAACATTAGTAAATGCCCGTGCATATTTTTCGAGGCCATCTGTTCTTGACAATTCAGTAACTGCCTGGAAAAAAGTATCAATGGTAGAATTCACTGACCATGCTGTCAGACATAATGTGTACTTCAATATATATTTCATTCATATGCAAAAACTTAATAAGATGGATTACACAATATCATTGCAGTGTTAGTGGAAGGGATACGTGTTTTGCAACACGAGTGCAACAAATCCCTGCAGCTGAACACAACGGGCATAAATAAATCGCTCAGTGAACTTCACGGGAATCATAAGCTATAGTAGCAAAAATACAAGACATAACGTGTGTAAAAAGTACGGGAGAGTAGGCAGTAATGGCGTATGCGAAACAAAGTTCCGTTCTTGGTGTGCATGAAAACACATGAAAAATCGTCAGAATGGAATTATGATACCAATGTCTACAGGGTCAGACAAAACCCACCTATTCAACTACAAAACAGGTACGAAGTGCTAAGCGAAATAAGTGATGATAGTGCTTCAGAAAATATTTTTGAAAATACACAGGTACGTTTCAGCCGTTGCTGCTCCCCTGAATAGGCCTACGTGCAATCCATGTCAACATATGCCTAGGTCACAGCAAAAAATACATAATCATATGGGAAAACTGCACATTTTAGCTGATAGCCACGGACGCAGAATAGCCTCTCTTGTTAATGAGGCATCAGTTTCATGAGTTATGTCAAGCCTGGGGCTTCCCTTTCGGAGGTAATTAAGAATGTTTACACTGATGAAATTATATCAAATTGACTTCAAAAGACTTTGTAGCTTTGTTTGGTGGCTCTAATGATGTATATAAAAATGAAACCTCTACAACCTGCTCAGAATTGAAAAAGCATCTGGCTCATTTGTCACATACAAACATTCTCTTTGTCAGCATTCCACATCGCTATGATCTGCCACCCTGGTCTTGTGTGAACAAAGAGTTTAGTACTGCTAATGAGAGTTTTTCCAGTATATGCAGTCAATTCTGAAATGTTTGTGTTGTTGATATTAGTGGCATTGGTCAGAGATTCCACAATTCTCATGGCCTTCATTTGAATGGCCTAGGGAAGAAAATTGTAGCACAAAAAATATTGGATGAAATAAAAAGGCACCATCAAACATCTGCAGCACCATCCACAACAGTAACAGTATCATCACAAAAATCAATAAAAGCAGGTTCATCACAAGTAACAACAACAACAGAAGCAACAGCAACATCAAAATCATCACCAGTAGCAGCAGTAAAATTATCACAAATGGTCAAACCACCATCAGTAACAGCAACAAAACCATTGGCAGAAACAACAGCAAAACCAACAGATACTACAACAACAGATCCACCATCAACAGAAACAGTGCCAATAAAAGAATCAAAGGCAGCAACTGGACAAAGAATCCTGTCAGTACCACCACCACAACCACTACCACCACCACCACCTCTGGCCGCAGAAGCAGCAGCAGCAGCAACAACAGCAGCAGCAACAGAACCAGCAACAACAGTAACAGTAGCAACAGAACTAACAATAACAGAAGCAGCAGCAGCAACTAAACCAACAACAGTAGCTGCAGCAACAAAATCATGAACAACAGTTGCAGCAACAACACACTGCTTAAGGAGGAGCAAAGACAAGGTACATCTACATCATTAAATAAGGATTTTTTATGGCTTCAAACAAAGAAAAGGAAAAGATTGAGACAAACCAGCAAGAAAATTTGCAGATAAGTCACAACTACTATGAAAAAGCAGCACATTACTAGGTAATGACAAAAGAAAAAATACTTGCAAACCAGTCAGGATAAAGTGTCAGAATATTTAGTGCCTCAAAAACAAAGTACTAGATTTAGAAATAACTTTAAACAATCTTGCTGACGTCTCTTGTATTTGTTTATCTGGTGCAAGGCTAGTGAATTAAGTCTCATAAATACAAGCAACTTTAATTTAGCATCACATTATTGCCGAAGTGTTTTTAATACTGGTGGGGTATGCATTTACTCTTGAGTAGGACCGCAGTTCAAAGTGAAAACAGAATTAGACCATCAAAATACAGAAAAAACATTTTGAATCATGTTCCATAGAGTTAAAAACTGAGGAGAAGAGTGAAAAACTAGTTGTCATAACAATATATAAATCACCACTGGGTGACAAAAACATATTCTTCAAAAAAATAGAAGCAGCATTATACACACTTTTTATAGTAACAAAGTGAAATTATTGTTATGTGGAGATTTTAATATTAACCTGTTAATTGAAAGTGATGAAAAAAGACAGCTTTTGAGTATACTAAGCAGCTTTCACATGAAACCACTCTTTACAGATGCCACCATAATAACAGAACTGTCACTTCTCTTTTAGACAATATTTTCACAAATATGGATAATGGTATCACTGAGGCACTAAAAATAAACTTAGGTCTTTCGGATCATAATACACTATTAGCATACATAAATTCCTCTGTTCCCAACGCAGTAAAATATAAGTGGGAATGCAAAACGCACTTCTATAGAGAAAAAGTGAATACTTTCATCCAGTTGTTAGCTAATGAAACCTGGGAAGATGTCTTTGCACAAACAACAACCGAGGTATCTTTCAATGCTTTTTCTAGGACATTCATGTCCCTATTTGAGATGTGTTTTCCAAAAAAAACTCACAAAGATCAATTTCATGCCTAAGAACACAAGCCAGTGGGTAACACCTGCTATTAGAGTATCTAGTCAAACACTAAAACATATCAGTCAACTCAAAAAAGACATCAAAGATGAACAATTCACAGATTTCGTTAAGACATATAAGAAAATTTACAGGAAGGTGATCAAAAAAGTCAAGACAATGCACAATGACAGTGCAATTGCTGGGTCAGCAAACAAATCGAAAGTTATGTGGAATGTAGGAAAAAAATAAATAGGCCCAAAGCAAAAATGTTAGAAATCTAGATGACTTTGTTTTAAAAGATGATCAAGGTGCGCTTAGTCAGAAATCTTACTTTAGCAGATTTCGTTAATGACTACTTCATAAATAGTACAATCAATCTGAGCAAAAATTATTCTAGGAGTAGTAGAACATCAAATCCAGGAGAACAAAGTGTTAATTCAATATTGCTACCTCCCATGAACAAATTGGAAGTTAATCGAATAATGAAAACAACGAAGAATAAAATGTCCTCAGGGATTGACGAGGTACGTTGTTCAGTCATGACGAGATGTGCTAGTGTCATATCAGAACCACTCTCACACATCATAAACATATCATTGTCAAAAGGAGTCTCCGCAAAGATTAAAATATGCAAAAATAAAACCATTGTATAAAAAGGGCAATATACATGAAATGGGAAACTATAGACCAATAGCTTTATTATCAGTATTTTCAAAAGTAATAGAGACAGTCATGAAAAACAGAATTGCAAATAACCTCGAGAAATTCAAACCAACACGGCTTGTCAAAGGTATGAGTACAGAGTCAGCCATCACCCAATTCATTGACAACATTATAACAGGGCTAGATAGGAACAACAGTACAATAGGAATAAACTTGGACTTATCAGAGGCATTTGATACTGTCCAACATGATATCCTGCTGGCCAATTAGAATATGTTGGTATATGAGGAGTGGCAAAAAAGTGGTTTCAGTCATATCTCCATAATAGGAAACAGATAGTAGAAATTGCATCAACAAACAGTAAAAACCAACGTATTGTTTACAGATCGGATATTCAGAGTGTGCCAGTTGGGGTACCGCAGGGGAGTGTTCTAGGACCTCTCCTATTTCTTCTTTACATAAATGATATCAAGATTCCAGTAAATGTTACTCACATAATCCTGTTTGCAGATGACACAAACATTGTACTAACTGACATAAACCAGGTATTGCCAACATCGGCGACCAGAGTTATAGAATATTTGCAAAATTGGTTTGAAATGAACAAATTAACCATAAATATCTCTAAAACTAATTATATCCATTACAGGAAAACAAAGTCACACTCTGATCTGGATCTCAGAATACAAAAGAAAGAAACTGTGAGAGTTGCTACCACAAAATTCTTAGGTGTACATATAGATGAAAATTTAGACTGGAAATCCCACATCCTGTATCTCTCTCATAAGTTAAGCTCTGCTTGCTTTGCATTACGTGTTATTAGCTTTGTATGTTGTAGGGAATGTAGCATAACTGTTTACTTTGCTTATATACATTCTGCTATTACCTATGGCCTCACCTTCTGGAGTCATAGTAAGAAAAATCTCAAAACCATCTTCACTCTACAAAAACAAGCTTGTTAGGATAATTAACAACAGTTCAAGGCTAACTCTTTCAAAGCAATTATTTCAACAGCTAAATATTCTACCCCTACTGTGCCTCCATATACAAAAAAGCGTAATTAATGTAGAAAGAAATATTGACAATTACCAATCCAACTCGGATCTACATACTTACAACACAAGAAAGTGCAATGACATTCATATTAAAAGAGTTAACAAGGCTTTGGCGCAGAAACAAACAAACATACAAGTAAGTAGATTGTATAACAAACTACCGGTAAAGATAAAAGAAATAAAAAAATTGTATACATTTAAAGAAGCAATTTTTAATGACCAACTGCTATTATAGTGTAATCGAATACCTGGAATAGCTTCATACAAAACAATTATATTTATGTACTCTGTGCCAATAGTAATTTTTATCTTACTGTAGCTATGGTCTAAATAAATAATATGTACAAAAGTGTTGGAATTATTATGTGTTATATCTAAATATCAACTGTGTATTCCATGTAAAAAGTCTTTCTCATACATTAATGTAATTAATCAAAGTTGTACATGCTATTTCAATGCAATGTGATGTGTAGTCTACTATGCACATTTGTATTGTGTAGAGTATTGTTCACTATATATATATATATATATATATATATATATATATATATATATATATATATATATATATATATATATATATATTCCCACGTGGAATGTTTCCCTCTATATATATATATATGAGGGAAACATTCCACGTGGAAAAAATATATCTAAAAAGAAAGATGATGAGACTTACCAAACAAAAGCGCTGGCAGGTCGATAGACACACAAACAAACACAAATATACACACAAAATTCAAGCTTTCGCAACAAACTGTTGCCTCATCAGGAAAGAGGGAAGGAGAGGGAAAGACGAAAGGATGTGGGTTTTAAGGGAGAGGGTAAGGAGTCATTCCAATCCCGGGAGCGGAAAGACTTACCTTAGGGGGAAAAAAGGACAGGTATACACTCGCACACACACACATATCCAGCTTGTGTCTGTATGTGTGGATGGATATGTGTGTGTGTGTGAGTGTATACCTGTCCTTTTTTCCCCCTAAGGTAAGTCTTTCCGCTCCCGGGATTGGAATGACTCCTTACCCTCTCCCTTAAAACCCACATCCTTTCGTCTTTCCCTCTCCTTCCCTCTTTCCTGATGAGGCAACAGTTTGTTGCGAAAGCTTGAATTTTGTGTGTATATTTGTGTTTGTTTGTGTGTCTATCGACCTGCCAGCGCTTTTGTTTGGTAAGTCTCATCATCTTTCTTTTTAGATATATTTTTTCCACGTGGAATATATATATGTGTGTGTGTGTGTGTGTGTGTGGATGGATATGTGTGTGCGAGTGTACACCTGTCCTTTTTTCCCCCTAAGGTAAGTCTTTCTGCTCCCGGGATTGGAATGACTACTTACCCTCTCCCTTAAAACCCACATCCTTTCGTCTTTCCCTCTCCTTCCCTCTTTCCTGATGAGGCAACAGTTTGTTGCGAAAGCTTGAATTTTGTGTATATATATATATATATATATATATATATATATATATATATATATATATATATATATATAGAGAGAGAGAGAGAGAGAGAGAGAGAGAGAGGGAAATATCTTTCCGGAGGTGGGAAACCAGGAGATTGGATAGTTTTTTGAGGTGAATGGTGGCATGCTGTTCTAATTTGCGGTTGGCCTGTAGGAGGATGCTCTGAATAGCCGGTGTGGATGTGGGAGAGGAAAGATTGAGGACTTTTATTAAGGATAGGAGTAGACGGGTGTGTTCATTGGCTGAGTTGATGTGTAGGTGAAGGATTAGGTGGGTGAGGGCAATGGATTGTTCAGTTTGGAACTGGTATAGGGACTGATGGAAAGAAGGATTGCAGCCAAAGATGGGAACTTTAAGTGTGAGGCCTTTGGGGGTTATGCCAAATGTCAGACAAGCCTGAGAAAATAAAATATGCGAGCGTAATCTGGCTAGGGTGAAGGCATGTTTGCGGAGGGAATGTAAATAAAACTTAATGAGGTCGTTGTGGGGGTGTTGTGAGGGTGACATTCTAATACCATTTTCAAGTTGCTGCCACTCATACCTCACCTGTCATTCAACAACATCTTTGCCTCTGTACTTCCACCTCGACTGACATCTCTGCCCAAACTCTTTGCCTTTACAAATGTCTGCTTGTGTCTGTGTATATGCGGATGGATATGTGTGTGTGTGCGAGTGTATACCTGTCCTTTTTTCCCCCTAAGGTAAGTCTTTCCGCTCCCGGGATTGGAATGACTCCTTACCCTCTCCCTTAAAACCCACATCCTTTCGTCTTTCCCTCTCCTTCCCTCTTTCCTGACGAAGCAACCGTTTGTTGCGAAAGCTTGAATTTTGTGTGTATGTTTGGGTTTGTTTGTGTGTCTATCGACCTGTCAGCGCTTTTGTTTGGTAAGTCTCATCATCTTTGTTTATGCAATGTACATTGTTTCCGGATGAATAAACTACTACTACTAGTACTACTACTAGTACTACTACTAGATGGCCTCTTCTCAAGCAATCTTGTGACAGAAGCATAACATCATTTGGTTTACAACAATGTGACCACCGGCTCTAGTAGGTAATCCAGATCCTCGTATATGGAATTTGCTTATGACCGAAAATATTTTGAGTATCATATGCATACGCTGTACTAGATGCATGAGCAAGCCACTAACCAAGGAGCAAAACAGAGCATGACCATTCATAGGTCATATCTGAAATGCAAAAAATACTACAAAGCTAAACTACTTCTGACAAAAAAGCAAGCAGTGGAAAACTATATAGAAAGGGCTCCAAATAAATGCATGACAAATAATAAAACAAGAGAATACACCAAAATGCACAGAAACAGCTCTGTTTGAACCTGAGGAATTAAATCAGCACTTTTTAAACTCAGTTAAAGAAATTCTGACATTAAAGCAACAACTTCATCTGCAATGGACCTTGTTGAAACACCACTGTCTGTTAACCTGGTATTTCAATGGAGGGCTGTCACACCTGCTGATGTTATAAAATCTGTATCCAAATTTTCAGGTTCTAAAAGTATGGGCTGTTATTGTTTATCAAATAACATAATTAAAAAGACAATACACTCAATCGGCAAGCCATTAGCTTTTATTTTTAATAAATGTGTAGAATTTAGAGTTTTTCCAGATGCACTTAAGGTATGGTATCAAAAGTTGTCCCAGTTTTTAAAAAAGGGGCAAACATCTTCCCCAAAGCTACAGACCAGTCTCCATTGTTCCAATATTCTCAAAGATATTTGAGGCACTGATACACACAGATAAACGGCTTCTTTGAAAAACACAATATACTATGTAGCAATAAGTTTGGTTTTCACAAGGGGAAAACACAACAGGGGCCATCTTGGAAATCATTGACCAAACTTTAACAGGTTTTGAAAACAATAACATGGTATCACTGATATTATGTGACCTAAGCAAAGCTTTCGATTGCATTCCTGTCGATATACTACTGGGGAAACTAGAGTTTTATGGAGTGACAGGGAGCACTTTAGCTGTGATAAATTCTTATTTAAGTAATCGAAAACAATTTGTTTCAGTCAGAAATGTTAATTCTTCCATAATGGATATCAGCACAGGTGTACCACAATGATCTATCCTTAGACCTTCTTCTTCTTCGTTGTAGCTGTTAATGATTTACCTCAAAACATAGTCCTCCCTGTCGTGTGTTATGTTGACAATACAATACTACTTACCACACATCAGAACATTTCAGATCTGAATAGCCTAACAAAAGAAACACTTTATAAGGCCCTGGATTGATTTGCAGCCAATAAGCTTCAGAGCAGTCCTGATAAAACCCAACAACTTTTAATGGGAATATTAAATGAAGTAGGCAATAAGTCGGTAAAACTCTTAGCTATTCACATTGTCTCAAAACTCTGTTGGGAGGAACATGTCAATCACGTATGTGAAAAAATATCTCGGGTGGCTTACCTTATTTTGAAACTAAGGGAGGTAATGAGCTTGGAGTACCTTAGGGTGACATACTTTGGGCAATTCTAGTCACATATTTCATATGGTCTGATTACATGGGGGCACTCCCCTCACATCAAGAACATCTTGAAATTACAAAAAAAATCCTTATGCATAATACGTAAAAGGAGCACTGTCGTCCTCTTTTATTCCAGACTCCGAATACTTATAATTATAAAGTTATACATCTATGTGTCTGTACTCTACATTAAAATAATATTTCAGAATTTACTGGCAGAGGGGAAATACATTAACACAACACCAGGGCTAAGGGTAATTTAGACATACCGCACCACAGATTAGTAAGAACAGGAAATTTCCACAAAGTAAACCCACTCACAATGTTCAGTAAACTGCCAATTCATGTTCAGTCTATATATATATATATATATATATATATATATATATATATATATATATATATATATATATATATATATATATATATTAATTAAGTGGTGCAGCTGGCTGTCAGATCATCCATTCTATGACATTAAAGAATTCTTTGAGATGCCTGAGGAGGATATTAGCATTTAAAAGTTGTCTGTGGTTAGACATATTATTGTGTGCTGTGGATAATCGTGTGTGATTACGTAGTGTACACAATAAACAATACTATATTATAGCTTATTGCATTAACTTTTAGAAGCTATCCTGGTGTAATTTGGTACACAGCCATGCTTAAAATGTATTGCATAATGTACTGACACTAGTTTATTTTATTATTCTGTATGCACTAGTACATCCTGTATGACGAACCCAAAATCATTGTAAAATGATCTATAGTGAATAAAATTGTTGATTCTTGATTGCATATTGTGATGGTATTGAGTAAAAGTGGTAGACATATTTATGGCAGATATTGTATTGGGTACAGATTCCCGTGGTAGAGATGCATACGGTAGAGTTCATGTGGGCGAAATCTAAGTCCAGTAGGGAAAAAAACCTTCCAAAAACCAACTCAGACTGTTGTTACACTAGCTCAACCAACTAAACGACTAACTGCAATATTACCACAGACGACTGGTTTAGCTGAATCGAGTTACCAACATGTCTCAAAACAAAAATTGACTTAAGTGGATGAGAAAGAGAGAGAGATTCCAAAATAATGCTTAAGTGCAAGAAGCAAGGAAGTTAGTTATTTAACGTGTGCATTCATGCATGATCTGAGTCTAGTTTCATTTGTGCCAAAGGAGGGTAGAGTTGTGATTCTAATTCCATTTGTGCATCGTGATGAATGTAAAGATGGTGATACAGATGAACTACAAATAATATCATACTCTTTAACTGATTAAATATGATGTTGATGGCCTGGATGGCAAGTGTAGCAATTATTCAAATGCAGAACTCTCCAGCCACAATTTTGCATTGCTGCCCTGAACTCCCTAGCTTTAATGACCAAAAAATAAAGCAGGAAATAACATAAATGCACAATTGTGCATGCAGGGCATGAAAGGGATACAGTCCCCTCAATCATTTGTCTGTCGCGTTCTCGCACAGCCATAATCGAGCTGCAGAAAGCGACCTGTTCAACGCAGATTTCGATGTCAACTGCCGGAACATCATAAACACGGCTCAAGTAGATACATAGGGCCTAACTGATTTCCGTCGCCATTTCCGAAACGATGCTGGCTGTGTTTGTCGCACAGCAGTATCACACCCACAGGCCTGACTCATACTTAGGGGAAGTCCATTAATTACATGAGGTGTGTTCTTTAAAATCTCCCTTGGTACGATTTGTTGGATGTGGTGGGACGCCCTCATCCACTCACATGTAGACTTGGCCACTATTTCTATGTTTCGATACAGTGTATCGATACGTGGAACTGTTCCAGTGTTTCGAAACAGTGGTGTTTCATTCCGCTCCGTCTCGGATAACGGGACCAGATTCGATCTCGAGCAAGACACGAAAACTGTATCGTTGTTTCCAAGTAACACTGTTTCAGTCGACTTGTGCTTGGAACGGACTAATCGTATCGAAACAGTGATGTTTGATTCCTCTCTGTCTCGGGCGAAATTTGGGCACGGCACAGGTACTGAAACACATTTAACATACTGCTTCATAAAACACTTTCAAGAGTGTCGAAATCTTTTTGACACGCAACAGCATGAAGCTTAAAAATTCCGAAAATAAAGCTTCGTTTCTAATTGACTGCTCTATTCCGAAATGGCGCAATAACTGCTTTATAAACACTAACAAACAATAAAATAACGCACACTGCCCCCATTCAAAATACCGTAACAGAAGGGTGAAAAACATTGAGTTCAATTACACACCTCTTATAACATACGCTTCTTTGTTCATGTAATCATATTAAAAAACGCAGGTAAACTTACAACATTTTGAATAAAAAAAGGCGTAGAGTGGCAGTTTTAGACATATTTATGTATACTTGCAAGCAGTCTGATTGACGGATCATTGATGGTGTAATTGTGAACGGGAAAGGCTGCGAAGCGTGGTGGTTTTATAGTGAAGGTTCGAGATACCTTACGGGACAAAACTTTTTGCTCTTATATTTTGTTATTTATTCGAATTACGCGCCTTGATTTGTGAGTCTATAGTCAATGTGCCTAATCTCCACAATGATTCCTTTTGTGTACATGAAAATTAGCAGGACGGGTTTATTATCCATACTAAAGGAATGTGGAAATCCTAGTAGCGGATCCGTTGTTTCTGCAGTTTGCTCCCGCCTCCGGTTCCGTTCGTGTTGGTTCTTGTGTCTTGAGCTATGGCGTTACGAGGACCGGTGTGGGATTATTTTCTGAAAATGTTTCCTGAGAAAATTAAAAGTAACTTGTGCTCGACAATGTTGTATCTTAAAACTAGTTCAGCTTGTTGCTTAAACAGACATTTGCGACATACGCATCCAACAGTTAAATTAAGTGGAACGCGTTCGACACGAGTTTTTATGAATCGGGACAGTGACGAAGCCAGTTCAGTTTCCAGAGCAACTGTTCAAGAATCTGGCCATTTCAGTGCCTCTGCGTCAACATGAACAATCTTTGCAAGAAATACCCAGCACTTCTGGGTACGTGTGGTAGATCGTGAAGTGGAGCTCGTGAACGAGTCGTTCAAATGAACGCTACACTCCAGTGAAGTCTGAACTAACCACTCAATTTCAATGAACTCAAACTCTTCACAGATAGCGCACTCCACACATTTTTCTAGTTCACTCACTCTCTTCTCCTCTCCCACTACATCGGCGATACGTCACTCGTTCTGCCTTCACTTCAGTCCTCCCTCTACTGCCAGTCGACGAATCGCCTGGTGTTTGTGGGTAAAGGTAGGTTTATGAGGGGTTGGTGGTGAGGGGCGAGGGGAAGGCAGCGTCAGCTGCTTCCTGCAGTGCTGACATCATTACCCGTGACTATTTGTTCAGTTATACTTCGCGTCTACGGTTACGCTACCATTGGCAGCGCTTGTAGACAAATGAATATTAAAGATACAAACGATGAGGCTGGCTGTGTGAGCACGCACATTAAAATAAATTGCTTACCTTGTAAGTCTGGAACTGAAGCATGCGTGGAATACACGCTTGAAAGATAATCGTCCATGTAGGAATGTTTATCTCGTGCAAATTATACTATATGTCAATCTGAGGATTATCCTAGTTAAATTTTAAAAAAAATACATATATATTTATGAATAAACATCAACGGATTTGGCGAATATTCAGAGATTTCCGTTTAAGAACATGATTTGTTCCACTTTTTTTTCCTGTAAGGCGATTTCTTCTGTCAGTAATAAGATGTCCTGCCTTCGAGAACACTCTTTCACAGGGCGTGGAGGTTGCAACAACGATTTTTGCAAGTTCAAAGAGCGACAGCCGTTTAGACCACCACTGAAGTGGATTTCCTTGTCTCTGTAGCAGGGGCTCTTGTAAATATTTGTCCACTTCCACTATTGCAGCAGCTCTCGGGTGTGGATTACTCAGCAGCCAGGAAAACACTTCATCAAATTCAAGCCAGAGACTAGAAGTAGATTCAGTGGTTGGAACTGAGATTGTTGCAGTAGCAGTGGATGTGTTCGTCACAAATTTCTCACAGTGTCTGATCGGGTTTAATTTCACCCTCTCAGCAGAATTTTTATCAGAAAAACCATGTAATCTGAACAGGAGATCCAATGAAGTTGCTTCCGCGAAAATGGAAATCGTCGTTTCAGGTCTTCAGCTAACTTTTCGGCCATCTGTTGCATGTCTACATGAATTTCAGTGTTATTAACAAACCTACAACACCATTTTTTCAACGAGTAACTAAGGAGTATAACGTTAGAAGCAGTGACAACATTTTCACTTGACATTTCCTCAGTGCAGTCTTTGAAAACTTTCAACAGGTCACAGGCTTGTGTTACACTTGCAGTGTTCTCTGCAGTCAGATTTGGAAGATCCGGATAATTCAGAGTGATAACTGTCATTAAGGAATTCTTAACCTCGATTATTCTTCGCAGCATATCATAGGCTGGATTCCATCTTGTAACAGTGTCCTGTTTTAGTGTCAGAACTCGCTCTTTTAACTGTTCCTGCATCTTTTTCAGTTTCGTGCAGACCCGCGAACTTCTTTTAAAAAATTTAACTTTTTTTTTACTTTATTCAGAATGGGTTGAATGTGCGAAAGCCAATTCTGAACAACTAAATTGAGTGTGTGTGCAAAGCAGGGGATGTGTTTCCAGGCTGAGTGTCACAGCTGCCACAATATTAGCAGCATTGTCGCTAACACACACGACTTTTTCTTGAATGCCCCATTCCCTTGTGACACGTCGCAGTTCGGAGAGTTTTTCTGACGTGTGCCTTTCGTCGTATTTAAAGCACTCTAGGAGGGAAGACGTTAGTTCCAGGTCTTTAACGTAGTGTGCTGTCACCGACAAACAACTCTCATTTGTGGTTGAGGTCCACCCAGCACAACCGTTGAGGTCAGCACAACCACTTCCGCAGAATTAATTTTGACTCTTACAATTTCTTTCATCATGGCGTACTGTTGTTGTAGTAGTGTAGTGGAAATAGTCTTCCAAGCTGGCATTCTGTAAACACCATTCAATTTACCTACAAAACTTTGGAAATGTTTGCTTTCCACTATGTTGGAGGGCAAATAATCCTTTACAACAGTCTCCAGAAGTGCGAAATGTCCTGATTTCTTTTGTTCGAAAAAGGTTTCGGAAAATACATAGGTAATGCTCCGTGATATTGATGTCTGCTGTCTGATAATAAAGCTCAGTGGTTGGAACTGAGATTGTTGCATTAGCAGTGGATGTGTTCGTCACAAATTTCTCACAGTGCCTGATCAGGTTTAATTTCACCTTCTCAGCAGAATTTATTTTCATTTGTTATTTTCTGACACCAACTGCTGTTCGCTTCTGGCAATTGCTGATGTTGGTTCCGGATTGTCCGGGTTATTTGTCCAAGAAATATCGGAAAATGCAGGAGCAGGGGGCGCTAAGCGCTTGACTGACAATGACAGTGTTGGATGCAGCACTCGAACATGACGCGCTAGATTAAATGTATTTCTTCTTTTGTATGAAATACACTTATAACAACAGTTGCACTTTGCTTTCCCATCACCTAAATCGGCGAAGAAACCCCAAATTTCACTACTTTTACGCGATCGCGAGTTGCTAGCGATTGTATAAGAGTGAACAGACACCAAAAACTGCTATCCGAATAAAATAAAGAGCGTTTTTACCTGAAATCGTACCAATGACTACAGGTGACAGTTTACGTTTTGAAGTTGGAGGGTTATTATTCTCAACAAAAATAAAATCTACAGGAAAACTTCTGAATAATTACTTAACGTAGACTCAGTGACAATGGTAAACATACTCATTCTATTTTGGATTAAATTTTAAAAGGAACATAAAATTGGACTGCATTTCGTTGGTAGCCTCAGTTTTCAGTCCATGAATACAACAAATAAGGTTCAAAATGGCTCTGAGCACTATGGGACTTAACTTCTGAGGTCATCAGTCCCCTAGAACATAGAACTACTTAAACCTAACTAACCTAAGGACATCACACACATCCATGCCCGAGGCAGGATTCTAACCTGCGACCGTAGCGGCGCGCGGTTCCAGACTGAAACGCCTAGAACCGCTCGTCCACCACAGCCGGCAACAAATAAGGTTTCACTTGGCAGATAAAGAGTTTTTTGGGCGCTTCATGAGAAAATTTCGAGCAAGATTAAATGTAAAACCTTCTTTTATGTGACAGGCTTCTGTGTTTATCTTTCCTTTGTCCCCTTCGACCATGCTCTATTTAAGTTAACCCAGACGCTGTAAGAGCGTAAAACGTTGCGTGCACGTTACTGCATAGTTCGGCCATCTGTTGGTAAAATTATGAAGTATTACGAATCTTTATTGTACGAACGAGGCGAAGCGAGTGTAGCCGCGGCTGAGTGGCGAACTGGGCAACTTCGCCAGGCTTCCGTACTTCATGAATGACTACTACATTTGAACGCTTCACCGCAAAGAGTGGAATGAATGAAGTAGTTCACGGGAATGAACGAGTTCGACCAATCTCTAGTGGTGGACAAACAAAGATTATTAGATTTGCACCAAGACCAGTGCCTTCATCCAAACGAGCCAAAATAGACGAAAAGATTTTAATACTTGTTGTTAAAGAATATCTTCCATTTAATGCAGATGAGAGTGCAGAATTCAGAAAAATGAATTATTTATCAAATGAAGGATTTTGGAACACATGAATTGTTGTTGTGGTCTTCAGTCCTGAGACTGGTTTGATGCAGCTCTCCATGCTACTCTATCCTGTGCAAGCTGCTTCATCTCCCAGTACTTACTGCAACCTACGTCCTTCTGAATCTGCTTAGTGTATTCATCTCTTGGTCTCCCTCTACGATTTTTACCCTCCACGGTGCGCTCCAATGCTAAATTTGTGATTCCTTGATGCCTCAGAACATGTCCTACCAACCGATCCCTTCTTCTAGACAAGTTGTGTCACAAACTCCTCTTCTCCCCAATTCTATTCAATACCCCTCATTAGTTATGTGATCTACCCATCTAATCTTCAGCATTCTTCTGTTGCACCACATTTCGAAAGCTTCTATTCTCTTCTTGTCCAAACTATTTATCGTCCATGTTTCACTTCCATACATGGCTACACTCCATACAAATACTTTCAGAAACGACTTCCTGCCACTTAAATCTATACTCAAAGTTAACAAATTTCTCTTCTTCAAAAACGCTTTTCTTGCCATTGCCAGTCTACATTTTATATCCTCTCTACTTTGACCATCATCAGTTATCATTTACTACTTTAAGCGTCTCATTTCCTAATCTAATTCCCGCAGCATCACCTGATTTAATTCGACTACATTAAATTATCCTCGTTTTGCTTTTGTTGATGTTCATCTTATATCCTCCTTTCAAGACACTGTCCATTCCATTCAACTGCTCTTCCAAGTGCTTTGCTGTCTCTGACAGAATTACAATGTCATCGGTGAACCTCAAAGCTTTTATTTCTTCTCCATGGATTTTAATACCTACTCCGAATTTTTCTTTTGTTTTCTTTACTGCTTGCTCAATATACAGATTGAACAACATTGGGGATAGGCTACAACCCTGTCTCACTCCCTTCCCAACCGCTGCTTCCCTTTCATGCCCTCAACTCTTATAACTGCCTTCTGGTATCTGTACAAATTGTAAATAGCCTTTCACTCCCTGTATTTTACCCCTGCCACCTTTAGAATTTGAAAGAGAATATTCCAGTCAACATTGTCAAAAGCTTTCTCTAAGTCTACAAATGCTAGAAACGTAGGTATGCCTTTCCTTAATCTTTCTTCTAAGATAAGTCGTAAGGTCAGTATTGCCTCAGGTGTTCCAATATTTCTACGGAATCCAAGCTGATCTTCCCCAAGGTTGCCTTCTACTAGTTTTTCCATTCGTCTGTAAAGAATTCGGGTTAGTATTTTGCAGCTGTGGCTTATTAAACTGATTGCCGGTAATTTTCACATCTGTCAACACCTGTTTTCTTTGGGATTGGAATTATTATATTCTTCTTGAAGTCTGAGGGTATTTCGCCTGTCTCATACATCTTGCTCACCAGATGGTAGAGTTTTGTCAGGACTGGCTCTCCCGAGGCCGTCAGTAGTTCTAATGGAATGTTGTCTACTCTCGGGGCCTTGTTTCGACTCAGGTCTTTCAGCGCTCTGTCAAACTCTTCATGCAGTATTGTATCTCCCATTTCGTCTTCATCTACATTCTCTTCCATTGCCAGAATATTGTCCTCAAGTACGTCGCCCTTGTATAGACCTTCTATATACTCCTTCCACCTTTCTACTTTCCCTTCTTTGCTTAGAACTGGGTTTTCACGTGAACTCTTGATATTTATACAAGTGGTTCTCCTATCTCTTTAATTTTCCTGTAGGCAGTATCTATCTTACCTCTAGTGAGACAAGCCTCTACATCCTTACATTTGTCCTCTAGCCATCCCTGCTTAGACATTTTGCACTTCCTGTCGATCTCATTTTTGAGACGTTTGTATTCCTTTTTGCCTGCTTCATTTACTGCATTTTTATATTTTCTCCTTTCATCAATTAAATTCAATATTTCTTCTGTTACCCAAGGATTTCTACTAGCCCTCGTCTTTTTACCTACTTGATCCTCTGCTGCGTTCACTATTTCATCCATCAGAGCTACCCATTCTTCTTCTACTGTATTTCTTTCCCCCATTTGTGACAATTGTTCCCTTATGCTCTCCCTGAAACTCTGTACAACCTCTGGTTTAATCAGTTTGTCCAGGTCCCATCT
The DNA here is from genome assembly GCF_023898315.1 of Schistocerca nitens. Classification (NCBI taxonomy): domain Eukaryota; kingdom Metazoa; phylum Arthropoda; class Insecta; order Orthoptera; family Acrididae; genus Schistocerca; species Schistocerca nitens. The sequence continues at coordinate 231,907,855 of NC_064623.1, read as the reverse complement.
CCTTAAATTCCCACCTTTTTGCAGTTTCTTCAGTTTTAATCTACAGCTCATAACCAATAGATTGCGGTGAGAGTTCACATCTGTCCCTGGAAAATGTCTTACAATTTAATACCTGGTTCCTAAATCTGTCTTACCATTATATAATCTATCTGATATCTTCTAGTTCAAATGGCTCTGAGCACTATGGGACTCAACTGCTGTGGTCATAAGTCCCCTAGAACTTAGAACTACTTAAACGTAACTAACCTAAGGACATCACACACATCCATGCCCGAGGCAGGATTCGAATCTGCGACCGTAGCGGTCGTGCGGTTCCAGACTGTAGCGCCTTTAACCGCTCGGCCACACCGGCCGGCATATACCTTCTAGTATTTCTAGGATTCTTCCATGTGTACAACCTTCTTTTATGATTCTTGAACCAAGTGTTAGCTATGATTACGTTATGCTCTGTGCAAAATTCTACCATACGGCTTCCTCTTTCATTTCTTTCCCCCAATCCATATTCACCTACTATGTTTCCTTCCCTCCCTTTCCCTACTCTCGAATTCTAGTCACCTATGATTATTAAATTTTCGTCTCCCTTCACTATCTGAATAATTTCTTTTATTTCATCATACATTTCTTCAATTTCCTCGTCATCTGCAGAGCTATAAACTTGTACTACTGTCGTAGGTGTGGGCTTCGTGTCTGTCTTGGCCACAATAATGCGTTCATTATGCTGTTTGTAGTAGCTTACCCTCACTCCTATTTTTTTATTCATTATTAAACCTACTCCTGCATTACCCCTATTTGATTTTGTATTTATAACCCTGTATTCACCTGACCAAAAGTCTTGTTCCTCCTGCCACCGAACTTCACTAATTCCCACTATATCTAACTTTAACCTATCCATTTCCCTTTTTAAGTTTTCTAACCTACCTGACCGATTAAGGGGCCTGACATTCCACGCTCCGATCCGCAGAACGCCAGTTTTCTTTCTCCTGATAACGACGTCCTCCTGAGTAGTCCCCGCCCGGAGATCCAAATGTGGGACTATTTTACCTCCGGAATATTTTACTCAAGAGGACGCCATCATCATTTAACCATACAGTAAAGCTGCATGCCCTCGGGAAAAATTACGGCTGTAGTTTCCCCTAGCTTTCAGCCGTTCGCAGTACCAGCACAGCAAGGCCGTTTTGGTTAGTGTTACAAGGCCAGATCAGTCAATCACCCAGACTGTTGCCCCTGCTACTACTGAAAAGGCTGCTGTCCCTCTTAAGGAACCACACCTTTGTCTGACCTCTCAACAGATACCCCTCCGTTGTGGTTGCACCTACGGTACGGCTATCTGTATCGCTGAGGCACGCAAGCCTCCCCACCAACGGCAAGGTCCGTGGTTCCGTGGTTCATGAGGGGAGGACATATGAATTATCTCGAAGAAAACGGTCTATGGACACACAGTCAACATGGATTTAGAAAACATCGCTCTTGTGAAACACAACTAGCTCTTAATCGCATGAAGTGTTGAGTACTATTGACAATGGATTTCAGATCGATTCCGTATTTTTGCATTTGTAGTTTGTAGAAATTGACGGAAATTCATCAAGTAAAACGGAAGTGATTTCTGGTGTTCCCCAAGGTAATGTTATAGGCCCTTTGCTATTCCTTGTCTATAGAAACGATTTGGGAGACAATCTGAGCGGTTGTTTGCAGATGACGCTGTCGTTCATCGACTAATAAAGTCATCAGAAGATCAAAACAAATTGCAAAACGATTTAGAAAAGATACCTGAATCATTCGAAAATTGGCAGTTGACCCTAAATAATGAAAAGTTTGAGGTCGTCAACATGAGTGCTGAAAAGAATTCGTTAAACTTCGGTTACATTATTAATAAGTCAAATCTAAATGCCGTAAATTCAGTTAAATGCCTAGGAATTACAATTACCAAGGACTTAAGTTGGAAGGAACACACAGAAAATGTTGTGAGGAAGGCTAACCAAAGACTGCGTTTTATTGGCGAGACACTTAGAAAATGTAACAGATCTACTAAGGAGACTGCCTACACTACGCTTGTCCGTCCTCTTTTAGAAGACTACTGCACGGTGTGGGATCCTTACCAGATAGGACTGACGGAGAACACCAAAAAAGTTCGAAGAAGGGCAGCACGTTTTGTATTATCGCGAGATATGGGAGAGAGTGTCACTTGGGCTGGACGTCATTAAAAGAAAGGCGTTTTTCGTTACGACGGAATCTTCTCACGAAATTTCAATCACCAACTTTCTCCTCTGAATGCGAAAATATTTTGTTGACACCGACCTACACGGGGAGAAACGATCATCACGATAAAATAAGGGAAATCGTAGCTCGTACGGAAAGATATAGGTCTTCGTTCTTTCCGCGCGCTGTACTAGATTGGAATAACAGAGAATTGTGAAGGTGGTTCGATGAACCCTCTGTCAGGCACTTAAAAGTGATTTACAGAGTATCCATGTAGATGTAGACATAGAAAACTATGTACCTCCCAGTAGAAAAACACTCTCCAACAATTAACTCTCTCAAGTGTTCGACAACACACTAATGCAAGTAAGATCTGCAGTGCAAGCTGCATCCTACATCTGCATTATGACTGATGGATGGACATCTGTGAAAAATGAGAATTATATTGCAGTGACTGCTCACTTCATTGATTAAAAACTGCAGCTGAAAACATTTCCAGTGAATTACAAAATCTGATTGAACTTGGGGTATTACCAATATAATCGTAGCTGCCACTATATACAATGTACAGAACACGGTGAAGGCAATGATTATGTGCAAATGGTGGTATGTACCTTGTTTTGTACATACATTATGCAAGTAAGTCTTGAAACAATTACAGACACAAGGGCAAAAGTGAAGTCAATAGCGGAATTTTTCAAAAGAAGTTCCCAAGAACTTGACAAATTACACAATATTCAGAAGCAATTGGGTTTCCCTATTTTAACATCGAAACAAGGGTACACCATGAGATGGAATTCCCCGTATGAAATGTCTGACAGGCTTTTGAAAATCAAATCAGCCTCGCCGTCCTCAGTGTGGATTCACAAACAATACTGTCTAATGAAGACTGGTCAATTGTTGAAAAATCCTGTGAAATACTATCTCCTTTTGAGCAAGTCACAACAGAAATTAGCAACGAAAGAAATGTAACTTTGTCAAAAGTTGTCTTATTAAGCAAAGGTTTACGAAGTCACTGACTGAAAAACTCAGACTATAGCAATGAAGCCATTAATACAGCAACTGCTAAACTTGAGGATGGAATCTGTACTTGACTCGTTCAAAAGTTTGCAGATAAAGCAACTGCTAGTGAAGCAACATTATTGGATCCTCGCTTCAGGGAATATGGATTTCCAAAAACTTGGCATCGCTTAAGCGAAACAAAAGTTGCCATAATCAAAAAACTGCTGTGCAATACGACAGAAACCCGCTCGGTGTTCTACAGACAATCCACCACCAGCCAAAACAGTTGCGGTGAGCACATTCAACTCTAGTAGTGGCAACATTTGGCAAGATTTTGACCAAGCAGTAGGAGGCTTTATCCAAAGTGTAGACGATCCACGTGCTGCAAGTATAGTCGAGCTTGATAAATACATGAAGATGCCACTGATACACAGATCACAAGATCCATTGCTGTGGTGGAAAGAAAATCTTGTACTGTTTCCTGCGCTGTTTGAAATAATGAAACGACGTCTTTGTATTTTGGCCACCTCTGTTCCTTGTGAGCGGATGTTTTCAAAGCAGGCACAAACAATAACAGACAGACGATCCTGGCTTTCAAGCGGAAAAGTACCAAAAATGATATTTCTAAACTACAACTTAGAATAGGTACAGCAGGTCTACTCAGAAATGAAATAGTAAAATCTGAATTGAGTTTGTTCTTTTCTGGACAATGTACACTGAATTTGTATTTGACTGTATTTCTTTTAGTCGCTAAATCTTACATGTAGCTACCGTACAAGAAAATTTTTCTCAAATTTGTCGCTCACCATTCAGTGAGTTTAATTTTTTTGAGTCTGTTATTTATTTATGTGTTTCATAATAATTATCTGATTTATGTATGTATATGTTTGAGTGTTTACTTTTGTAAATGTGCTATGTTTGGTGATTACACTATGGGTATCTTAATACTTGTGTAACATAAATAATTCTCAGGCAGATCAACAATGGTACTTTGTTGCTTTTGTTTTTGGCGTTCAGATACTGTGACAAAAATTGCATTTCAACAACAGCTTAACTTCATCTCTGATTTCCTGGGAAAGTTTATAATAAAATCTGCTTGCTGTGTGTACTTGAGGGAACTCCATATACCTGTACCTTCTGCCACCAAGCAGTGTGTCAGCAGTGCGCAGGTAGCAGCAAGTGGCTTATTTAGCATTCATACAGGGCTATTACAAATGATTGAAGCGATTTCATAAATTCACTGTAGCTCCATTCATTGACATATGGTCACGAAACACTACAGATACGTAGAAAAACTCATAAAGTTTTGTTCGGCTGAAGCCGCACTTCAGGTTTCTGCCGCCAGAGCGCTCGAGAGCGCAGTGAGACAAAATGGCGACAGGAGCCGAGAAAGCCTATGTCGTGCTTGAAAGGCACACACATCAGTCACTCATAACAGTGCAACGACACTTCAGGACGAAGTTCAACATAGATCCACCAACTGCTAACTCCATTCGGCGATGGTATGCGCAGTTTAAAGCTTCTGGATGCCTCTGTAAGGGGAAATCAACGGGTCGGCCTGCAGTGAGCGAAGAAACGGTTGAACGCGTGCGGGCAAGTTTCACACATAGCCCGCGGAAGTCGACGAATAAAGCAAGCAGGGAGCTAAACGTACCACAGCCGACGGTTTGGAAAATCTTACGGAAAAGGCTAAAGCAGAAGCCTTACCGTTTACAATTGCTACAAGCCCTGACACCCGATGACAAAGTCAAACGCTTTGAATTTTCGGCGCGGTTGCAACAGCTCATGGAAGAGGATGCGTTCAGTGCGAAACTTGTTTTCAGTGATGAAGCAACATTTTTTCTAAATGGTGAAGTGAACAGACACAATGTGCGAATCTGGGCGGTAGAGAATCCTCACGCATTCGTGCAGCAAATTCGCAATTCACCAAAAGTTAACGTGTTTTGTGCAATCTCACGGTTTAAAGTTTATGGCCCCTTTTTCTTCTGCGAAAAAAACGTTACAGGACACGTGTATCTGGACATGCTGGAAAATTGGCTCATGCCACAACTGGAGACCGACAGCGCTGACTTCATCTTTCAACAGGATGGTGCTCCACCGCACTTCCATCATGATGTTCAGCATTTCTTAAACAGGAGATTGGAAAACCAATGGATCGGTCGTGGTGGAGATCATGATCAGCAATTCATGTCATGGCCTCCACGCTCTCCCGACCTAACCCCATGTGATTTCTTTCTTTGGGGTTATGTGAAAGATTCAGTGTTTAAACCTCCTCTACCAAGAAACGTGCCAGAACTGCGAGCTCGCATCAACGATGCTTTCGAACTCATTGATGGGGACATGCTGCGCCGAGTGTGGGAGGAACTTGATTATCGGCTTGATGTCTGCCGAATCACTAAAGGGGCACATATCGAACATTTTTGAATGCCTAAAAAATCTTTTTGAGTTTTTGTATGTGTGTGCAAAGCATTGTAAAAATATCTCAAATAATAAAGTTATTGTAGAGCTGTGAAATCGCTTCAATCATTTGTAATAACCCTGTAGAAGTGTAGTAGTAAAGTTGAAAAATTGTTTGATTGTTCTTAGCGCACTTGTTTAGTTAAATCCGTCAAATCATTGTGTAGTTTCGTAATTAGCAGGGGCAGATTTGCATTTTATTATCTGTGACGTGCAAAGTCGCGTAGTCGTCTGTCATTTGTTTATTTCTTTCAAATAGTCTTTGTACGTTACTGACAGTACAGTTAGCCTTCTGCCCGCGAGCAGTGTGTCAGCAGTGCGCAAGTAGCGGCATTATTGCCATTTACTAGGCAGTCTTGTATTTTAGTAACCGTTTAAACTTTGTGTCAAATTGTTTGTGCTCTCTGCAGATTAGTTCAAATGGTTCAAAGCACTATGGGACTTAACTGCTGAGGTCATCAGTCCCCTAGAACTTAGAACTACTTAAACCTAACTAACCTAAGGACATCACACACATCCATTCCCGAGGCAGGATTCGAACCTGCGACCTTAGCAGTCGTGCGGTTCCGGACTGTGGCGCCAAGAACCGCACGGCCACCGCAGCCGGCTGTAGATTAGTTCAGACTTTCTTTGCACGACAGTATTTAGCATGGATAGGGACTGCGACTGCTGTGTTCGGATGTGGGCTGAGTTGGCATCCCTTCGCTCCCAGCTTCAGGCAGTCTTGGCTTCGGTAACACAGCTTGAGGCTGTTGCCAATGGGCATCACTGTGGGGGTCCGGACGGGGGTTTGTCGGGGACGGCCAGCTCGTCCCACGCATTCCCCGATTGGACTACGGATGTGGCAGTCCGGGATACTGCCCACATTGAGGCTGACCCCTCACCTGTGGGAGAGTGGGAGTTCGTCTCGAGGTGTGGCAGGGGGGGAAAGACATTCCAGAGGGCTGAACGGAAGGCCTCTCCAGTTTGTCTGACGAACCAGTTATAGGCTCTGTCTCCGGCTGACACTGATCTTCAGCCAGACATGGCTGCTTGTCCTGTTCCAGAGGTTGCCCCTCAGTCTGCAAGATCTGGGCGGTCACAGAGGGTGGGCTTATTGGTAGTTAGGAGCTCCAATGTCAGGCACGTAATGGGCTGCAAGGGAGGGGAAGAAAACCAATGTGCACTCCGTGTGCATACCGGGGGGAGTCATTCCAGATGTGGAAAGGGTCTTTCCGGATGCCATGAAGGGTACAGGGTGCACCCATCTGCAGGTGGTCGCTCATTTCGGCACCAATGATGTGTGTCACTATGGATCGGAGGAAATCCTCTATGGCTTCCGGCGGCTATCTGATTTGGTGAAGACTGCCAGTCTCGGTAGCGGGATGAAAGCAGAGCTCACAATCTGCAGCATCGTCAACAGGACTGACTGCGGACCTTTGGTACAGAGCCGAGTGGAGGGTCTGAATCAGAGGCTGAGACGGTTCTGCGATTGCCCGACTTGCGCCATAGGGTGGTGGGGTTTCAGATTCCGCTGGATAGGTCAGGAGTCCACTTCACACAGCAGGGGGCTACAAGGGTAGCAGGGGTTGTGTGGCGTGAACTGGGCGGTTTTTAGGTTAGATGGCCTCGGGCAAGTACAGAAAGGGCAACAGCCTCAAAGGGTGTGGGGCAAAGTCAGGACATGCAGGGACCAAGCAACAATCGGTATTGTAATTTTAAACTGTCGAAGCTGCGTTGGTAAAGTACCGGAACTTCAAGCGCTGATAGAAAGCACCGAAGCTGAAATCGTTATAGGTATGGAAAGCTGACTCAAGCCAGAGATAATTTCTGCCGAAATTTTTACAAAGGCACAGACGGTGTTTAGAAAGGATAGATTGCATGCAACTGGTGGTGGCGTGTTTGTCGCTATTAGTAGTACTTTATCCTGTAGTGAAATAGAAGTGGATAATTCCTGTGAATTATTATGGGTGGAGGTCATACTCAGCAACCGAGCTAGGTTAATAATTGGCTCATTTTACCGACGTGCCGACTCAGCAGCATTAGTGGCAGAACAACTGAGAGAAAATCTGGAATACATTTCACATAAATTTCCTCAGCATATTATAGTCTTAGGTGGAGATTTCAATTTACCAGATATAGACTGGGACACTCAGATGTTTAGGACGGGTGGCAGGGACAGAGCATCGAGTAACATTATACTGAGTGTACTCGAGCAATTAAACAGAGAACCGACTCATGGAGATAACATCTTGGACCTACTGATAAACAGACCCAAACATTTCGACTCTGTAAGCGCAGAACGGGGAATCAGTGATCATAAGGCCGTTGCAGCATCCCTGAATATGGAAGTAAATAGGAATATAAAAAAAGGGAGGAAGGTTTATCTGTTTAGCAAGAGTAACAGGAGGCAGATTTCAGACTACCTAACAGATCAAAACGAAAATTTATGTTCCGACACTGACAATGTTGAGTATTTATGGAAAAAGTTCGAGGCAATCGTAAAATGCGTTTTAGACAGGTACGCGCCGAGTGAAACTGTGAGGGACGGGAAAAACCCACCATGGTTCAACAACAAAGTTAGGAAACTATTGCGAAAGCAAAGAGAGCTTCACTGCAAATTTAAAAGCAGCCAAAACCTCTCAGACAAACAGAAGCTAAACGATGTCGAAGTTAGCGTAAGGAGGGTTATGCGTGAAGCGTTCAGCGAATTCGAAAGTAAAATTCTATGCACCGACTTGACAGAAAATCGTGTGTGTGTGTGTGTGTGTGTGTGTGTGTGTGTTTTGAGGTTTTCGGGCGCTAAACAGCGTGGTCATCAGCGCCCAAACGCATAGAAACAGGAACACATGCGGTGAAGGGACGAAGACGGACAGCGAACAAGGAGAACGGCTAAAAGACACAGGCCTGACGCAGTTCCAAATCCTCACATACAGAGGCAAAACAAGAGGAGAAGAAACGCACTAAAAAAGGAAAGGAAACACAAGAAAAAGAGAATACAAATCGAAGTGAAACAAGTAGGTAATCGTGACTGGCGGACCTCTTACCTAAAACCTGGGTGAGCCAGTCACCCAGCAGCACATTAAAATCCTCTCCCTAAAATCCGAGGCAACAAATTGGACAGGACACAAAACCGTAAGACCTTAACCACAGTCGTTGCGTCGTCTTGCAAAATAGAGGGCAAATCCGGTGGCAAGGAAACCACCGCCCTCTGGTCAGAGAATAAAGGACAGTCAAGTAAAATGTGGCGGACAGTAATCTGGACGCCACAAGCACTGCGGATTGGGGGGTCCTCCCGCCGGTGTAAAAAACCGTGCGTTAAGGGACTGTGCCCAATGCGGAGGCGAGTGAGGAGAACCTCATCCCGCCTGCACGACTGGTAGGACGTACGCCATGGCCGCGTGGTGGCCTTGACCAAACGCAGCTTATTTTCACCGACTGCCAGCCACTCTTCTTCCCATTGACGCATAAGACGAAAACGCAAAAGGGAGGTAACAGCATGGAAGGGGACGGCACATTCAACAACTTGAGGGAGGGAACATGCATCTTTGGCAGCCACATCCGCCAGTTCGTTTCCCCTAATACCCACGTGCCCCGGCACCCAGCAGAAGGAAACCTCCTTCCCCTGTCGTTGCAGGTGGAGTAGGGCATCATGGATGTTCTGGACGACCGTATCCGCTAGGTACAAGTGTTGCATGGTCTGAAGGGCACTCAGGGAGTCAGAACAGATGAGAAACTTAAGACTGGGAACACATCTCATCTGCTCCAATGCCCGCAAGATCGCAAACAATTCGGCATCAAAGATGGTGTGATTTCCCTAAATCACTCCAGGCAAATGCCGGGATGGTTCCTCTGAAAGGGCACGGCCGACTTCCTTCCCCATCCTTCCCTAATCCGATGAGACCGATGACCACGCTGTCTGGTCTCCTTACCCAAAACCAACCAACCAATCAAAGATGGTAAACGCCGCAGGAAGCCGTAACTTGACGACTCGATCAGGGAAAACAACAGCACAACCAACAGAGTCCCCCTGTTTAGAGCCATCCGTAAATACTGGTACATGGTCGGGATGCTGGTTTAAAATATCGTAAAATAAGGAGGTAAAAACAAACGCAGGAGTGCAGCTCCTCCGGTACTCTGACAAGTCTAAAAGGACGCTGGGCCTCTGGAGCAACCAGGGAGGCAGGCGGGTAAAACCCTGGAATTGGGGTGCCACACGCTCCACACCAAGGGACTCAAGCAAATGCTTGGCACGAATCCCAAATGGTCTCGTTGCCCTTGGACGACTTGAAAAGAGACGTTCCATAGGCGGTCGGGCAACAGTAGGGTACGCAGGGGAGGTAGGATAGGCAAGGAATTGACACACCCATCGCACCGTGAGGAGTTTCCGCCGGATGGCGAGCGGCGGTTCCCCTGCCTCAGCACACAGGCTGGGGATGGGACTGGTACGGAAGGCACCAGTGGCGAGCCTGATACCCTCATGGTGTACTGCGTCAAGAATCTTCAGATACGAAGGCCTCACTGACCCATACACGGTGCATCCATAGTCGAGACGCGACCGGACGAAAGCCCTATAAAACTGCAGCAGACGCGCCCGATCTGCTCCCCAGGACCGATGGCTCAGACACTTCAAAATATTCAGTGCCTTCAGGGCCCGCACCTTGATGTCTTTAAGGTGCGGCAACCACGACAACTTGGAATCAAAAGTGAGGCCCAGGAACCTCACAGTGTCTCTAAAAGGAAGAATGGTGTCCCTCAGACGCAATTCAGGGGAGGTAAAAGCACGTCGAGAACGATTAAAATGAACACACACACATTTGTCCGCACAAAAGGTAAAACCCGTCTTCGCAGTCCATGCCTCTAATCGCTTTATCGTAAGCTGCAGCTGCCGACTAGCAGTGACAAGACTGGAGGAAGAACAGAAAACAACAAAATCGTCCACAAACAAGGAGCACTGGGCAGGACTCCGGATAGTGGACGTGATACTCTTAATGGCGATGGCAAAGAGGGTGACATTTAAAAAGCTTCCCTGAGGAACACCATTCTCCTGCACGTACAAATCAGATAGCACATTACCAACCCGGTATCAAAAGAGGCGGCGGGAAAGAAAGGACCAAATGAAGATGGGGAGATGGCCACGAAAGCCCCACTGATGGAGTTGACTGAGGATAAGGCGGCGCCAAGTAGTGTCATACGCCTTATTAATGGCAAAGAATACACCTAGACAATGCTGGTTACGTAGGAAGGCCTGCTGGATGGCCGCCTCAAGCGGGGTCAAGTTGTCTATAGTTGAACGACATCTCCGAAAACCACACTGAGAGTGGCTAAGGAGCTGCCTGGTCTCGAGCAGCCAAACCAGGCGACGGTTGACCATGCGTTCCAACGTCTTCCCGACACAGCTCGTCAAAGCAATACTCCGATAACTACTGGGATGCATTCGGTCCTTCCCCGGTTTGAGGAGGGGAATCAAAATCGCCTCCCTCCACAAGTCAGGGAACGTGCCGGATGACCATATCTTATTAAAACAATTCAGGAGAACTTCCTTGGATGGCAGCAACAAGTGCTGCAGCATGCTGTACAGGATTTGATCATCACCTGGCGCATTATCATGAGCCACAGACAGCGCCGAATCCAGTTCCCACATTGTGAAGGGGCAGTTGTAGGGTTCAGAATTTGGAGACCGGAAGTCCAAGTGATCCCTCTCGATGGCAGTGCGGTAGCGGCAGAAATCTGGACCACAGTTAATAGTGGCAGTAGATTCCACAAAATACATGGCCAGTGTTTGGGCAATGTCTCTCGGCGCCGTGAGTAGACAACCCTGATGCAGCAATGCCATGACAGGTAGTTGGCTGCGTTTCCCGGAAATCCTCCTGATGGCTTCCCATACTTTCGTAGAACTAGTGGAGCGGGAGATGGAGTTCAAGAACCATTGCCATGACCATCGTTTGCTCTCTTTAATCACTCGCAGCGCCTTGGCCCTTGCCACCCGGAAGGCCGCAAGATTGTCAGCTGAGGGACGGCACTTGAAGTGGCACAGAGCTGCACGGAAGGCTCGGATGGCTGAGCGGCACTCAGTGGTCCACCAAGGGGCAGGACGCCTCTTGGGATGACTTGAGGACCGTGGGATCGACAATTCAGCAGCACGGGAGATCACGGCTGTAACACGGTCGACCCATTCGTGGACGCTGGCACGGTGTTCCAAAACAGCTAAATGGCTGAAAAGTGTCCAGTCAGCTCTGCAGAGGTCCCACCTGGGCGGCACTGGTAATGCCACAGTCTCATCCAGGAGGCGAATCCAAAGGGGGAAGTGGTCACTAGAATGGAGGTCAGCGGCAACCTCCCACAGAGCAGAATTCGCGAGTGCTGGAGAGCAAACGGAAAGGTCAATAGCTGACGACGACCCAGAAGCTGTACAGAAATGAGTGGGAGCACCAGAGTTGAGGATGCACAGTTCTTTGGAAACCATGAGACTTTCCAGAATACGACGCCTGGGGCAAGTAGTCGTAGAGCCCCATGAGACATTATGAGCATTGAAGTCCACCAGAAGGAGAAATGGTCGGGGGAGTTGGCTAATAAGGTCTGTGAGAGCCTCAGAGTCTATTGCATCCTGAGGCGGTAAGTAAACGGAACAGATTGTGAGCCTCTGCCCCACAAGAAGGTCAGCTGCAACTGCTTGCAAGTCCGTAACGAGAGGGAGCTCAGATGAGTGGTGCATGTCACGGACAAAAACCGCAACACCACCCTTTGCCCTTTCCCCCATCAGATCATCTTTTCGATACACGGTATAGCCCCGTAAAGAAGGAGCATCAGTATCCCAAAAATGTGTCTCTTGGAGACATAAGCACAAGGGGCGCTCTCGTACAAGGAGTTGTAATTCGGCCACATGCTTCCTGAACCCATTCAGGTTCCACTGTAATATGGGAGCCAGTGATCAGGGTGGCTGAATTTCACCCTGCCTCTGTGCTTTGGAGGAGAGCCCGTACTGGCCGGAGATCTATTCCTGGGGCGAGAATATCGCCCCCGGTCGACATCAATGTCCATCAGCTCCGATGGCGACCCAAGGGAGATGTCAGACAGTACGATGGCATCGTCATCGGACTGACCCTGACTAGTCTCCTCAGGTGACAAAACCTTCACCTTCGGCGTCTTCGTCTTGGGTGGCTTAGAATGCAGAGCCTTGTCAACAGTTGGAGCTTTACTCGCCTGGGCAGAAGGTGCCATATGGGGAGGGGCAGGAAGTACCCCAATGTCAGCAACCACGGCCTTGTCCGACGTTGTGGGGAGAGCTGCAGGTTGCAAAACAACCGCAGCAGCACAAGTGCACTTGCAAACGCAGGTATTAGTGCCGGCACTAGCAACATCCGTTTGTGTAGCAACAGTGGCCAACTGTACCGGTTTCTGCAGAGTGGAAGCGAAAGATGTTGTAAACACAGGAGGCTGCATGGCCTTAAAGAGCTTCTTGGCCTCACCATAGGGGATGCGCTTAGATGTTTTGATCTCCTGTATCTTCCGTTCCTCGAGATAGATGGGGCAGACCCGGCTCCAGACAGGGTGACTCCCAGAGCAATTCACGCACTTCACAGGCGATGAACAATCGGCTCCTTCGTGGGCAGGCTGACCACATTTACCACAAGTGTCTATCCCATTGCACCCCACCGTAGTATGCCCAAAGCGCTGACATTTAAAACAGCGCATTGGGTTGGGGAAATATGGCCGTACTGGCAAACGTAAGAAACCCGCTTTAACATGCTCTGGGAGTCTCGGGCAATTGAACGTGACAATAAACGAGTCGGATTTGACTAGGTCGCCATCGACTCGTTTCATAATATGCTGCACGTCGACAATACCTTCGTCAGCCCACTCAGATTTCAACTCGTCCTTGGGGATATCCACCAAGTCCCTACATGTCACAACACCCTTACTATAGTTCAAAGTGGAGTGGAGCTCGGTCTCAATAGCGTACTCTCCGAGACAGGTTGCTTTCCTAAGAGAAGTGACTTGACGGGAACTAGAAGTTTCAACTAACAGAGTCCCATTGCGCAGACGCTTCACAGATTTCAGTGTTCCTGCAATTCCCTCAAGACCCTTGTGGATGTAAAAGGGAGAAACTCTCTCAAAGCTACCTTTCTTCCGTTTGACAATCAAAAACACATTCTGGTTATCAGCATATGCTCTGTTACGACACTCTGATAAAACTTTAGTAACACCAGGCGCTGGAAGACTCGCAGCACGAAGTCGTTTTTCCGATGGGGTGAGTTTTCCTACCAGTAGCCCACCCAATCCACTGGTAGGGGGAAACGTAGAGGTCTAAGGGTCCATTGCGGTCCCACTAGCAGCTAGGGAACTAAAGGTCCGCTCAGACAGAGACCCGCATGCCTGAGTAAGCCTTATACAACTGGGGTGCAGCAGGTGCCCCAGAGGTTGCCCGCTTGCGACTGTTCCACCCCAACAGCCATGCATCTTATAGGCGCGCAGCACACCGTAAGATTGAGGGGTTTTTATAGAGGTTTACCTTCCTCGCAATCCAGGCGGTCAAGCCAAGATTACCATTCCCCACAGCACACAACATTCCACCGCCGCGCCATGCGGTGGTCGCTGAAGCATGTTCGGGGGTTACGGTGACAGGAGACTGGCGGCGCTGACCAGTCCCCAGCTCAGGACCCTGGGGTCGCCAAGCCCGTACTCAGCAAATGAATGCTGAGCCCCTGGGGGGGGGGGGGCAGAAAATCCTAGGAAGTTCTGGTCCTACGTTAAATCAATAAGTGGTTTGAAACAGCATATCCAGACACTCTGGGATGATAGGCATTGAAACAGAGGACGACACGCGTAAAGCTGAAATACTAAACACCTTTTTCCAAAGCTGTTTCACAGAGGAAAACAGCACTGCAGTTCCTTCTCTAAATCCTCGCACGAACGAAAAAATGGCTGACATCGAAATAAGTGTCCAAGGAATAGAAAAGCAACTGAAATCAGTCAACAGAGCAAAGTCCACTGGACCTCACGGGATACCAATTCGATTCTACACAGAGTACGCGAAAGAACTTGCTACCCTTCTAACAGCCGTGTACCGCAAGTCTCTAGAGGAACAGAAGGTTCCAAATGATTGGAAAAGAGCACAGATAGTCCCAGTTTTCAAGAAGGGTCGTCGAACAGGTGCGCAAAACTATAGGCCTATATCTTTGACATCGGTCTGTTGTGGAATTTTAGAACATGTTTTTTGCCCGCGTATCATGTCATTTCTGAAAACCCAGAACTCTGTAGTAATCAACATGGATTCCGGAAATGGCGATCGTGTGAGATCCAACTCGCTTTATTTTTTCATGAGAACCAGAAAATAGTAGTTACAGTCTCCCAGGTAGATGCCATTTTCCTTGACTTCCGGAAGGCGTTCGATACAGTTCCGAACTGTCGCCTGATAAACAAAGTAAGAGCCTACGGAATATCAGACCAGCTGTGTGGCTGGATTGAAGAGTTTTTAGCAAACAGAACACAGCATGTTGTTCTCAATAGAGAGACGTCTACAGACGTTACAGTAACCTCTGGCGTGCCACAGGGGAGTGTTATGGGACCATTGGTTTTCACAATATGTATCAATGACCTAGTAGATAGTGTCATAATTTCCATGCGGCTTTTCGCGGATGATGCTGTAGTATACAGAGAAGTTGCAGCATTAGAAAATTGCAGCGAAATGCAGGAAGATCTGCAGCGGATAGGCACTTGGTACAGGGAGTGGCAACTGACCCTTAATATAGACAAATGTAATGTATTGAGAATACATAGAAAGAAGGATCCTTTATTGTATGATTATATGATAGCAGAAAAAACACTGGCAGCAGTTACTTCTGTAAAATATCTAGGTGTATGCGTACGGAACAATTTGAAGTGGAATGATTATATAAAATTAATTGTTGGTAAGGTGGGTGCCAGGCTGAGATTCATTGGGAGAGTCCTTAGGAAATGTAGTCCGTCAACAAAGGAGGTGGCTTACAAAACACTCGTTCGACCTATACTTGAGTATTGCTCAACAGTGTGGGATACGTACCAGGTCGAGTTGACAGAGGAGATAGAGAAGATCCAAGGAAGAGCGCGTTTCGTCACAGGGTTATTTGGTAACCGTGATAGCGTTACGGAGATGTTTAACAAACTCGAGTGGCAGACTCTGCAGGAGAGGCGCTCTGCATCGCGGTGTAGCTTGTTGTCCAGGTTTCGAGAGGGTGCGTTTCTGGATGGTATTGAATATATTGCTTCCTCATACCTCCCGAGGAGATCACAAATGTAAAAATAGAGAGATTCGTGCGCGCGCGGAGGCTTTCCGGCAGTCGTTCTTCCCGCGAACCATACGCGACTGGAACAGGTTGAGGACATCACACACATCCATGCCCGAGGCAGGATTCGAACCTGCGACCGTAGCGGTCGCTCGGTTCCACACTGTAGCGCCCAGAACCGCACGGCCACTCCGGCGAGCGACTGGAACAGGAAAGGGAGGTAATGACAGTGGCACGTAAATTGCCCTCCGCCACACACCGTTGGGTGGCTTGCGGAGTATAAATGTAGATGTAGATGTCGATGTACCTCAAACAAACTTTTTTTAGCAAGAACTGTAAGTGATGTAGACCAACATCTGCCATGATACAGGTATCACAAAGGCGTTACACTGTATGAATTGTTTTAAATTTTAGTCTGGATTTATACTTCAAGGAAACATACAAATTTCTGCATTTCAGTTACCTTGAAATGTTTTAACATGTTTTCCAGTCCTATCAAGTGTACATTCTATCAAGCTGTATCCAGCTAACTTGTGAATGTTTGATGAAAAACTGCCATACTTGACCATTTTGCTATATGCCCAACTCTGTTATGGTAATTTTTTTATCTGTCTGCGTCAGTTACTTTGCATGCTGCTCTGTGTGACAAACAATGGAAAATTTAACTGTGTAGAAAAATGTGAGTGGCACACTCGTAAAAGTTAATTCGGTGCCTCGCTTGCCAGAATGCTATCTCAATAAATTATATCTCATGATATGACTTTTCAAGAGCACATACAAATTATCATTCATAAAATCTATCAAAATTGGGCACTAGAATAAAGTAAAACGTGTTTGGAAAATCTCTAATGTCAAACACACTAAGTCTGTCCTAAGGCAATAGGAAAGTCACATGTCACGAAAGCAGCACATTTGTCACAGGAAATACGAAACTGTTAAGACGCCTAAGTGAAGGCTTCATATTTTCTACGATGTGATTGGTTCTCTCGCACCTCTTTTGTGTTTTTATGACGAGTACAAATTCAAGATGATGTAATGTGACGGCCTATGCTATTAAAAAACACCAACTGTTTCACTGTTTTGATACAGCGTTTCGAAACATTACATTGCACTGTTTCATTTGTTTCGAAACAGTTATGTGTTTCCATTTGCCCATCTCTACTCACGTGAGGTTTACCTGCAATTGGGTAACAATGCGTAAAAATTAACTGTTTAATTTCTTTTAAACAGTTAGTAGAACACTAATAAAACCATGTTTTATTTATAAAGCGTATTAAACAAAGTAGGGAAAGACAGATGACACGTTGCATAGAGGCATAATTAAGATATTTACACATTTTCTTCATAAACAGAAACATACTCTGTTGATATTTCAACCTGGAGTTTCCACTGTTTGTGTTAAAGAGTGTTTTTAAGACAATATTAAAAACACTTTGTTTCATACTTTCCTACCCTGAGAAGTATTCAGAGTTCAGACAGACAAACAAGGGCAGATTGACAAAAAGGCTACACCAAAATAGTCTTAACCATTTTAACGGATTCCTGCAAAAATTACGTTTTATTGTCATATTATACACATTAAATGTCACTAAACCTTTATTTACTTTTCAGATGAAAGACAGGATGATTACGAAGCTTTTCTTTCTCTTGAGTCATATGATCACTAAAAGAAATCTCGTCGGTGAACTTCGGCTTAGCTTTCTTCCACAAAACGTGTTTTGACTTGTTGGCATGCCACATATTATATACGTTTTGACATAAATTAATCTTGAACACAATAACACTGGATTTATATGTGTTGTAGAAAACTGCAAATAAGTCACTGACTGACCAACTTTGAGCGGCACAGCAGCGAACTCTTGTTTCAAATAGAAATAGGGGAATAGCGGGACAGCAGCGAACTCTTCTTTCAAATAGGGGAATTACGGGCATAGACACGTGGAGGTCATTCGGTTCAGTTCAGTTCAGAGAAGACAGGTGGGAAGTGTAACATAGGCTATGCTGCACATTAACTATATAAAACAAAAACAAAATACTATCCATTATAATAATGCATGTATATTCTCTGAATGAAAAGGTTGACATGAGATTTTCATTGCCCCCCCCCCCCTCCCCAAATCAGTTTAGCTGCGGTTTTGTCAGACCTCTCCTCCGCATTTTGCGCTCACGTAGTTAATGGATGTCTCCTTACTTAAGGCGGGCTCTCACATGCAATAAAAGTGTCGCCACAGTTATACACGTATAGTATTGATGGATACTGCAGTTGCATGCGTGAATTCCCAGTTTTCAGTGGCGCAAGTTAAGAGAGGCAACTTTTGTCATGCCACTAAAATTCGACTCGATTGTACTTTGTTGGGCCACTTTCCTTCCGCCATTGCTCCCTCGTGGCAAGACAGTATTTCAAAACCCGAGCATTCTGTTGCAGTTATTGTGGAGTAATTGCTGCTGTACTCCTGGCTCAAATGGCTCTGAGCACTATGGGACTTGAGGTCAGCAGTTCCCTAGAAGAACTACTTTAACCCAACTAACCTAAGGACATCACACACATCCATGCCTGAGGCAGGATTCGAACCTGCGACCATAGCGGTCGCGCGGTTCCAGACTGGAGCGCCTAGAACCGCTCGGCCACAACTGCCGGCGCTGTACTCCTGTATTCCATTCCTTTTACGTGTGTTTTCACTTTTTACTGAAAAACCTGAGAACCATGGTCGGCAGGTACACTTTCGCAGCATCTCAAACTACAAGAACAGCAAACTACACTCCTGGAAATTGAAATAAGAACACCGTGAATTCATTGTCCCAGGAAGGGGAAACTTTATTGACACATTCCTGGGGTCAGATACATCACATGATCACACTGACAGAACCACAGGCACATAGACACAGGCAACAGAGCATGCACAATGTCGGCACTAGTACAGTGTATATCCACCTTTCGCAGCAATGCAGGCTGCTATTCTCCCATGGAGACGATCGTAGAGATGCTGGATGTAGTCCTGTGGAACGGCTTGCCATGCCATTTCCACCTGGCGCCTCAGTTGGACCAGCGTTCGTGCTGGACGTGCAGACCGCGTGAGACGACGCTTCATCCAGTCCCAAACATGCTCAATGGGGGACAGATCCGGAGATCTTGCTGGCCAGGGTAGTTGACTTACACCTTCTAGAGCACGTTGGGTGGCACGGGATACATGCGGACGTGCATTGTCCTGTTGGAACAGCAAGTTCCCTTGCCGGTCTAGGAATGGTAGAACGATGGGTTCGATGACGGTTTGGATGTACCGTGCACTATTCAGTGTCCCCTCGACGATCACCAGTGGTGTACGGCCAGTGTAGGAGATCGCTCCCCACACCATGATGCCGGGTGTTGGCCCTGTGTGCCTCGGTCGTATGCAGTCCTGATTGTGGCGCTCACCTGCACGGCGCCAAACACGCATACGACCATCATTGGCACCAAGGCAGAAGCGACTCTCATCGCTGAAGACGACACGTCTCCATTCGTCCCTCCATTCACGCCTGTCGCGACACCACTGGAGGCGGGCTGCACGATGTTGGGGCGTGAGCGGAAGACGGCCTAACGGTGTGCGGGACCGTAGCCCAGCTTCATGGAGACGGTTGCGAATGGTCCTCGCCGATACCCCAGGAGCAACAGTGTCCCTAATTTGCTGGGAAGTGGCGGTGCGGTCCCCTACGGCACTGCATAGGATCCTACGGTCTTGGCGTGCATCCGTGCGTCGCTGCGGTCCGGTCCCAGGTCGACGGGCACGTGCACCTTCCGCCGACCACTGGCGACAACATCGATGTACTGTGGAGACCTCACGCCCCACGTGTTGAGCAATTCGGCGGTACGTCCACCCGGCCTCCCGCATGCCCACTATACGCCCTCGCTCAATGTCCGTCAACTGCACATACGGTTCACGTCCACGCTGTCGCGGCATGCTACCAGTGTTAAAGCCTGCGAAGGAGCTCCGTATGCCACGGCAAACTGGCTGACACTGACGGCGGCGGTGCACAAAAGCTGCGCAGCTAGCGCCATTCGACGGCCAACACCGCGGTTCCTGGTGTGTCCGCTGTGCCGTGCGTGTGATCATTGCTTGTACAGCCCTCTCGCAGTGTCCGGAGCAAGTATGGTGGGTCTGACACACCGGTGTCAATGTGTTCTTTTTTCCATTTCCAGGAGTGTAGTTTGATTTTCCGGAGCAGAAAGAGAGAGACAGGTGTATGTGTATTAACGCCCCCCTCGATCGAAACCAATTGTGGGCTGCCCACCTGTGACGTATATGATGAGTGTTGGGCAGCAGTGTTGCTGTAGTGGGGCTGTTGAAGAGCACGACCTGGTCCACAGGGCATGGGGTCAATACGACGCCCTCCCGGCCATTCTGTTTTCGAGACCTCAGTGGAGTGGCCACCTGGCACCATCTCCCGTGTTAACATAGTCTACGGAGCCAAGTACATCAGTTAAAAAAGGAAAACGCCATTGTTTGCACAAGGAGGAAAGTTTGAAATGGTATCCATGCCAAGAACCGGGTACTTCCCAAACTCTACAGGGTGCAACATAGCACTTCATATAGCACGGCGGCACAATAACTTAAAAAACTGAAGAGACAAGGACGTTGTTGGTTCAGTCCCATACTGTTAAAAGTCTATTCTACTGGCCAATTTCAAGGTGGTTTTCGGAGATTTCTCACTTTCATCCTGTCAAATACTGGTCCTGAGTTCCAATCAACCCAGAAAATGTACCTTACATAACGCATTTTGTTTCAAATGTAATTACACCAGTCCACATAAAAAACAGAAATCACAGAACTAATGCAATAAACCCATTTTAAAATATTATCAGCTGTGAAGTTCTGTATGCAAACAAAGTGTTTTCAGAGCTGAATAGGCATTTGTTAGAATTTATTCCTTTTTCGTCCACTTCCATTTAGTGTGGCATTTTTTGTTGGTCATTTCTGTTGAAATTCAACAGGATTCTCTCATTCGCTCAGATTTTATTTTTATTTTGAGATTTGGAATCTATGTTAACCTAACATTATTGGAATATCAACAAACTTTTTGTGAATATTTACTAGCTATACTTCATAACTCGTCTGAGAGCTGGATTTAATTATTTGAGAATATAACTTTACGATTGTTGAATCAGAAAAGTGGCATACATACTTATACTAATAATATAAAAGGATGTATTTCGCATATGCCAATGAAATAGCATCAAAGTCAATCCACATCAGATTCTATACGCAATTCGTGACTGAGGTAGCCCCTGTGTTAACTATAATCTACAGAAGGTCCCGCGAACAAAAAATTGGGTCCAGTACTTGCAAGAAAACACACCTGTCTACAAGAAGGGTGGCGAAATGATTCACAAAACTTATCCATTCCAGGTAATGTCTTAGAACATATTTTGAGCTCAAACATAATGAGGTGCCTTGAACAAAAAACCTCCTCAAAGCCAACAGGCATGGGTTTCGCAAACATAATCATGTTCACACAATTCGCGCTTTTCTCACGTGACATCCTGAAAGCCAAGGAACAAGGCAGTCACGTAGACGCAGTATTTCTTGATTTCTGCAAAGCATTTGGCTTAGTACCACACCTACGCTTATTGTCAAAAAGTATGATCATATGGGGTATCAAGAGACATTTGTGACTCGATTAAGGATTTCCTGGCACTGAGGACACAGCATGTTATCTTGGATGAAGAGTCATCGGAACATGTAGAAGTAATTTCGGGCGAAGTTCAGGGAAGTGTAATGACTAATGAGTTCCTTGCTGTTCAACTTGTATGTTAATAATCTTGCAGACAAGATTAATAGTGAATTCCGCCTTTTTTCAGATAATGCCGTTATCTCACACGAAGTACAATGTGAAAGAAGCTGTAAAAATATTGAGCCAGACCTTGGTAAGACTTCAAAGTGTGTAAAAAATGTAACATTGTGCACTTCACAATAAGAACACTGTTTCCTCTGAATACAATGATAGTGAGTCACAGCTGAAGTTTGTAAACTATGCAAATACTTGGGTGTAACACTTAGTACGGACACGAAGTGTAATGATCACATATGCTCAGCAGGGCAAAGCAGGTGGTAGGCCAGTTTATTGGTAGAATACCGAGGAAGTGCAGTCACTCTACAAAGGAGGTTACTTACAAATCACTTACCCATCCTAGAATATTGCTCAAGTATGTGGCACCCATCCCAGATAGGACTAACAGCGGATATTGAACATATACAGAGAAGGCCGGCATGAATGGCCACGGATCTTTTTAATCTGTAGGAGTGTGCCAAAGAGGTGCTGAAGGAACTCAACTGGCAAAATCTTGGAGGTAAACGTGAAATATCCCCAGAAGGTCTACTAACACAGTTTCAAGAACCGGCTTTAAATGATGACTCTAGCAATATATTACAACCCCCTACATATCGCTCCTTGCTGGTGGCTAGGCACCTGAAGATGTCGGACAGCTGCAGTTTGCACAACGTGATCCGGTGGCAAACCTGTGAAGACTATTTTGAACTTAACATTATTCGAAAACAATATATTTTTTAATGTTTAGCTATATTCGATAACTCGTTGTTTCATGGATGTCATATGACAATTTCACTTTTCTGGATAAAAAAGTAGCATTCAGACTAGGTTAACCTTTTATACATCGGCATGGAATTTACTGCCACAGTAGCACAACAAATCGAGAAAAAAGGACGTGTCTTGGATAGATATTTAATTAGTTGTAGCATTAAAACTGCATATTTGCGCGATAATGAGATATAAATACGAAATCCATCAAATACGGCACAATATCTACGGAAACTATGAAATCGAGATTGCACTGTGTGATGTACTTTTGTGTGCGATGTGCTTTTGATACACAATCTGAGCGCAGGACACGTGATCTTGTTAGACAATTACAGCGAGCGTCATCTATTCGTCAACGACAACATGGCTATTTCGTCGCGTGCACTCAAAAATTAATATACATACAGTATTGAAATAAATAGAGCCATGGCTTCACACATAATTTTAGTTGTCACAAATATTGGCTGCTTTTTTTTCGTCAAAGATGTGATTAGGGTGGGAAGTAAGAGGACATCTTAAATCGATACGAATGAAGCAATGACATGGCTATGCTTGTTTGCGAGAATTATATGGCTGTTTTACTCCGAATATGTTGTGGTTTCCGTATCGCGATTTCATAGGGTATGGTACGGCTTGGACGTAACAACAGAATTTATTCCAAAACTGTGAGATTGTTACCAAGCAATCGTAATTTTATTACTCATGTATGTCATACGATAATATAATTTCAGTTCTTTAAATAAAAAAGTAGCATTCATATTGGGTCGAGATTAATAAAATCAAAAGGTTGCATATTATACTGAAATAGGTATATTTTTTAGATACCAAGGTAACCTATCTTAGGAGTTTTAAGTGGATAATTATCCGTCGTTTCAAATACAATGCGTTTTGTACATATCTGGTCAAAATTAGTGCTTGAGGCATTGCAAGTTTTCAAATTCGCGGAATCATTTATATCAAAGGAAACGATTTTAGAGTTTTGCCCTCTCTTTAATAAACTTCCATGGTCAAATACATTACATACATTGAAGACTACTGATACACATACTAAGCGAAGGGCAAATATAGATCGGATTGGTAAAAAAGATGGGATGGAAGGTAACGATCGAATAGGGGAGTGCTGGTCGTCCAGCTCAGCGATCTTTGCTCTAGTACACTTGCTGTCGTATTTGATTTTATTTACTATTGGCATAATTTCGAGTTTTGATGAAGTATGACATGACCGCGGTTATTTACTCGTCTTTGATTGTTGAATGCAATAAATAGAATCCGTTCATTATGTAATGAACAACAACTGCAGAAGTTCATATTTTCCTGGCCGATATATCAAATTAGCTTTTGCATTTCACCATAAAGCGGAGAGGCGTGGAGTAGCAGATATGCACAACAACAAGGCCGTCAGCAAGTGAGCTTTCGTCCAACAAGGCCTTTGTCGAAAACAGACAACATACACACACACACACGTAAACGCAAATCACGTGTGATGTGTGTGTGATTACGTTTGCGTGTGTGTGTGTGTGTGTGTGTGTGTGTGTGTGTGTGTGTGTGTATGTCGTCTATTGTCGACGAAGGCCTTGTTGGACGAAAGTTTACTTTCTGACAGTCGTTTTGTTGTGCCTATCTGCTACCCAACATTTCGGCTGAATGGTGAGTAGCAACTACCCTTTTCATCATTATTGTTACATTCCATCCTGGATTTTTCATTGTTCAACTTCTGCAACTACCATTATTAATTGCACGATAATGCTGAAAACTTACTGTTTCGTATTCTCTTTGTATCGCACCAAAAGGCGTGTCCGCGAGTGACGTGGCTACTTGGTCGGTGCTTGAAACCGCCGACTGAAAGACAAGAGCACAGTGATCAAACCATCCATACAAAGCATGCGCGTTACACGTGAAAAAAGTAAACAGCCCATGCCATACCTCTTCTATACCAATATCGTCCATTTTATCGTCTTCTTTCTCCATGATTCAGTGCACGCAATACCTCTACGTGACACTATTTCGTACAAAGGAAACAGCGAGATTTTCAATAGCAATTTATCTGCTCCTAAACCTCTTGACACAGCGCATGAGAACGCTTTCACGAGGCTGTTTGCAGTGTTGCTTAGACGACAGTTAGTTGCATGTTCCGTGGATCTCTCGCAAAGACGCTGGCCATCAATTAGTTTATGGTTGAAACACTTTGTAATACACTTTCTTATTGAAAAAGTGGCGATTTATAAACATTTACACGATTGTCTTTTAATTAATCTTCGGCTATGGTTTGACTTGGTATTGTTGGGGACGGTTAAATTCTACTTACAGCTGCGGCGGCATAGCGGGCCAATGTTGGCAACGATCGTTGAATGCTAGGAATTGTGTGACGTTCATATTAACGCAAAGGTTTTGTTATGAAAACCGGGGGGCAGTTCAAATTGGATGCGCAGATCGCTGAAAAATTTGTCGTTTTGCGCGTGTCGTCATCATCGGAGCACTTGAGAGCGCGCAACTCCATTGTATATCGAGGCGAACAAGGCAGCTTGTTCGTGTGCTTTTGCTTGTCGTGCTTTGCGACGCCTGATAAACGTTGTATTTTAAAGTACCTCGCTGTGCTGTTTCAGGATGCCTGTCGTACAGCAGGAAAACAAAAGTTTCGGATGTAATCTATCATTTGTACCCAAAAGACATTCAGTTGCAGAAAGTCTGGATAACGAAGTGCCACCAGAAAGATCGCTTCGTTATTACAACAACGTGTGTTGTTTACATTTCATACCTGATGGTTAAGACTGTGACTCACGTGTATGACTTCGTAATGTATCACCTAGGAAAGTGTTTAAATCAGGCACAGTACTGAGGATAAATATAACAGGAAGTGTTCCGAGCGTAAGTGGTAATGCAAGTGCAGCTGATGCAGTTTCTTCAGGTAGGACAGACACAGGGTGACCATATATTTCCATCTGGAAAAGAATTCATACGCAATGTGATCAAAGTTATCCGGACACTTGGCTGTAAATGACTTACAAGTTCGTGACGCCCTCCATCGGTAATGCTGGAATTCAATATGGTGTTGGCCCACCCTTAGCCTTGATGACAGCGTCCACTCTCGCAGGCATACGTTGAATCAGGTGCTGGAAGATTTGTCGGGGAATGGCAGCCCAGTCTTCACGGAGTGCTGCACTGAGAAGAGGTATCGATGTCGGTCGGTGAGGCCTGTCACGAAATCGGCCTTCCAAAACATCCCAAAGGTGTTCTATAGGATTCAGGTCAGGACTGTGCAGGCCAGTCCATTACAGGGATGTTACTGTCGTGTAGCCACTCTGCCACAGGCAGTGAATTATGAACAGGCGATCGATCGTGTTGAAAGATGCAATCGCCATCCCCGAATTGTTCTTCAACAGTGCGAAGCAAGAAGGTGCTTAAAACATCAATGTAGGCCTGTGATGTGATAGTGCCACGCAAAACAATAAGGGGTGCAAAGCCCCTCCATGAAAAACACGACTACACCATAAGACCACATACCTCCGAATTTTACTGGTGACACTACACACGCTGGCAGATGACTTTCACCGGGCATTCGCCATACCCACACCCTGCCATCGGATCGCCACATTGTGTACCGCGATTCGTCACTCCATAAAACGTTTTTCCACTGTTCAATCGTCCAATGTTTACGCACCTTACACAAAGCGAGGCATCGTTTGGCGTTTACTGGCGTAATGTGTGGCTTATGAGCAGCTGCTCGACCGTCAAATCCAAGTTTTCTCACCTCCCGCCTAACTGTCATAGTACTTGCAGTGGATCCTGATCCAGTTTGGAATTCCTGTGTGATGGTATCTGCCTATTACACATTACGGTCCTCTTCAACTGGCGACTGCCCCTGACAGTTAACAGACGAGGTCGGCATGTATGCTTTTGTGCTGTACGTGTCCCTTCAGGTTTCTGCTTCACTATCACATAGTAGACAGTGGACCTAGGGATGTTTAGGAGTGTGGAAATCTCGCGTACAGACGTATGACACAAGTGACACCCAACCACCTGACCACATTCGAAGTTTGTGAGTTCCGCGGAGCGCCTCATTCTGCTCTCTCAGGATGTCTAATGACTACTGACGTCGCTGATACGGAGTACCTGGCAGCAGGTGGCAGCACAATGCACTTAATATGAAAAACGTATGTTTTGTGGGGTATCCGGATACATTTGATCACGTAGTATATCAATTGAATTGTCCAAACATGTAATATTTATTTGTTCATTTAAAAATGCATACATTTAACTTTGCCTTCTCTGATGAACACTTAAGATTGTGCACTTCAACTTGGTCCTTTCTTATTATATTTTTCTGAGATTCCCACATATTCGAGAAGGAAGGTCTCTTTTCTCGTGGCATTCCAAAACTGCGGCAGTTGTAGTCAGAGTTGGTTTTTATTTTCATCACACTTTCCATTTTCTGTGCTGAAAGCCTATTTTTTTTTTTCAGACTAACACTGAAAACTCTTTCACAGTCTGCATCGGCTCCTGGAAGAGCAAAAATGAACTCCACGAACATTTGAAATTCTTCATTTCAATCACAACCAGCCTTCACACAGCACTGTAGGACAATCTCCCATTTCTTCTGAAGACACACGTTATTGGTTCTCCAGGATTACAAGTATTCTTCAGTTACAAGCTTGATGGTACAGTATCAAAAATAATGTTTTCGTCACCATGGTATTCTCTTACATTTTCGTACAGTTCAAAGCGTGATTTAAATTCTTCGTTTGTTACAATAGAATTTAACAGCAAGTTCCTTACTTCAAGCACATCTTTGATAAATCGTTTAGATCAATTTTTTAAGTATAGGTTACACTCGTAGTAAAATATCCTGACAGTTTCCTGTAAGTGAGTTTTGTTTAGAACACCATTCTCGTTAATGTGTTCTGCAGTGTCATTACTGTAAGTGGAATAAATGTATTCACTTGCCTGTCTTCTAACTTATGAAGTAGAATGTGTTACGGCTTCTGCACCACTTGTTAGCAGCAGACACAGTGACTGCCCCAAAGACTGAGACGGCGTGGAGTTTTACAGTTGTTTATTGAACTTTCTTTACAATTTCTCCCTGGTCGTCGCTGCCCAGCCCTGCGGATCCCTCCGCCTGGCTGCTGCTGTGTAGATTCTCCGACAATGAGCGCAACGCGCGCTGCTGATCGCCATCGGGAGCCTCAGGCCACTAGTGGTCCGCTGAAGCCAGGATGCCCAGTGGTCGAGATGAACTTATCGCCGCTCGGCGCCCCCAGTACGGGCACGCCCACGGAGGCGCGTCGCCGTGTGGTCAGCTGCCGACGCCTGCTGCACCGGCGGCTGCGAAGCCTCCAGTCGCGATGTCCGCGAGCTCCCGTCATGGACGGACCACGCGCCGTGGACCCGGGTTGCCGTAAAGTCTGGGCGCCAGAAGCCGGCGGCGCCTGTGACCGAGACCGCGCTGCGGCCGATCCTGCTGGAAGTTCTCGCTGTAGTTAGTCAGCCACGGTGCCGACCGAACTCGGGTCGACCCCCAGAGCTGAAGTTGACATCTGGCGGCGAACGGATGACTCCTACGAGCTGGAACAGACTTCCGGTATTGTCACCTACGAAGATTGAACTTTCGGACACGGATCACGTCCGTCCTCAGATCCGAACTGCTTCCTAATGGCTTCTGTCTGTTGCTGCCTGCGCTCCATTATTTATGTCTGGCAGGAGGACGTTTTTTACCCTCGGTGGTAGCTTTTTGTTATTACTCCCGCAGTATATTGCAGTGTAACTTAGCGTGCTGGCCTCACTTCCCCTTACTCAGCACTCTCCAGGCTTCGCTCGGTCTGTGTGCATCCTTGCGTCAATCTGTTGGTAGACTGCTGCTGCCAGCAAGGCTATCTGTGCGTGCTTCTTTCGCAACGCCTCGGTCGCCGGCGTGCCTCTGTTTAGCCATTCTGCACTGTGTGAAGCAAAGCTTACTACATGTGGCCGCAACACTACTGTTAGTGAAAGGAGATACCAAAGACATCACAGACATTCTTAATCATTTCAATAATCTAAATGAGAAAATCAAATTTACAGTGGAACATGAGCAAAATAAAAGTATCAACTTTCTGGACCTAAATATTACAAGACACAACAACATATGCACATTCAAAATTTATAGGAAAAACACAATGACTGACACCACAATCCCTGCAACCTCATGTCACCCAAATATTCATAAACAGGCAGCTTACAGGTCAATGCTGCATAGGGCAACAAAAATACCATTGAACCAAGAAAATATGCAACAAGAAATAAACACAGTGAAGAAGATTGCAGTTGCCAATGGTTACAATGCTTCCATGGTTGACACAATCTTAGACAAAGTGAAGAGAAACCCAGGTACAACCTGCACCACAGAAGAAAAAGAGAAAAACAAATATATATCTAGCATTCCATACATAGGCAATGTATCACAGAAGATTGCAAATATTTTTAAAAATCACAGAGTAAAAATTGGGTTTTCTACATCCAATAAACTACACCAAAAACTAATACATAATATAAAGTGTAACCACGATCCATATTCAGACTCTGGAATATACAAGGTAACATGCCAGGAATGCTCCAAGTTCTACGTAGGACAAACAGGCCGAAATATCAACAACAGGTACACAGAGCACATTAGAGCAAACACACACAACAAACACACTACATCAGCAATAGCAACACACATACATAATACAGAACACCCATTTGGAAAAATAGAGCAAAATGTCAAAGTACTCCACCGACTAAATAAAGGACATAAAATGGATTTGCTTGAAGAACTGGAGATATATTCACATTACAGAAAATATGAAGACAAAATATTAAATGAAAAACTTGAAAGTGAATCAGTGAATTTCTTCAGATGTTTCGATAATATACTTAAATAAAAATAGTAAAACATAGATTAGATTAGATTAGATTAGATTAGATTTACTTTCATTCCAATTGATCCGTAGTGAGGAGGTCCTCCAGGATGTGGAACATGTCATAGAAATAAGCACAGTTGTAAAATCAGTATAAGTAACTCATGAGCCAAATTGTAAAGATAAATTAACCTCTGTACAAAAGCATATCATAATCTGTGGAAGACCTATAATGTTATCTCTGTGAACTACCTATAAAAAGAGCTTTGTAACTGTTTTGTTTATATAAGATATTTTCGATGTGTAGAATGTACAAGTTGTGTGTGATGTTAAGTGTGTGTGACTCTCTACACAAATGGACCATTAGAAAACTGTAAGTACAAATTGTTCTCAAACTTTAGCCACTATCCTCACAGAAAGAATTGATACCCAACTAAAAATCGCGTTTCTTATGTATTACAGTAAAAGTCAACAAAATGAAGCAGACTCACACACACTGCCAACATCAAAAGAAATGGCTTAACACACATTAAAAAAAAAATAAAATTAAAAAAAACTCATTTGAAAATGGGAATTATTTCTCGAAACGCGTCGTGCGAATAGTAAAATAAAGAAAATCGTGAATGGTAGCAGAAGATTTATTTAGTTATAAACAAACATATTACAGGTGACTTAGGTTAGTGGCTTCGTTTGCCGCAATATTCTTGTGTTGGTAGCGAAACACGAACTGACCATCAGAATTCAACCTTGGCTTATTTGTATAGACAAAATGTGGGTTAGTAGACGTTAGTAAACGGAAGTACACATTAGTACATATTAGCCAACGAACATGGGTCGGTAAAGGGACATGGTGGTCGGTAGGGACTTTAACTATTTCATTTCAAGTCCACGTGGGCGTGGCAGTGGCGAAAATTGATTCCATGTCTAGGTGGACGTGGCAGTTTTCTGCATCAGAGAGGTTAATTAATTGATCAAATTAATTAAGTAGTCATGCGAACTTTGTTACATTCACTTGCTGAGGTGCACGCGATGGCTCATGTGTATGGACGTGTGTTTTCGCGACGATCTCGGTTTAGGTAAGCGCAGAATGTGGATTGAATAATGAGAGTCGGGTGATCAATTAGCGAGGGACGTCGTGGTGACGTCACGGAGGATTTCACTCTCGAGCAAACTTTGCCACCAAACGTGCGGCAGGGCATTATTTGTCAACCAGGTGCTGGATCAACCGACCTACCGTTACGAAGCCGGCAGGTTCCATCCTGTCCAGCGAACAGCTTTGGTGCCAGCTGGTCGGTGGGGGCGGACTCCACTGTCCACGAATACGTGTTTACATCGCTGGGCCAACGCGGGCCTGCGACGCGAGTCGGCGGCAGCCGGCTGTGACGTGAGCGGCCGCTGGACCGGCCGCGGCCGCGGACGCATCAGACGGCCGTCACGTGAGGCGACCGCTCGCTTGCCGGTGGCGCGCGGCGGCGACCATATGATCTAATTCAGTTGGACTGGAGGCCTCGTGGCGACTGGACTGCGATCTCATTACACATCTTAGAGATCGCAGTCCAGTCGCCACGAGGCCTCCAGTAGGAGAACAAGTGCTGACGGTACTGTTTGAAATAAAGACTTCAGTCCTTTTCCCACGAATTCACAGGAGGTTACTTACGTTAGTAAAAGTGCACTTTATTACTATTTGACGCGATTTTCATAGCTTGGGAGTGAAACAATAAGTAAGGGCGAAAAATTCCATCTTCGTAGGATGGTCTCTTTTTTTTTCGCAGGTGTGACAGATTATTGTATTTGAATTTGTGAGAGATTTTTTGTTATGGAAGTAAGGGAATTGGCTTTCTTGCCGCAAAAATCGACCATCTTGAATAAATAATAATAAATCATAATAAATGCTAATAAATAATAGCAAATGATAATAATAATAAATAGAAGTACGGGTTTCCAGAGATTATGCAGAGTGAATCTGAACATGGCGCGATTTTCTATGTTAGTGGAGGTAGGCCAATAATAATAAATGATAATAAATAATAATAAATAATAAATGATAATAAATAATGATAATAAATAACAATAAATGATGAATGATAATGAATAATAATAAAGACAAGTATGGTTTTGCAGCTATTATTGTTTTGGAATGTGAATTTGGCGTGAATTTTCTCGTGGAGGTAGACCAATAATAATAAATGATGATAAATGATAATAAATGATAATCAATGATAATAAATGATAATGAATAATAATGAATAATAATAAAGACAAGTACGGTTTTGCTTGCATTATCTTGTTGGAATTTGAATTTGGCGCCAATTTCTTCTGGAGGGTTAGGTCAGTGTACATAGCCCAATTGGTCTATTTTCCCGCCAAAATTCAAACTTCCTGCCATTTTTTCTGGAGGTTAGGTTAGTGGACGTAGCACAATTGGCCTATTTTCCCGCCAAAAGCCGCCATCTTGGATGACGTCATGCACTGTTGCCAAGTCTACATGCCGCCATCTTGGATGACGTCATCGCCGCCATGTTCAATAAATTTGGCAACAATGCAGAGTGGCCTGACACGAACCTTGCCCCACTGCTATTTGTAGCAGTCTCTTTTGTAGACTGATCTCACTTCTCCACTGTACTACCAATAAACCTAAGTCTACCACCTGCTTTACCCATGACTGAACCTATGTGATCATTCCATTTCACATCCCTACCGTTATTTGTATGAGTTTCCGATTCCAACAGTGACTCATTGATAATATAGTCATAGGATTGTAGGTTATTTTGGGTTTGTAAAGTGTAAAATTTTACATTTCTGAACATCTATAGCAAGTTGTCAATCTCTGCACCTCGCTGAAATATCCTCAAGATCTGACTGAATATTTATGGAGCTTCTCTCGGTTGGTACTTCATTACAGATTACTGCATCACCTGCAAAAAGCCTGATTTTACTATTTATTTGTCTGCAATGTCATCAATATGCAAACTGAACAACAAGGGCCCCAACACTTTTCCCTAAGCACAACTGAAATTAATTCTACATCTGGTGATGACCCTCCATCCAAATAACATGTCGTATCCTCCCTACCAAAAAGTCCTCAATCCAATCACAAATGTCACTTCATACCCCCTAGATGAAGACGAAATGGGAGATAAGATACTGCGTGAAGAGTTTGACAGAGCACTGAAAGACCTGAGTCGAAACAAGGCCCCGGGAGTAGACAACATTCCATTAGAACTACTGATGGCCTCGGGAGAGCCAGTCATGACAAAACTCTACCATCTGGTGAGCACGATGTATGAGACAGGCGAAATACCCTCAGACTTCAAGAAGAATATAATAATTCCAATCCCAAAGAAAGCAGGTGTTGACAGATGTGAAAATTAGCGAACTATCAGTTTAATAAGTCACAGCTGCAAAATACTAACGCGAATTCTTTACAGACGAATGGAAAAACTGGTAGAAGCCGACCTCGGGGAAGATCAGTTTGGATTCCGCAGAAATGTTGGAACACGTGAGGCAATACTGACCCTACGACTTATCTTGGAACGAAGATTAAGAAAAGGCAAACCTACGTTTCTAGCATTTGTAGACTTAGAGAAAGCTTTTCACAATGTTGACTGGAATACTCTCTTTCAAATTCTGAAGGTGGCAGGGGTAAAATACAGGGAGCGAAAGGCTATTTACAATTTGTACAGAAACCAGATGGCAGTTATAAGAGTCGAGGGGCATGAAAGGGAAGGAGTGGTTGGGAAAGGAGTAAGACAGGGTTGTAGCCTCTCCCCGATGTTATTCAATCTGTATATTGAGCAAGCAGTAAAGGAAACAAAAGAAAAATTCGGAGTAGGTATTAAAATTCATGGAGAAGAAGTAAAAACTTTGAGGTTCGCCGATGACATTGTAATTCTGTCAGAGACAGCAAAGGACTTGGAAGAGCAGTTGAACGGAATGGACAGTGTCTTGAAACGAGGATATAAGATGAACATCAACAAAAGCAAAACGAGGATAATGGAATGTAGTCAAATTAAGTCGGGTGATGCTGAGGGAATTAGATTAGGAAATGAGACACTTAAAGTAGTAAAGGAGTTTTGCTATTTAGGGAGTAAAATAACCGATGATGGTCGAAGTAGAGAGGATATAAAATGTAGACTGGCAATGGCAAGGAAAGCGTTTCTGAAGAAGAGAAATTTGTTAACATCGAGTATAGATTTAAGTGTCAGGAAGTCTTTTCTGAAAGTATTTGTATGGAGTGTAGCCATGTATGGAAGTGAAACATGGACGATAAATAGTTTGGACAAGAAGAGAATAGAAGCTTTCGAAATGTGGTGCTACAGAGGAATGCTGAAGATTAGATGGGTAGATCACATAACTAATGAGGAGGTATTGAATAGGATTGGCGAGAAGAGGAGTTTGTGGCACAACTTGACCAGAAGAAGGGATCGGTTGGTAGGACATGTTCTGAGGCATCAAGGGATCACCAATTTAGTATTGGAGGGCAGCGTGGAGGGTAAAAATCGTAGGGGGAGACCAAGAGATGCATACACTAAGCAGATTCTGAACACGAGATATATTAAAATAATTTTATGACTGTTATCGCAAAATAATCATCAGTAAGGTACAAAATGGGAGGACGAACATTGTGTAAACACGAAAATGATGGAAACACTGGAATGGTTCACCGAAGTAATTTAGAAACAACGGCAGATAGGAAAAGATTTTAATATAAAATGGAAGAGAATTATGAAACAATGTAGAAGTGACTTGCAAGCAAAAACACAATAAATATACCCACTGTCTCTATGAAGGATAGAGCAATAGACATTGAAGAGAGCTCACAGCAAATACATTCTATGAATCACACGATAGTGAAGTCTGTATTCAACAATGAACAAATGGAGTATAGTAAACGCGCACCAGTGCTAAGATGTATTAATAATGGCAATATCTCGTATTAAATTAAAGTTGAAAATCATTTGCCGTTTAATTGTACACTACTGGCCATTAAAATTGCTACACCAAGAAGAAATGCAGATGATAAACGAGAATTCATTCATTGGACATATATATTGTACTAGAACTGACATGTGATTACATTTTCATAGAGTTTGGGTGCATAGATCCTGAGAAATCAGTACTCAGAACAACAACCTCCGGCCGTAATAACGGCCTTGATACGCCTGGGCATGTAGTGTAACGACGTAAGTTTTGTATAAATGATTTTCTTTGGACATATGACCATGTGCAGACTTCGTCACCTACGTCAGTTACAACACACTTCAAAATTATTTAAACTCTTTTTAAATTTGTCTCTGAGTGGTTCTTGAACGAAACAAAACTGTAATTAAAACATCATCATTTGAGTCGTATGCGCAGAATTACGTCACTCAGGCCAATTGGTTTGCGTAAACTTTTTTCAATTTAGATGTCGTTTGTTTCTCCTCAGAAATTATATTAATGCAAGTGATCTGCTTTAATAAATATTAGAACCACATTGAATAAACTTTCAAGAATCACACTCGCGATGAACGCTGTCAAAAATTAATAATCTTGTCAAATAAATTACGTAACATAATTCTTCATAAATAAATTCTCGGAACACGTATTTAAACTTTAGTAGCATCCACTTCCTACATATAGACGTGAACCTGACCCTTGACAAGACAAAACTGAACATTTACAACATGATTAACTTTCTATAACGTCATTGTTGTACAAACGTTACAAATTCTTATTCTTTTTTCAATTTTTAGAAGCACGACGCAACAACTCGGTTCCAGGATCTTCTGTTGCTCTTTGGCTGTCGACCCGCGACGTATAGTGGCCAGCAATTTTCTCTCTGGTCCCGGCAGCGAAGATGCTGTCTCCGTTCGTTGCGCCGCCCTCTCCGTACATGAAACATAAAAAATAAATACAAAACTTTAGACAATTCACAACCATTACAAAAATACATAAACAAAAAACTAAATTGAACTTATATTCACCTGCAAACTGGGCTGACGCTGGTGAAGGGGTGATGCTTCAATTTCGCGTCCCACTACATACCCCACCCACAAGCTCAGTTTGTCAGGTTTTAACCGAAAATAAAACCTCTTCTATATACAATATTTAACTGTTAATATTATACAATTTTTCTCGCATTTTCAGTAACCTAAAGTCCTTGCTCTTAGATGGATTCAATCCTTTTATGATGATATTGTTGTGACAATTTGTCATTTACTTTTAATTGTGCTATTATGGTAATTCATAACCGAATATATGGAGAATACTCCTTTTCATTTAATAGTTGCTAGTAAATAATAATTTAGTACGTTCTTTAACGTTGTTACATTAGGACAGAGCGTTCAAATTGTGATAGGTTAGTTTCAGTTTTATTCATTTACCAGAGTTATTCTTTCCAAAATATATATTACTAATAAGTTTCTTCCAATAACTAATAGTACTATTTACTTTACGTCGTTCTTTTCCCTAATGCTTTATTTATGCCTGAGGTCAAGAAGAAATCAATCAAAACTTTCTTTAGAATCTCGGCGCGGCTTTCTTTACCTTCGGACACTTTGTTGGGTAATGGCAATTTATTTAGGAGAAACAAGCGAGAGAGCCCCGTTTGGTGTGTTCTATATTAACACTATTACAAATCTCTATTAAAAGCACTCTGCTATGTTCTCGTGAGCCATATAGCTCTGGACGCCCATGGTCCCTAAAATTATTAACCATCCCCTTTGGTTCCTACCATCCGAGTAAATATAAAATATACAAAATTCCTTCTGACCTAATAACAAAATTTTCTTCCATATAGATCCCCTTTTAGTTATCTTTCCCTTTTTGAAGTACCGGTAGATTATTGTAGAACACTTGTTTAAACTTCCTGTCATTTCTTTAAAAATAACACGTAACTATCACGAAAAACTTCACATGAATAAGCTATGAACGCTCTTCCGTATGTAACATATACTAAATATTAACTTATTTAGGAATGAAGGGTTTCATTTGATCGACACTATATAATCCTTTAATTACACCTGATGAAGGTTCCATAAGAAGTAACGCTTTGGGATGTACAATCTTATGTACAACATATGGACCTTCAAAGATAAAGAAGAATTTTTTACATTCCTTATTGATCTTCGACCTTTTAGGGTGAGATCTCCTACCTGAAATGAAGGTTTTATAGCATGGTGATTATAACTTTTAATTCTCCGTTCAGCATTTTTAACAATCTGTTCGCAAATTTTTTCGTTTGGATAGACAATTCGTAGAATAACATTTTTCTTTCCTTTACATAATACGGTAACCTACTAATTAAGACTCGTATTAGCTGACTTTCAATAATTGGTTCTTCAATTAATTTCGCACGGTTTAAATGCCATTTGAAATAATTCCTATAACCTCCCCACCGTTTAGAATATGGAGGAGTGTCTAACAATTCTAAAGCTAAGTGTTGTTGTTTTCCTCTTGACCAATAATTTTGTTTCAACTGCTTAACGAAATCATCCCAGTCCCTAAATTCAGTTCTATGCAGTACTGCCCATTCCGCAGCTTCTGCTTCTAAATGTCCTATTACAAATTGAATCTGTTTTTCATTACTCCATTTAGGAGATAATGAAGTTTCAAAAGCTTTTATAAAGATTATAGAGTGAAGTTCGCCTCCTAGTTTGAATACAGGAAATCGACTTGGTACATTGGAATTTGTCGTTATATCATCCCAACATTCTGCGAAAGACATAGTTGGATTTTGTTTAGATTGCAGAGACGGAGTTGCGTCGGATTTGCTTGCCGTGATTTCTTTATTTGTATTGTTGTCGTCCGAGCTAGCAAACACCATGTGACTGTTTCTCTGATTACGTTATTACGTCTACTACTTGAAATGTTTTCATTATTATCTAATTCCGATAACCGTTTAGTAATTTCCTGTATTCGCATTTCTGTATTGGATACGCGATTAGCTAATATCGATTCTTCACTGTGTTCACGATGTGAACGCTCTGTACCTTCGTCAATGTTATTATCTTTGGAAGTCTCAAGGTTACTGCATATTTCGGTAATTAAAAATTTCATGTTTTCTATTTCAGTATGATCTTTTTCTACTCGATGAGTTAATGTCTCTAATTCTACATTATCTATTGAAGAAATCTCTACAGGTTTGTTAGAAAACTCTTTAATAGATTCTAATAATTCTCTACGAACAGTTTCCATTTGCATAGAAAATTCATCTCGTAACTTATCGTTATTTTTCTCTATTTCATTTACAACTAAGACATTGACATTATCTAGTCTCTTGGTTAAGTCAGTAATATCATTTCGCATGCGAGCTTTTTGCTCACGCGATTCCTGGATATGTTCTTCTAACCTTTTACAATTATCAGCAATTTTATTACTAAGTCCTACTAGTTTTTCCTGCATTTCAACTTTAGAGGCCTCTATTTTATCACTTAATTCTCGACTGGTTTTATTAAGATGTTCCTGTAACCTGTCTATAGATTTTGTTAGCTCCTCTTTTAATCTAGCAGTAGATTCCTCGTTAGACTGTTTTAATTCCTGTTTTAGTTCCTCTTTTAATCTAGCAGTGGATTCTTCATTAGATTGTTTTAATTTAGCGATCGCCCTAAAAAGGGATCTCATGCTCCTGTCGGACATAGATTACTCTTCGTCAGACATTTCACTTCCCGACATTATTGTAAGATATTAACTAGTTACACACGCAGACTTGTAATCACCAATCCCATTAAAAGCACACTTCCTATGTACAACACTCCACTTCCAACTTGAAACAGACTCACCGGACACTGATATTGTAGTTTGTAGTTCTCGGTGATCAGTGTACTGCTATGGGCTGTAGAAGTAACAGCCGTCGATGCAGCCGCTGATATGCTGCGACCCCGCTTCCGCAACCGGCATGACGCTGAGTCGAACCCCGGAGACGTCACTGGCTGCAACCACGCCCGGCCGCACCGTAGACAGGCGAAGCCCTCAGCAACACCTCTAATACCAGCCGGAGGACCGCCCCCCAGCTGACGTACTGGGCCTGTTAGTTTAGGGAGAAAAAGGTGGTCGGGGTTTGCAGCGTTCAGCTGCTGCCCAACAGATGCGCCTTCTCGTGGAATAACTGCGTGACCGTACTGCTTGGCTCCGCTCCGTCAGATGCCCACACCCGCGAAGTCGCCGCTGGCTGGTGAAGGCTCCACGAAACTCGCGTTGACTTCCGAAGGACTCTTGATGTTTTGTTTCCTACCTGTGTGCCTTAGTTGGACACAAGTGCTGTTTTACCGAGCGAGATGGCGCAGTGGTTAGCACACTGGACTCGCTTTCGGGAGAACGACGGTTCAATCCCGTCTCCAGCCATCCTGATTTAGGTTTTCCGTGATTTCCCTAAATCGTTTCAGGCAAATGCCGGGATGGTTCCCTTGAAAGCGCACGGCCGATTTCCTTCCCAATCTTTCCCTAACCCGAGCTTGCGCTCCGTCTCTAATGACCTCGTTGTCGACGGGACGTTAAACACTAACCACCACCACCACCAAGTCCTGTTTATAAGGTCGCCACGGTGTAGTGTAACGACGTAAGTTTTGTATAAATGATTTTCTTTGGACATATGACCATGTGCAGACTTCGTTACCTACGTCAGTTACAACACACTTCAAAATTATTTAAACTCTTTTTAAATTTGTCTCTGAATGGTTCTTGAACGAAACAAAACTGTCATTAAAACATCATCATTTGAGTCGTATGCGCAGAATTACGTCACTCAGGCCAATTGGTTTGCGTAAACTTTTTTCAATTTAGATGTCGTTTGTTTCTCCTCAGAAATTATATTAATGCAAGTGATCTGCTTTAATAAATATTAGAACCACATTGAATAAACTTTCAAGAATCACACTCGCGATGAACGCTGTCAAAAATTAATAATCTTGTCAAATAAATTACGTAACATAATTCTTCATAAATAAATTCTCGGAACACGTATTTAAACTTTAGTAGCATCCACTTCCTACATATAGACGTGAACCTGACCCTTGACAAGACAGAACTGAACATTTACAACATGATTAACTTTCTATAACGTCATTGTTGTACAAACGTTACAAATTCTTATTCTTTTTTCAATTTTTAGAAGCACGACGCAACAACTCGGTTTCAGGATCTTCTGTTGCTCTTTGGCTGTCGACCCGCGACGTATAGTGGCCAGCAATTTTCTCTCTGGTCCCGGCAGCGAAGATGCTGTCTCCGTTCGTTGCGCCGCCCTCTCCGTACATGAAACATAAAAAATAAATACAAAACTTTAGACAATTCACAACCATTACAAATATTACAAAAATACATAAACAAAAAACTAAATTAAACTTATATTCACCTGCAAACTGGGCTGACACTGGTGGAGGGGTGACCCTTCAATTTCGCGTCCCACTACAGGCATTGAGTCAAACAGCGCTTGGATGGCGTGTACAGGTACAGCTGCCCACGCAGCTTCAACACAAATACCACTGTTCATCAAGAGTTCTGACTGGCGTATTGTCACGATCCAGTTGCTCGGCCACCATTGACCAGACGTTTTCAATTGGTGAGAGATCTGGAGAATGTGCTGGCCAGGGCAGCAGTCGAACATTTCCTGTATCCAGAAAGGCCCGCATAGGACCTGCAACATGCGGTCGTGCATTATCCTGCTGAAATGTAGGGTTTCGCAGGGATCGAATGAAGGGTAGAGCCACGGGTCATAACACATCTGAAATGTAACGTCCACTGTTCAAAGTGCCGTCAATGCGAACAAGAGGTGACCGAGACGTGTAACCAATGGCACCCCACACCTTCACGCCGGGTGATACGCCAGTATGGCGATGACGAATACACGCTTCCAATGTGCATTCACCGCGATGTCGCCAAACACGGATGCGACCATCATGATGCTGTAAACAGAACCTGGATTCATCCGAAAAAAAAATGACGTTTTGCCATTCGTGCACCCAGGTTCGTCGTTGAGTACACCATCGCAGGCGCTCCTGTTCGTGATGCAGCGTCAAGGGTAACCGCAGCCACGGTCTCCGAGCTGATAGTCCATGCTGCTGCAAACGTCGTCGAACTATTCGTGCAGATGGTTGTTGTCTTGCAAACGTCCCCATCTGTTGACTCAGGGATCGAGACGTGGCTGCACGATCCGTTACAGCCATGCGGATAAGATGCCTGTCATCTCGACTGCTAGTGATACGAGGCCTTCGGGATCCAGCACGGCGTTCCGTATTACCGTCCTGAACACACCAATTCCATATTCTGCTAACAGTCATTGGATCTCGACCAACGCGAGCAGCAATGTCGCGATACGATAAACCGCAATCGCGATAGGCTACAATCCGACCTTTATCAAAGTCGGAAACGTGATGGTACGCATTTCTCGTCCTTACACGAGGCATCACAACAACGTTTCACCAGGCAACGCCGGTCAACTGCTGTTTGTGTATGAGAAATCGGTTGGAAACTTTCCTCATGTCAGGACGTTGTAGGTGTCGCCACCGGCGCCAACCTTGTGTGAATGCTCTGAAAAGCTAATCATTTGCATATCACAGCATCTTCTTCCTGTCGTTTAAATTTCGCGTCTGTAGCACGTCATCTTCGTGGTGTAGCAGTTTTAATGGCCAGTAGTGTAGACGAAAGCTGGTACAGATTACGTTACCACATGCAACGTGTTGATAAACATTAAAAGGTCAAGAATACAATGCTGACACCAAAGAAAATCGAAAGACGTACTCTTGAGAAGCAGAGATGACCATATCAGCTGAACTATTAAATAACTCGGCTATATGAGCGGCCTGTTTAAAATCTGGAATCTCCGATCGAGAAGCAGCAGTACTAGGATCGTCGAACGACGAAGAAGATGACCGAGCTGTCTTTAGCAGCCTGAACAGCTCGGTTGCAGACGCTGCCTAGTCATTTTTCCATCGGAACTGGCTGCAATCGCTGCTTTGTGCACTCAGTTAAAGAAGGGCTTCTCAACTAATACTGTTGTGAAGTTAGTGCATTGAAGTGAAAGTGTAATATTTTTGTGAAAAAGTGTTTAAAAATTTTGGACAAATATTATGACGTTTGTGGTTTATTGAATGGGAAAATCCTGTTAGGCCCCACATTTAATCAATGTTGTAAAGATCAATGTACGATGTTCATAACTTGTCGTATGAGTGCGTCAAAGACTGGTTCAAAAACAACAGTAGACAACACCATATTACCATCGTTCAGAGAAACCTCCAATATTTGTGACCTTTCAAAGATATTAAGGTATGGGGGGCGATGTAACATTACTTGAATATGTCCTATATAGTCGGATCTACTGTGCATCAAGTGAGTGTAGGGGAGTCGAAACCTATGACGTCATATTAACTTGAGATTTTTTTATACATGTCATTCATTTCGAAATTTTATTGATTATTTACAGAGTAAAGAATTTAATTATGCACAACATTTAATAGGTAATGAGTTTTAACGAGATAGATATAAATATGTTTTGACATATCAAATCACCTTGTTGCATTACGCATGATATGTTTTCTCTTTGTAGGGAAAAAAAAAAAAAAAAACACTTCCGTGTTGCTCGAGTGCACGATCAAGTAGTCGTCGAGTGCGGATCTGCTGTAACTTTCATGAATGGGCATAGATTAGTTAATTTATAACCCGCAGTTGATTTAAAAATTACTCTATGGAACCACGGCCCGACTTTGTACAAACAAATCGCGCGGAATTCTCAAATATCGGCGCGGAGTTTGAGATACGCGGCTGGATATCGGGCGTCATCGCCGCGTGTGTAATTCAGTAACATTAACCGCAATTGACGGACATTAGCTTGATAATAACTATCAAAGACTTATATGAGCGGCATAATAATCGTCTTGATGCTTAAAGCAAGCGAGAAGCGATTTACTGTCGGGATACGACAAATATTAATCATTGCATAGTCAGCTTGTTGATACGTTGCTTAGCAACTCATAAACGGACAGTGATAGAATTATTGAAACGATGTTTTAAGTATTAACGACCACTACACACACATCAGAAACTAATTACTCTAACTGTGAGTGGCTTCTGGAGTGGATGAGGTTTTTTTCAGCTAATTGGTATTAATAAACTTCTTTCGAGGTTGAAACTTCATCAATGGTGTCGTACTCATTCAG
This sequence comes from Schistocerca nitens, assembly GCF_023898315.1. NCBI lineage: Eukaryota > Metazoa > Arthropoda > Insecta > Orthoptera > Acrididae > Schistocerca > Schistocerca nitens. Next base: position 231,865,387 of record NC_064623.1, on the reverse strand, counting down.
TTTAGTAGAACGATAGATAGTACTAGCTACGCTACTATTTATAGTTTTAAAAGAAAAGAGAGCACATACCTGTTTTTCTTTTGAGTAATGTTTGTACTTGAGTCGTCAGTCTTCTCAAACCAGAGGCCCGAGTGATGCTCCCGATATCGTGAACCACCACATACATGTGCCCCCTTCTAACTACATTTCTGCATTGAAAACCCTGAGATATAGCCGCCGTACGAAGAAGGAAGAAAGAAGAGGAAAGATCTGCGAAAGAAACGGAGCAACGAGAGAAGGGGAGGTCACAACTGGAATAAAAGGGAGAACCGATTGAGGCACTCCAGGTACCCTCCGCCACACACCGTCAGGTGGCTTGCGCAGTATGGATGTAGATGTAGATTTTGGTACTACTAGTGTTAAATCTTGAATACGTTATGAAACTTCAGCTTAAAAGTAATCATCACAGAAAAAAATTGAAAAGAAATTCTAGTTTTCAGTAACGTAAGAAAACATTTGATCTTTCTGTTTGTATTTCTTTTACAGCTAATCTACATTTAAAGGAATGCACAAAACAAAAGATCAATGCAAAATTTTGCATTCATAAAGGGAGTACAATGTAATGCAAATTGAGAGATGGAGAGATACACAGTCCAATAGTAAGTTCACTGGACTCTAATGCTCGCATTCATTTCATGACGTAATCTTCATAACAATTCAATCTGTGAAAATAATATGATAAATGTACGCAGAAACCCATATTCGAAGAAGACTAGCGTTATTACAGTATTCAGGTGACGTGTTATTTGAATTTCCATCAAATACTTCATTTTCATCACCATGTAAACTCATGAAGGGCTTTGTAAATCACTATTCTCAAAATATTTCTCTTCTTCAATGCACATTTTGAACGCAAGATCAACATAAAAGGACAGAAAACAGAAACAACTCAAGCATCATCTATTGCCTACGAAGCAAGAGACAACAACAAAGGTTTCAAGAATGATGAATTGTTCAAGTGATAACGTCACTGCCCTCTACACAGCCTGCAGACCTCACAGATGGAATTGGGAGCTGCAGACTTACATTTGACACCACAGAAAATAAAATCAGCGTAACTGGCATGACGTAATATTAGATCTGTTGTAAACTCTCTTTTCCTGTAAGTGCTGTAATACCACGTCAGCCGCAAGCCAAGTCTTAAAACATTGGACCGTGGGCAACTGACGGCCCGCAGGCTGCTTCAGGCCTGTGATTGGTTTCAATCTGGCCCACAGAAGAAATCTGTGGTGCTCACACTTACTACTCCTCCGCCCCCAGGTGCCACAGGGTCACACTTTTGGATATTCCCACCACTGTTCAGCGCACCACAGAGATTTGCTCCTCAGAATGCACTTTTGGATGAATATTTAAAAAATGCTTCTAATAGCGTTTGTAGATGTCCAGGCACTAAATTTCAAACACTGGAATTACCAACTCGTGGCCGAACGTTGCAAAGTCACTCCTAATTGCTTGTCGATTGAGAATGCCTATGTATAATAACAATGTTGTGTGACTATGAGACTGGTTTGATGCAGCTCACTACGCTACTCTATCCTGTGCAAGCTTCATCATCTCCCAGTACCTACTGCAGCCTACATCCTTCTGAATCTGCTTAGTGTATTCATCTCTTGGTCACCCTCCACGATTTTTACCCTCCACGCTGCCCTCCAATACTAAATTGGTGATCCCTTGATGCCTCAGAACATGTCCTACAAACCGATCCCTTCTTCTAGTCAAGTTGTGCCACAAACTCCTCTTCTCCCCAATTCTATTCAATACCTCCTCATTAGTTATGTGATCTACCCATCTAATCTTCAGCATTCTTCTGTAGCACCACACTTCGAAAGCTTCTATTCTCTTCTTGTCTAAACTATTTATTGTCCATGTTTCACTTCCATACATGGCCACATTCAATACAAATACTTTCAGCAACGACTTCCTGACACTTAAATCTATACTCCATGTTAACAAATTTCTCTTTGTCAGAAATGCTTTCCTTGCCATTGCCAGTCTACATTTTATAGTCTCTCTACTTTGACCATCATAAGTTATTTTGCTCCCCAAATAGCAAAACTCATTTACTACTTTAAGTTTCTCATCTCCTAATCTAATTCCCTCAGCATCACCCGACTTAATTTGACTACATTCCATTATCCTCGTTTTGTTTTTGTTGATATTCATCTTATACCCTCCTTTCAAGACACTGTCCATTTCGTTCAACTGCTCTTCCAAGTCCTTTGCTGTCTCTGACAGAATTACAATGTCATCGGCGAACCTCAAAGTTTTTATTTCTTCTCCATGGATTTTAATAGCTACTCCGAATTTTTCTTTTGTTACCTTTACTGCTTGCTCAATATAAAGACTGAACAACATCAGGGAGAGGCTACAAACCTGTCTCATTCCCTTTCCAACCACTGATTCCCTTTCATGCCCCTCGACTCTTATAACTGCCATCTGGTTTCTATACAAATTGTAAATAGCCTTTCGCTCCCTGTATTTTACCCCTGCCACCCTCAGAATTTGAAAGAGAGTATTCCAGTCAACATTGTCAAAAGCTTTCTCTAAGTCTACAAATACTAGAAACGTAGGTTTGCCTTTTCTTAATGTAGCTTCTAAGATAAGTCGTAGGGTCAGTATTGCCTCACGTGTTCCAACATTTCTACGGAATCCAAACTGGTCTTCCCCCGTGGTCGTCTTCTACCAGTTTTTCCATTCGTCTGTAAAGAATTCGCGTTAGTATTTTGCATCCGTGACTTATTAAACTGATAGTTAGGTAATTTTCACATCTGTCAGCACCTGCTTTCTTTGGGATTGGGATTATTATATTGTTCTTGAAGTCTGGGGGTATTTCGCCTGTCTCATACATCTTGCTCAACAGATGGTAGAGTTTTGTCAGGACTGGCTCTCCCAAGGTTGTCAGTAGTTCTAATGGAATGTTGTCTACTCCCGGGGCCTTGTTTCGACTCAGGTCTTTCAGTGCTCTGTCAAACTCTTCACGCAGTATCGTACCTCCCATTTCATCTTCATCTACATGCTCTTCCATTTCCATAATATTGTCCACAAGTACATGGCCCTTGTATAGACCTTCTATATACTCCTTCCACATTTCTGCTTTCCCTTCCTTGCTTAGAACTGAATATCCATACAAGTGGTTCTCTTTTCTCCAAAGGTCTCTTTAATTTTCCTGTAGGCAGTATCTATCTTACCCCTAGTGAGATAAGCCTCTACATCCTTACATTTGTCCTCTAGCCATCCCTGCTTAGCCATTTTGCACTTCTTGTCGATCTCATTTTTGAGACGTTTGTGTTCCTTTTTGCCTGCTTCATTTACTACATTTTTATATTTTCTCCTCTCATCAACTAAATTCAATATTTCTTCTGTTACCCAAGGATTTCTACTAGCCCTCGTCTTTTTACCTACTAGATCCTCTGCTGCCTTCACTACTTCATCTGTCAAAGCCACCCATTCTTCTTCTACTGTATTTCTTTCCCCCATTCCTGTCGATTGTTCCATTATGCTCTCCCTGAAACTCTGTACAACCTCTGGTTTAGTCAGTTTATCCAGGTCCCATCTCCTTAAATTCCCACCTTTTTGCAGTTTCTTCAGTTTTTATTTACAGTTCATAACCAATAGATGATGGTCAGAATCCACATCTGCCCCTGGAAATGTCTTACAATTTAAAACCTGGTTCCTAAATCTCTGTCTTACCATTATATAATCTATCTGAAACCTGTCAGTATGTCCAGGCTTCTTCCATGTATACAACCTTCTTTTATGATTCTTGAACCAAGTGTTAGCTATGATTAAGTTATGATCTCTGCTAAATTCTACCAGGCGGCTTCCTCTTTCATTTCTTAGACCCAATCCATATTCACCTACTACGTTTCCTTCTCTTCTTTTTCCTACTGTCGAATTCCAGTCACCCATGACTATTAAATTTTCGTCTCCCTTCACTATCTGAATAATTTCTTTTATTTCATCATACATTTCTTCAATTTCTTCGTCATCTGCAGAGCTAGTTGGCATATAAACTTGTACTACTATAGTAGGCATGGGCTTCGTGTCTATCTTGGCCACAATAATACGTTCACTATGCTGTTTGTAATAGCTTACCCGCACTCCTATCTTTTTATTCATTATTAAACCTACTCCTGCATTACCCCTATTTGATTTTGTATTTATAACCCTGTACTCGCCTGACCAAAAGTCTTGTTCCTCCTGCCAGCGAACTTCACTAATTCCTACTATATCTAACTTTAACCTATCCACTTCCCTTTTTAAATTTTCTAACCTACCTGGCAGATTAAGGGATCTGACATTCCACGCTCCGATCCGTAGAACGCCAGTTTTGTTTCTTCTGATAACGACATCCTCTTGAGTAGTCCCCACCTGGAGATCCGAATGGGGGACTATTTTACCTCCAGAATATTTTACCCAAGAGGACGCCATCATCATTTAACCATACAGTAAAGCTGCATGCCCTTGGGAAAAATGATGGCTGTAGTTTCCCCTTGCTTTCAGCCTTTCGCAGTACCAGCACAGCAAGGCCGTTTTGGTTAATTTTGCAAGGCCAGGTCAGTCAATCATCCAGACTGTTGCCCCTGCAACTAGTGAAGAGGCTGCTGCCCCTCTTCAGGAGCCACACGTTTGTCTGGCCTCTCAACAGATACCCCTCCGTTGTAGTTGCACCTACGGTACGGCCATCTGTATCGCTGAGGCACGCAAGCCTCCCCACCAACGGCAAGGTCCATGGTTCTTGGGGGGGATCTCTATTATTAATATTAGCAAATAATTCTTATCTGTTTTGGACAGATTTTGCAACAGATTAAATCAAAGTTAATTTATAATGAATTACGTGCACTACTTCCTTTTATACGCATTTATTTTTCCATTTGACATTTCAGGATGCCTGTTATCTTATCCTCAGATGTTTACAATTACTTGTGTGTTGTTAATGCTTTTTATTTACTATCACCATTGTAGAATTTTGCAACGGAAGTTTTCGAGACAGCTATTGGAAAACACTAAGTAAAGAAACAATTTTCACACCGCATAAATAAATGTAAACATCTGAAGACGGGGTGGTTCAAATGGTGCAAATGGCTCTGAGCACTATGGAACTTAACATCTGAGGTCATCAGTCCCGCCGAACTTAGAACTACTGAAACCTAACTAACCTAATGACCTCACACACATCCATGCCCGAGGCAGGATTCGAACCTGCGACCGTAGGAGTCAAGCGGTTCCGGACCGAAGCGCCTAGAACCGCTCGGCCACCGCGGCTGGCGAAGACAAGGTGAACATAAATTGAATGTACTCTCACAAAGGGTGTTTTGAGGCAAAATTTGATAGTGTGGCATCTCAGGCAAGGGGTGATATTAAAATCTGCACATTATCGCATAAACATTAATTTACGATATAGATTGTGTTAGAAGCACTGCTGCCATATCACAAGGAAGTCCGCAAGCTGTATCTGAGTCAGGTGGATGGATCACCAAATGTTGCCCATGTCATCACTAGACATTAGGCAAACTCTCTTTAAAATGTGGAGTTTTGTATAACAGAAGAGGGAAAGCCAATAATGAGGACTACATTAACTGAAGAGGCCAAATTAATTCACAAGGACTTAGACACACACAGATGAACTACTTTCACTCTTGAAAGCGTGGCTTCATAATTTCAAAATTCACATTAACCGATATGTATTCGGTGAAATAAAATCTGGTTATGAGGCTGTTGCAAACGAGTACAAAACAACGTGTCAAAAGCTTCTTGGTGAATGTAAATTGCACACACCAAATTTAAAATGACGATAAGACTGGCCTGCTATGGCACTGTTTGACAAATTCAATCCTGCTGGGTGCTGAGGAGTCCAACACAAAGGGTTTTAAAAAGAATGAAGACAGAATAACTATTTTAGTGTGTGGAAATGCTTTGCACAATTACACACTACTTTTGATTGTGATTTGTGAAAGCAATTTTTTTTTAAAAAATAGGACTATCTACAGATTCTAAGGTTGTTCTCATCTTGACAGTTGCCAAGCATACACTACGGAATCGGAGCCTGAGTTAGGTAATATTTCTGCATGTATCTTCCTGCTGATGTTACACTATGTGATCAAAAGTATCCGGACACCCCCAAAAGCATACTTTTTTTTCGTTTTAGGTGCACTGTGCTGCCACCTACTGCCAGGTACTCCATATCAGTGTCCTCAGTAGTCAGTAGACATATTGAGAGAGCAGAATGGGGCGCTCTGCCCTATGTCCACTGTTTCCGATGTGATAGTGAAGTGGAAACGTGCAGGGACACGTACAGCACAAAAGCGTACAGGCCGACCTCGTCTGTTGACTGACAGAGACCGCCGACAGTTGAAGAGGGTCGTAATGCGTAATAGGCAGACATCTATCCAGACCATCACACAGATTTTCCAAACTGCATCAGGATCCACTGCAAGTACTGTGACAGGCTGGAGATGAGAAAACTTGGATTCCATATCGAGCGGCTGCTGATAAGCCACACAACACGTCTCGTTTGGTGTCGGGAGCGTAAACACTGGACGACTGATCAGCGGAAAAACATTGTGTGGAGTGACGACTCACGGTACACAATGTGAGAATCTGATGCCAGACTGTGGGTATGGTGAATGCCCGATGAACGTCATCTGCCAGCGTGTGTAGTGCAGATAGTAAAATTCGGAGGCAGTGGTGTGGTTGTGTTTTTCATGGAGGGGGCTTGCTCCCCTTGTTGTTTGCATGGCACTATCACAGCACTGGCCCACACTGATGTTTTAAGCACTTCTTGCTTGGCACTGCTGAAGAACAGTTCAGAGATGGGGATTGAATCTTTCAACACGATCGAGCACCTGTTCATAATGCACGGCCCGTGGCAGAGTGGTTACACGACAATAACATCCCTGTAATGGGCTGGCCTGCACCAGAGTCCTGACCTGGACCTGAATCCTATAGAACACCTTTGGGATGTTTCGGAGCGTCAACTTCGTGCCAGCCTCACCGACCGACATCGATATCTCTCTTCAGTGCAGGACTCCAGGAAGAATGGACTGTCATTTCCCAAGAAACCTTCCAGCACCTGACTGAACATGCCTGCGAGAGTGGAAACTGTCATCAAGGGCAATACCGTATTGAATTCCAGCATTATCCGATGGAGGGTGTCACGAACTTGTAGCTCATTTTCAGCCAGGTGCCCGGATTCTTTTGATCACATAGTGTATGTCACAGACCAACGGGCCACACAAAATTTCAAGTGCTGATATAGAGAAATGTTTGTGCAAAGTCTGCGAAGCTCAGATTGCAGTGTCAATTAGTTCCAACGCAATTTTAACATTAAAGATGCTATTTTCACAGGTGCAGTTGCTTGGGCCTCTGTGAAAAATATACATTACCCAGGAACTGGGAAGAAACTGCGGCCTAAACTCATTGAAGAAATTTAAATGGAAATGATGACGAATCGACAACTGATCACTCTAAAATTGTGCGAGTGATAAATTTTGCACCCACTAATAATCTGAGTGTGTTTTCAGCAGAAATAGTTAATGTACTGATCAATAATGACTGAAATTTAGTTTAAAAAAAGAATAGTTTACTGACGATGTGATATTACAAAGTATTTCCAATCCACAAGAGGCACCAAAAACAGAGTGAAGAAGAAGAAATGCCTACAACTCCCATCTATTTGACTAAGGGTTCAGAAGCTTTAAATACTTTTGTGAAATTTGCCGAAATTAGCCAACAAAAAAAAAAACCACTACTTAAGTTATGAGGAGGAGGAGGAGGATATTAGTGTTTAACGTCCCGTCGACAACGAGGTCATTAGAGACGGAGCGCCAGCTCGGGTGAGGGAAGGATGGGGAAGGAAATCGGCCGTGCCCTTTCAAAGGAACCATCCCGGCATTTGCCTGAAGCGATTTAGGGAAATCACGGAAAACCTAAATCAGGATGGCCGGAGACGGGATTGAACCGTCGTCCTCCCGAATGCGAGTCCAGTGTGCTAACCACTGCGCCACCTCGCTCGGTACTTAAGTTATGAACATAATAATTTTTGTCAAAAAAGAGCTCAATCCAAGAAACAAGTTCGCATTTACATTATGTTCCAGAAGGCTATTAAACAACGGTACAACCATACAGAGTAGATTGCCAGATACGTGTGTGGCCCAAAGACTTCTTAAGTAATGAACCCAGTACGTCGTCCTTGATGGCGAGGGTATCGTTAGGAGTGCCCCACGGAAGTGTGATGGGACGTACATAAATGATCTGGTGGACTGGGTGGGGTGGGCAGCAATCTGCGATTATTTGTTGTGGTGCACAAGAAGATGTTGAAGATGAGTCACCGTAGGAGGATACATGATGACGGACAAAATTTCTAGTTCGTATGATGAATGGCAGCTGGCTCTAAATGTAGAAAAATGTAAGTTAATGCAGATGAGTAGCAAAAACAAAGCAACGGTGTACAGATACAACATTAGTAGTGCCCTGCTCGACTCAGTCACGTCGTTTAAATATCTGGGTGAAACCTTGCAAAGCGATATGAAATGGAACGAGATTTTAGGTTTGTTGTAGGAATGACAGGTGACCACATTAGAGCACTAATGTGAACTATTCTTGAGCACTGCCAAAGTGTTTGGCTTCTGTACCTGGTCAGATTAAAGGAAGACATAAAAGTGAATCAAAGGCGGGCTGCTAGATTTGTTACCAGTACATTCGAACAATATGTTTTACGGAGATGCTTCGGGAACTCAAATGGGAATCTCTGGAAGGAAAGTGGCATTCTTTTCGAAGAGCGCTGGCTGTAGAATGATCATACTGCTTCCGACATACATTTCACGTAAGGACCACAAATCTAAGATATGAGAAATTAGGGCTCATACGAAGGCATATAGATAACTGTTTTTCCCTCACTCCATTTGTGCATGGAGCAGGAAAGAAAAATAATAGTACTGGTGCAGGCTCAAAAAATGGTTCAAATGGCTCTGAGCACTATGGGACTTAACTGCTGTGGTCATCAGTCCCCTAGAACTTAGAACTACTTAAACCTAACTAACCTAAGGACATCACACACATCCATGCCCGAGGCAGGATTCGAACCTGCGACCGTAGCGGTCACGCGGTGCCGGACTGTAGCGCCTTTAACCGCACGGCCACTCCGGCCGGCACTGGTGCAGGATACCCTTTACTGAGCACCATACAGTGGCTTGCGGTGTATGTAAGTACATGTGTAGATGTAGAGGAACCAGAAGAAAATTTCAGCTACATCATCAGTCCGACATATTCTGTGCCCTCAACGTTAGATATCTGTGCTAAGACAGTGATCGCAATTAAACTCCACCGAACTCTTGATAATAATTTTTGTTGATTAGCTTGTTCTTGACCTTTTCGTATCAATGGCACTTATTTTACATTAAAGCTAGCATACGAAAAATTATTTACGTGCACTGTACTTTTCCAAAACTTCGCATCTTAAACTGATTTAGCAGTGTAGCACAGTGCTCGACTTTTCATTTTATTGTGGTTTTACTGAAAACTAATACATATAGATTTTATACAGTAACGTCTTGTAATATTAGTAATTTTCGCCTCACAAACATTAATATATGCTCAATAGTAAACGCCTGATGGCCCAAAGTTAACGAACAATTGTAAAGTAAAAGAAATGAACCATCGCATAGCAGCGACGGAATCTATTATTCTTTATCTTTGCCGTTCTTGCGAGGTGCCTGTAAATCTCTATGTACATGTATCGATTAATGATATAAAAAAAGAATTCTGTTGTTTCAAGACAAATGAGGCACTGGGCGCCTCACCTTTTACTGTTTGCATTCCATGAAAGGCGGACGCAGACTTGCTGCGTTCTGCGTCGGTATTTTATATTTTATGTGAAAATAGTCAGTAAATATGCTAATTGTTATTTTTCCAATCAGAAAACATGTAGTTTCTTGTAATTGATTACGAACAGACAGCATCAAGAGGACATTTTGACTGTTATATATAGACTATTTAACCACAATGGTCATCTATTGTAATTTAATATGAAAAGGTACAAAGCATTAAGAATCGTGTGTTAAAGATAAGTGTTCTAATTTTAGTAAATTAACTTTGATGATTTCCATCTCCTCATTTACTTGAATGATGATTATTTTGTGTTAGTTCATCACCAGAAATTACGATCACGCTGATGAGCCGAACGCAGCATGAGGCAGAAGGAACATTATCGTTTTCCTATTATTTCTGAATCAGATTTTTTTTTAAATTGCGTAGTGTTGCATTTCTTTTAAAGCCTATAAATCTTCTGGTCCCTTAGTCTTGTCTTGTTTTGTTTTTTTACAGTCTGCATCGCGGCTACAAAAATGCGCAGAAATGATGTTTTTTCCGAACGATCTCAAATAAATCAATCTGCTGCCCTTGTTCAAAATAATCCAACCAGGTATTTAATGCTCAACGCATGTTGTTATAATAGTGTAATCAATCCCCGAGTCTGTTGCGAAGTGGCCCACCAAAATATTCACTTTTTCAAAAAAATAAATAAAATAACAATTCTTTTTCTTTTCGCCCCCCCCCCCCCACCCCAACCACCAAGAGCAACGCTACACTTGGCGCCCGAACAGGGACAAGATAAAAAATCATCTTATGAATGTGTTAAAAAAAATTCTGTGCTTGTTCTAATAATTGTTTCATTTTTTCATGTGGATGCAATTCAACAGAGAGAGAGAAGTGTGACAAACCTTTCATCAATTTAGGAGAACGACTGAAGATAAGGCTAAATTACGCGAGTATTCAAGCTTTTGTAGTGACGCAGCATCTTTCAAGTTTATCACAAACGTAAACCTGTTTTTCCACGCCTTGAAACAGCTTTATTTCAATGTCTCCATAGTCCATTCTTCTGTAGTTAAATTCAGTGAAAGTTTACCACTGTGGTCAGTGCATCAAAAAATTTTTACAATATGGCGGATAATTATGCTCAAAACTGGTAAAACGTGTGATATTTCATTTGTTTGTAATTAGTAGGAACCATGTTGTCTTCTTGGCGTACGTGACTGTCAGTTGTTACCCAGAGTTAAAATTTCATATTAGGTCCCAGCAAGCCATAGCACTACGTTACCGACAAACGACTGACGACAGTGACAAATAATATCTGTAGCATTTTGACGTTTGATCAACAATTCATGAACATGGCTGACGGTAAACAACGGACACAAACAAAAGCAGACGACAGCGGTGATGCGAATGGACCTCATTATCCATTACGATCACGCGCGATAGGTACACGAGCGGAGGCAGGAACAGCCCCGACCGAAGTTTTAGAAGCCGGTCCTAGTGTGCAAACTATTCCCACATTTGAAAAAAATGAGTAAGCCGCAATGATTGAGACAATAATCGAACGTAAGTTCGAAAGTCAAAAACAGGAAAGATTAGATGAAAAGTCCCGTGAAGAAAAAGAGAAGGCCGAAAGACGGCATAATAAAGATCAGGTCCTTACAAATCTGTGCAATTCAGCAAAAGCAGACATAAATTCAGTAAAAACAGACGAATTCAGTAAAAACAGATCTGCAAACGGAGATAAATGACCTAAATACACGGTGAAATTCAGTAAAGCGCGAACTAAAGGCAGACATAACAGCTGATTTAAATACCATGTTGGGTACTGTCCAAAACCAAATCAGTAGTTAGATCACGACCATGAGGTTAGAAATTGACACACAAGTAGAGTCAAAAATAGAGGATATTTCAAAACGTTTAGATGAAAAAATCGAAGCAGCCAAGGGAGAGAGAAATTCAAAAGTGATGGAATATCATCAACAAGCTGCGACATTAAAAGAAGATTATAATGTAATCTCTGATGATGAGATCAAGGGGGTTAAAACCGCAGTAGACACGATCGAGAATATTGTTGATGATCTTTCCAAACAGATTGAGAATCTTAATGTAGAGGATAAAATAAAGAATACTGTTAAGGCACATGTCGAAGCATTGTCCGACCACTACCAAGAGTGGATTAAAAACAAAGACGGATTCATAGAAAACGAGGTCAAGAACGAAACTGTCAAAAATGTGACCTTTGAAATAATGGCAGCCCCTGGAAAAACAGAAGACACGGTCATGTCAGAATTAGGCCAGATAAGACGGACGTTAGCTCAAGATTTACCTGAATGGCGTCAACAGATAGTGATGAAGTTGGTACACTAAAATGTCAGGTTGAAAATTCCCCACATCCCGCGTCAGGAGAGTGGAATAATTCACCACGATATAATGAACAACAGCACGTACATTACCGTTCACCACTTGATAACGCTCAAACCCCTTGTTCTATAGAAGCAGAATTTAATCAGAGTACCAGCCCACCCACTTTTGTCAGTTTTATGCAGGAGGAAAGCGTGATCAAACAATGTGTTTTTCCGACCTTTCATCCGCAGAAAAGAGAAATTCATCCTATAATATTCCTCCGAAATTTTTCCGAATAGCGAATTCAGTTCGTTACTGGACTTATTGTAGGCGATGTGCCTTATGGGGAACCGAAATGGTCGACTCTTGTAAAAGTTACAAAGAGTTTGAACAGATTCTGGAGTTATGGTGTCCAGCACCACCTGAGAAAAGAGGTTTACAACGCCGAGGTATTTACGAGTAAGCGCGGTAGTCTGACGAGATATTTTGAAAAGTATTTAGCGAAAATCAAGTTCTGGGATTAGCCCATCACCGCCAAAGACGTTATTATGATTCTAAAAACAAATCTACCGATTGCGATCACAGAAAAGTTAATAAACGTGTCTGAGGACGATACAGACACTTTCCTATCTGTGTTAGAGTCATTATATATGATTTTCGAGGACGCTAGAGTTGATGTTGGCAACGCCCACTTCAGTGCAGGCGGCCAGCACAATACGGAGTACGCGGGCAACAATGGTGGCCGAGCGAAAGCGCGTCACAGCGACGGCCAGTACCAACCCCACAACGGTTTCACAAATAAACACACTACGTACTCCAACAGCAAATACAAAAATAGGTATAATAACGGCCAGAGATACAATCCAATATATAATTCGTCATCACATCAGTACGGAAATGCACATTATAATACACAGCCAGCAATAAGGAAACACGCAATCGACCAACGGTAATTATCAAAACTATCAGTCTTACGATTCAAATCGTCAGTGGAAAGGAAATAAATGGCACAATCAAGGTGGAGACAAACGTACACCTTTGAATAACGGTTACAATCAACACAAGCCACAGCAAAATACTTTTCAGCCACACAATATACACTTCACGCAACAAGCGAACGGACCTTCGGGAAGTCTTGAAGCCTAAACGCCCGCATAATACACAAATTTATTATGCGCAAGATCCATTTCCACCAGTGTTCGTACCACAAAACCAACAGCAGTTCGAGACGGGAGAAACTTTAAGAAATATAAATCAGTGGGAACGTAAGCGTCGAGCGGAAAATTAAAAGCACCAACGACCTTTGAGCTTCCTAGAGGATGCTGCAGATTTGAATGGGGGCACCCTGTCCATTAGTCCACACGAAATTAAAGCAATTAGGTATGACAAACTTACGGGATGATCTAGTAGCAGACACTGAGACGAAAGACAATGATGACGCATGGGACCACCAAGTTCAAGCTTCCATAAGAGTTTCAATTGCCATCATACCAGTAACAGCCATCGCAGATACAGGAGCTAATATAAATGTCTTATCTTTATGTTTATTTAAGCAAATATCCTCTGTATGCAAAGTTTTATCACTTTCAATTCAAGGTTGCACCGTTTCGGGAGCAATTGGTCCACTAACACAACGTGTAAATCTTCAGACTCAGCTTCAAATCCAGATAGAGCCTATTTCAGTAACATGCATTTTTCTTATTGTTAAAAACCTATCAGTGCCATGTACCCTGGGTATGGAATTCTTGAGACAGACGAAAGCTAAAATTGACATCGAGTGTGGAATCTGTATTCTAGTAGCGGGTCAGCAACAAATAACAGTAAATTTGTTAAGAAGTGAGGTGAAGACAAACTTTGGTGTGCTTCAAATAGCAGTACAACCATGGGCTAAAAGACAACAGTACAGTCAGACAGGAGACATGACATATCTTGAAAGCGTTAATAACGATGAGTATAAAGACCTAATTCCCAGTCAGAATGAATTATACGTTAAAGCTAGTGAGTCCACTGAATTATTCAAACAGAAGAATGAGCTTTACAATTTGTTAACAGATTACGTTCAAGTATTTTCTAAGAAACTTGGACTAATAAAAGGCTTTGAATATCGAATGAATGTCCTGCCCCATTCAACCTACTGTAGAACAAGCTATTCCATTCCATATGCGAGACGCGATGCTGTCAAGTGCGAGATCAGGAAAATGTTACGCTGGAATGTGATAGAAGTATCTCATTCACCTTATTCGAGTCCTTTATTGTCTGTACTAAAACCAGATGGTAGTGTAAAGCTAGTCTTAGCTGCAACATTAATCAATAAAATTATAGTACCCAGAAGAGTGAGACCTGAGGCTCTTGAAGAGCACCTGCAGAAGTTTCATGGAGTTGAGTATTTGAGCACCCTAAATTTGAAAAGCAGTTACTGGCAAGTAAAACTTGCACAGGAGTCTAGGAAGTACACTGCGTTTATATTTGCAAGTAAATCTTACCATTTTGAAGTTGTACCGTTTGGACTAAATGTGAGTTCCGGAATTTTTATTTCAGCCCTTGACTGTGTACTAGGTCCTGAACTTTTAGATGAGGTAACAGCCTATGTGGATGACGTTCTTGTAGCATCGAAAAATTGGGAAGATAATGTGGCCCTTCTGCAAAAGGTATTTCAACGGTTGAGAGAGTATGGTGTTACAGCAACTCTTAAGAAATCAAAGTTTGCAAAAAGTGAAATTAAATTTTTAGGACACATCATCACCCCTGAAAGAATTAAACCTGATCCGGAAAAATTGTCTGCTAAGAAAAACTTTCCAACCCCTGTTACAAAAAGGCAACAGAGGATTTACCGGTCTTACGTCATTCTTCAGACGTTTTGTTTCCAATCAAGTATTGAACAATCCCGCTCTTCACAACCTTTCGAAACAGAATTCACATTGGAATTGGACGCCAGAATGCCAAGACGGATTTCAGAAAATTAAAGACAGTTTGGTTAACGGTAACATACTCCATCATTCTTAGATGGATAAGGAATTTTGCATTACTGCAGATGCTTCCTTTGTGGATATCGACGCTTGTCTTTTCCAGATTCAGTTAGTAGATGGACACGAGCAAATCCAAGTGGTCAGCTTTGCGAGTCAAGTGTTATCCGAGTGTGAAAAGTCTTATCCGGTTACGGAGTTGTAGACACTCGCCATTGTATGGGCTTTTAAGCGATGTAACTATTATAAATTAAAGTCTATTCAGACCATCAAGACTTACCATTTCTCCTTACATGTAAGTTGCAACACCCCTGTCTTACTCGATAGTGCTTATTCCTACAGGAATATTGTGTGTGTGTGTGTGTGTGTGTTACCAAACGAAAGTGCTGGCAGGTCGATAGACACGCAAACACAAACATACACACAAAATTCAAGCTTTCGCAACAAAGGGGGTAAGGAGTCATTCCAATCCCGGGAGCGGAAAGACTTACCTTAGGGGGAAAAACGGACAGGTATACACTCGCACTCGCGCGCGCGCCCACACACACACACACACACACACACACACACACACACACACACACACACACACACACATATCCATTCGAACATACACAGACACAAATGTCTGCGTGTGTCTGCTTAAAACCCACACCCTTTCGTCTTTCCCTCTCCTTCCCTCTTTCCTGATGAAGCAACCGTTTGTTGCGAAAGCTTGAATTTTGTGTGTATGTTTGTGTTTGTGTGTCTATCGACCTGCCAGCACTTTCGTTTGGTAAGTCACATCATCTTTGTTTTTAGATATATTTTTCCCACATGGAATGTTTCCCTCTATTATATAAGGTGAAGATAATGTTGCAGCCCTCACCTGAGGGCTTACCAGAAACCAGTGAACTGGTGGAACAAATGTCTAATTATAAAATTTTTTTGACGAAAGATCCAATACACAGAGAGTATTTTCTTCAGTTATGTAGGCAGATTCAGATTCTTCACGAAAATACAGCCAACAAGTCGTCAAAGTTTTATAAAGTTCATAACCAAGTGCTATTTCATAATACGTCAGAGTCGTCTGAGAAGTGGTGCGTTTGCATCCCTTGAAATTTCATTTTACATCATCTGTGGTACACTCACATTTCATGGGGTCACTACGGACCAGAGAAATGTAAAAGGAAAATCTCGACACTTGTGTTCCTAATCTACTTCGGAGAATGCATAAGCTATTGAGAAACTGTGTCATCTGTCAGAAGGCAAAATCCTTAAACATTTCCACTTCAATCCCACAAAATCCAATAATTGCTGAAAGGCCGAACCAGCTTCTTAGTACTGATTTGGCAGGTCCACTACCCACTGGTAGCGGAGGCGCTAAATACCTAGTAGCAGTCGTGGAAAATTTTTCTAAGCACATAAGAATGTGTGCAGTCAAATAATCTTGTGCAAACAATAATTTGTCGCATTGAAAATGATTATTTCCCACGATTCCGGGTTCCTGAGTCAATCTTGTCCGATAATGCTTCAAATTTCACATCACGCCCGTGGCGGGCCTTTCTTCCTCGCCATGGAACCAAATAAATTTTGATATCCCCGTTTCGGTCGCAATCGAATCCGACAGAGAGAATCTTCAAAGAATTTAACAGATTTATAAGGACATAAGAAGGGATCGGTTGGTAGGACATGTTCTGAGGCATCAAGGGATCACCAATTTAGTATTGGAGGGCAGCGTGGAGGGTAAAAATCGTAGAGGGAGAACAACAGATGAATACACTAAGCAGATTCAGAAGGATGTAGGCTGCAGTAAGTACTGGGAGATGAAGAAGCTTGCACAGGATAGAGCAGCTTGGAGAGCTGCATCAAACCAGTCTCAGGACTGAAGACCACAACAACAACAACAACAACAGCACCCCCCCCCCTCCCTCCCACGAACCATGGACCTTGCCGTTGGTGGGGAGGCTTGCGTGCCTCAACGATACATATAGCCGTACCGTAGGTGCAACCACAAAGGAGGGGTATCTGTTGAGAGGCCAGACAAACGTGTGGTTCCTGAAGAGGGGCAGCAGCCTTTTCAGTAGTTGCAGGGGCAACTGTCTGGATGATTGACTGATCTGGCCTTGTAACACTAACCAAAACAGCCTTGCTGTGCTGGTACTGCGAACGACTGAAAGCAAGGGGAAACTACAACTGTAATACTTCCCGAGGGCATGTAGCTTTACTGTATGATTAAATGATGATGGCATCCTCTTGGGTAAAATATTCCGGAGGTAAAATAGTCCCCCATTTGGATCTCCGGGCGGGGACTACTCAAGAGGACGTTGTTATCAGGAGAAAGAAAACTGGCGTTCTACGGATCGGAGCGTGGAATGTCAGATCCCTTAATCGGGCAGGTAGGTTAGAAAATTTAAAAAGGGAAATGGATAGGTTAAAGTTAGATATAGTGGGAATTAGTGAAGTTCGGTGGCAGGAGGAACAAGACTTTTGGTCAGGTGATTACAGGGTTATAAATACAAAATCAAATAGGGGTAATGCAGGAGTAGGTTTAATAATGAATAAAAAAATAGGAGTGCGGGTTAGCTACTACAAACAGCATAGTGAACGCATTATTGTGGCTTAGATAGACACGAAGCCCATGCCTACTACAGTAGTATAAGTTTATATGCCAACTAGCTCTGCAGATGAAGAAATTGATGAAATGTATGATGAAATAAAAGAAATTACTCAGGTAGTGAAGGGAGGCGAAAATTTAATAGTCATAGGTGACTGTAATTCGACAGCAGGAAAAGGAAGAGAAGGAAACGTAGTAGGTGAATATGGATTAGGGCTAAGAAATTAAAGGAAGCCACCTGGTACAATTTTGCATAGAGCATAACTTAATCATAGCTAACACTTGGTTCAAGAATCATGAAAGAGGGTTTTATACATGGAAAAACCTGGAGATACTGACAGGTTTCAGATAGATTATATAATGGTAAGGCAGAGATCTAGGAACCAGGTTTTAAATTTTAAGACAATTCCAGGGGCAGTTGTGGACTCTGACCACAACCTATTGGTTATGAACTGTAGATTAAAACTGAAAAAAACTGCAAAAAGGTAGGAATTTAAGGAGATGGGACCTGGATAAACTGACTAAACCAGAGGTTGTACAGAGTTTCAGGGAGAGCGTAAGGGAACAATTGACAGGAATGGGGGAAAGAAACACAGTAGAAGAAGAATGGGTAGCTCTGAGGGATGAAGAAGTGAAGGCAGCAGAGGATCAAGTAGGTAAAAAGATTAGGGCTAGTAGAAATCCTTGGGTAACAGAAGAAATATTGAATATAAGTGATAAAAGGAGAAAATATAAAAATGCAGTAAATGAAACAGCCAAAAAGGAATACAAATGTTTCCAAAATGAGATCGACAGGAAGTGCAAAATAGCTAAGCAGGGATGGCTAGAGGACAAATGTAAGGATGTAGAGCCTTATCTCACTAGGGGTAAGATAGATACTGCCTACAGAAAAATTAAAGAGACCTTTGGAGAAAAGAGAACCACTTGCATGAATATCAAGAGCTCAGATGGAAACACAGTTCTAAGCAAAGAAGGGAAAGCAGAAAGGTGGAAGGAGTATATAGAGGGTCTATACAAGCACGATGTTCTTGAGGGCAATATTATGGAAATGGAAGAGGATGTAGATGAAGATGAAATGGGAGATTCGATACTGCATGAAGAGTTTGACAAAGCACTGAAAGACCTGAGTCGAAACAAGGCCCCCGGAGTAGACAACATTCCATTAGAACTACTGACAACCTTGGGAGAGCCAGTCCTGACAAAACTCTACCATCTGGTGAGCAAGATGTATGAGAGAGGCGAAATACCCCCAGACTTCAAGAACAATATAACAATTCCAATCCCAAAGAAAGCAGATGCTGACAGATGTGAAAATTACCTATCAGTTTAATAAGTCATGGATGCAAAATACTAACGCGAATTCTTTACAGACAAATGGAAAAACTGGTAGAAGACGACCACGGGGGAAGATCAGTTTCGATTCCGTAGAAATGTTGGAACACGTGAGGCAATACCCTACGACTTGTCTTAGAAGCTAGATTAAGGAAAGGCAAACCTATGTTTATAGCATTTGTAAACTTAGAGAAAGCTTTTGCAATGTTGACTGGAATACTCTCTTTCAAATTCTGAAGGTGGCAGGGGTAAAATACAGGGAGTGAAAGGCTATTTACAATTTGTACGGAAACCAGATGGCAGTTATAAGAGTCGAGGGGCATGAAAGGGAATCAGTGGTTGGAAAGGGAATGAGACAGGTTTGTAGCCTCTCCCTGATGTTGTTCAGTCTTTATATTGAGCAAGCAGTAAAGGTAACAAAAGAAAAATTCGGAGTAGCTATTAAAATCCATGGAGAAGAAATAAAAACTTTGAGGTTCGCCGATGACATTGTAATTCTGTCAGAGACAGCAAAGGACTTGGAAGAGCAGTTGAACGAAATGGACAGTGTCTTGAAAGGAGGGTATAAGATGAATATCAACAAAAGCAAAACGAGGATAATGGAATGTAGTCAAATTAAGTCGGGTGATGCTGAGGGAATTAGATTAGGAGATGAGAAACTTAAAGTAGTAAATGAGTTTTGCTATTTGGGGAGGAAAATAACTTATGATGGTCAAAGTAGAGAGACTATAAAATGTAGACTGGCAATGGCAAGGAAAGCATTTCTGAAGAAGAGAAATTTGTTAACATGGAGTATAGATTTAAGTGTCAGGAAGTCGTTGCTGAAAGTATTTGTATTGAATGTGGCCATGTATGGAAGTGAAACATGGACAATAAATAGTTTAGACAAGAAGAGAACAGAAGCTTTCGAAGTGTGGTGCTACAGAAGAATGCTGAAGATTAGATCGGTAGATCACATAACTAATGAGGAGGTATTGAACAGAATTGGGGAGAAGAGGAGTTTGTGGCACAACTTGACTAGAAGAAGGGATCGGTTTGTAGGACATGTTCTGAGGCATCAAGGGATCACCAATTTAGTATTGGAGGGCAGCGTGGAGGGTAAAAATCGTAGAGGGTGACCAAGAAATGAATACACTAAGCAGATTCAGAAGGATGTAGGCTGCAGTAGGTACTGGGAGATGATGAAGCTTGCACAGAGTAGAGTAGCATGGAGAGCTAGAGTCTCAGAACTGAAGACCACAACAACAAGGACATACATTCCGAATAAGCAATCTAAGTGGGTAGACTTCGTAACACCTTTCGAATATATTGTTAACCACCTTCCTCATCTGTCGACTAGATTCATGCCAGGTGAGTTAATGTCAAGATCTAAAGAAAGGAATGATTGGATAGACCCCCTTCCAAAGTTACAAGACAGTGAATTAGACCTAGACGCAAAAATCAGGCAAGCTCTCTTACTGAAAACGTATGCTAACCTCCGAAAAAAGGCATTTGATAAGAAGGTAAACAGAGTTATCGATTTCAAAGAAGGAGAATAGGTATTAGTCAGGAATCACTTTAAACCATCCCTTTTGTTAAAGAAGAATCATAAGTGGCAACATATTTATGAAGGTCGCTTTGTGATAATGAGGAAACCACACATTGGTAGCTATTTGTTATCTGATCCTGCCACGAATAAAATCAAATGATTGTTCCACCATCATGATTTAAGAAAATTTTATAACGCCAGGTATTAAGTTAATTTAAGCTGTAAGAAAATTCTAAGGTATTGGAGATCAGGATTAACCAATGAGTGACAAGAACTAAACTGATCTGACTACGGATGTTAACCGGTGCTAAAAGGAAACCCTATGTATTAAAACAACGTACCTGGAAAATATAATACAGAATAAGTTGTAGACAAGTATTTATATGAATAATCTTTATGTAAACAGGGGGACGTGTCCTAGAGGCGATTTCCAATTTTAGTTATAAGTTAGTATGTAAGAAAAATGATGTACGCAAGAGGTATTAATTAGCCCCGAGGTACTAAAATGAGGAAAGAGGAAGGAGCGAATAATGCACTTCTCTCGCTAAATGGTAAATATAAAAATGATGATTATATGCTCTTAGTATTAGTAACCGAAATTTAATCGAGGACAAATTAATGACCTGTTTTGAAAGAAAATACTTAATGTCCAGACAAAGGAGGAAAGTAGTGTGAAAAGATTCGATTCCATAGGGTTATTCCCTAATTTCAAATGTGAAGTAAATAAGGCACCACCTGTTAGCGCAAAGCAGTTGGTAGATTTAACTCTTAAGTTCCAGCACAGTCCTGTGCCAGTCATAAAATGACATCTCTTTGAAGTAAACAGATACCTATGATTAAGCATGAACATTGAAAATGCAGCACAATTGTTCTAAAAAGAACTGATGTTAACGTTAAGTAAAAGTGTGATGGAATAAAAAGGAAGTTAATTATATAATGTAAATTAAGATGAGTCCAGACTATAAACAAGCTAAGTAAAAGAACATACAAGTAACATGGTTTATTATGGTAACTTCACGGTACTATAGAGCATTAGCGATACTGCAAACTCACAAGCTAGCAGCAAACAGAATACGAATCTCACCCAAGCTTCACAGATTGCCACAGTCTAAGAAATGAAGAAAGAGCAGTAAGCAAGCTGCAGCAAGATACATATTCGATATACATGCTTGAAGTGATAAATTTTATTTTAAGTGCGCACTGCAGTATTTATTGTTTTCTCTGTGATTATGTGAAGATTGAATCCCTTTCCTAACTGCAAATCCTTTAAGATCTTTGATCCTATCCACTCCCCAGGATCAACTTGTAAAGATGCACGTGTGCTTGGGAAGTGAGACACTAGGTATAAAAATGAGTAGGTTTGCAACACACAAATTGCTTTTATATTGCGCAATGTAAATTAAACTTTCGACCTCATTGAGGAGTAATTTAAATTCTGTCGCTGATCTGCGAGTAGGCCCACTTTGCCCACTATTCTTTTTTGACTGTTTGCATTTCTACACAAAATTCAGAGGCAGATTTGCTATTTTCAAATCTGTCCTCGAATCTTCTTTAAATACAAGCACATACAAGAGAAACTTTGACATAAATGAAGCACCACTCGCAAGTCACTAAATAAGATGAGCATTAAAAAATGTATTGAGCCTACAAAATGAATAAACAAGTGTGATAAAGATTACTATGAATGAAATTAATTTGTAAAGGAGATTGGAATGAAATTAGTCAAAGAAAAAGGACTTTTAATAGCTTACCTGTGATTGTAGGCATAAATGGTAAAAGATAAGACTAATTAAGAAACAATTGTTCTGATACAAAGTGGTCAATTAGATTATTTCTCTATTTAAATGAACTCTTGTAAATATTAGTATGGAAATCAACTTATAAACACAGTGTGATGTTACAAAGTGAGAATTTCATCGAATACAATGTTCACGCAGATGCTCACCACAGTGAAAGTGAAGTTGTAAAGTTCGACAATTTTCAGTGGCAGTATTCTACTGCACCATATGTGTGAAAAATTCATTTATGTGTGCGGTGTGTCATAATCAGCGTCATTCCACACATGCAGTTGCAGCGGTAGCTACCACTTACCTGTGAATCTGTAACTGGATAGTGGACAGGAAGTGATGTGAGGCAGTTTTAGTGGCAGAAGCTCCCTTCGGCAATCTAAAAAGCACAAATCTACGATCCAACGAACAATCGTGACGCACGACACCTCAAACGCGAAATCGACGCTCTGCAAGTAAGCTACGATCACATGCGTGCGCAGACTGAACTTCAAGACTACTCGCAACACTGGAGGTGGAGGGCCACCATGTGACGGAATAGTGCAGACGTTCAACCACCAGCAGCAGTTGCTGTGCGCTACATCCTGTAGCAAAAACATTGACACTCAGTACTGAAAACATTTTTGTATGTATCATAAACCTTCAGAGAGACTCTAAGATAGAGAAGTTATCGTAATTAGTATAATGACTGATTATACACAGAGATAAGTCACAAGGTCACCTCAGAACGCTGTTGAAAAGTAAACTTTAACGATAGGTCACGATTCGAATGAAAATAAGCACACGAAAAAATGTCAAAGGATCCGATCCTTCCTATATCCCATCCCACATGTATACAAAATTAGTTTAGTAAGCTATTCAAATATAAGATATTTTATCTGTTTCATATGTGAAATAATTTGGAGAGCCACTCTCGAGCCCTGAAAGTGAAAGATACGGACTTCCTTGTCGAAGCCATCACCAGTGGCCGCTCCACAATCCGAGTCTATCATAAATAGTGTGTGTGCGCGTGATGAAAATAAGTGTGTAATTAAGTGCGATAACAGACAAAGCAATCAACTGACAAGACAATGACAATATAATGAATACAGTCAAAACAGGAAGTTGTGTACCAGTTGTTATAGTCAAATTACTTCTGCAACAATGAAAAATGAAGTGTGACTCTTCTAAATTTTGTAAATATATGTACTTGTAACCTTAATTTTAAGAACCAAGAAAGACTGAATCCATACAAAGACTGATAGAAGCACAGAGCAGATTCACAATGATCTCTTGTCAGTAATTACAAATTTTAATGTTAATTTTTTTATTATGGAATGATGTAAAATGAAAACTTTTAATAACCTGTATGTTACACCCGAAAATTACAAATATTCCAATGGGCATGAGGATGAAAGTAATACCCTCAGTATTCCTTCCCTCCTTGTGGGAGGCAGTTTAATATTAGTAATTTTTGCCTCACATCCATTAATATAAGCACAATAGTAAACGCCTGATGGCCAAAAGTTATCGAACAATTGTAAAGTAAAAGAAATGAACCATCTCATAGCAGCGACAGATCTATTATCCTTTATCTTTGCCATTCTTGTGAGGTGCCTGTAAATCTCTATGTACAAGTATCGATTAATGATATAAAAAAGAATTCTGTTGTTTCAAGACAAATGAGGCATTGGGCGTCTCACCTTTTACTGTTTGCATTCCATGAAATTCGGATGCAGACTTGCTGCGTTCCACATTGGTATTTTATAATTTATGTGAAAATATTCAATAAATATGCTAATTGTTATTTTTCCAATCAGAAAACATGTAGTTTCTTGTAACTGATTACGAACAGACAGCATGTAAGAGGACATTTTGACTGTTATGTATAGAGTATATAACCACAATGATCATATATTGTAATTTAAAATGAAAAGGTACATAGCATTAAGAATTGTGTGTTAAAGATAAGTGTGCTCATTTTAGTAAATTAACCTTGATAATTTCCATCTCCTCATTTACTTGAATGATGATTATTTTGTGTTAGTTCATCACCGGAAATTACGATCACGCTGATGGGCCGAACACAGCATTATCCTTTTCCTATTATTTCTGAATCAGATTTTTTTTTAAGTTGCGTAGTGCTGCATTTCTTTTAAAGCCTATAAATCTTCTGGTCCCTTAGTCTTGTCTTGTTTTTTATAGTCTGCATCGCGACTATAAAAATGCACAGAAACGATAATGGTTCTTCCGAACCATCTCAAATAAATCAATCTGCTTCTCTTGTTCAACATAATCCAACCAGGTATTTAATGCTCAACGTATGTTATTATACTAGTGTAATCAATCCCCGATTCTGTTGCCAAGTGGCCCACCAAAATATTCACTTTTTCGAAATTAAAAATAAATAAATAAATAAATAAAATAAAATAAAACAACAATTCTTTGTCTTTTCACCCCCCCCCCCCCCCCCCCCAAGAGCAACGCTACAGTCTCCTTTTGTCTTAAATGTATAACAGTTACTTGTATTTGTATGTTAAAACTGCAGGTTTTGCTTATACCCCTTTTTTAAACCAGGTTTTTAAAAATGACCTTGATAATCTGATATATTTGATAATCCAGCATTAACAGAGCACCAAACATAACAGATCATCACAGTAATGCTGTGTTAGGAACTGTTGCTTGTGCAACACTTCCCCTTCTTATTCACAGGCATGCAATTTATGTAAATTGGGCTACAGATTTTTAATTACACAAGGGGTAATCAAAAATGAAATACTTCAAACACTGAAATACATTTAATTTTATAGATTAAAGTCTATTACAAGAGTACAAATTAACAATGAAGGGGAACTAGAGTGGTGTCGATAAATTAACATGAATATGTTTATAAGGCAATTTGTAGTTAAAATAGTAAACTTAATTACAAAAATAAATGACAATATCTATTATATAACAAAATATCACACTTCCATTTCAGTATCACATGTAATAACATCACAGACCTTTACACAAATAATTAACAATAATCAATGCTGCTGGTATTTTAATAATCACTGTCATTTCTAAACAGAGAACTTAAGAATTGTATCTGGATAATTTTCTCTAACTGAGTTTGATATGCTGGTACTAAATATTCAGGCTATTATGAGTTATGGTTTTCAATAATAATAATAATAATAATAATAATAATATCTATATGCCTGAGCAAAATGATGGTAATAGGTATAGAATTTCACACACAGTACATAGATGGGAAAACACCAATATGTAAGTTGGAACTAGAAACATCAATTTTCTACTTCAGGCAGTAACATTAATTTTTAATAGCAGTATCTGGAAAGAAATGGTGCAGCAATTGACATTACTAATTTAATTACTTGATAGCATATCCTGTCTCCACAAACCTACAGTACACACGCAAACCTTAAATTTACATAATTGTATCTCCTGTGATTGAATAAAACAGACTTGTACTGATATCACATAACTTCCACAGAAAGAACATGTATTCACAGCAATTAAACTGCCATCACAATAACATATATATGACTGCACCTTTCTCATAGGAATTTGACATACATTTAATAATTAAATACACACATAAAGATGTTACATTTTAACATAAAATTGCTACCAATGAAATAATTTTCTCAATTATCTTCAAATGACGCTGTACTCGTAAGCCCTGTGCTCGTCTTTCATAATCCAAAAACTGTCAATAACTTGACCACCCTGCGAAAAAAGGAAAGAAATGTCACACCTTGAAGCAATATGACTGAACACAAGATAGTGCTACAAGTTGTTAATGACAAAAAATGACTTTTTAACTACTCAACAGGTTTTCTGCAGGTTTCATTTTCAGTAGTTTCCTAGTAGAGAGAAAAAATTTGAGTGATAAAATGGAAAAGGCTTCCTTTTGACAAACTCCTTTCATTATTGTTGCACAGTAGAATAGTAAGCAAGTACAGAATTTTTTTTTTTTGTTTTGTTAGAAACTGCCTGAGACATCGCTAAGTGGGGAACATCTGTTGGATATGATGGTGTCATAAATGAGCGTCAACACTGGAGCCTGAAGTAGAAGGAAGCTGGAAGTTTGTTTCATGAAACTGTGAGAGATGCCAAGAACTGATTCAGCACTTTGATAACAGAATATAGCCTTTCAGGTTATAAACTTCGCATAACGAAACATTGTGAAACCCTAAAGTTAAACAGTAGAGCAGATGCGAGTGCTGACAGGCTCAGAATATGAGAGCACACTCGACTACGAAGTCTTTTGCGACTGAGTCCTTGCATAAAAAGTTCTCTGTTTACCTGCCGCATCAAATTTGGATAAAATTGCGAGCTTTCAATGACTACCTCCGTCATCTTCGTTAGGGGTAAAACTGACTGTCGTGGACCGGTGAGGCTTCCGCTTGTATAAGCAGTGGACGGCTTCTCATTTGCAGGATGACGTTACAGTGAAAACGGCGCGTACGGAGGTGGTGGCCTGTATGTCCGTAGATTTTGATTGTGTGCTTTATCCAGCATTACTTGCAGCGCCCTCCATCGCAACAGGCGGAGAACTGTGAGGAATATAAGAAGTCTCCCTCTGCGCTCTTTCTGTATCAACTGCACGCTTCCATGCATTGCTGAGTGCATATCCAGAGTCTGTTGAAATTATTTTCACAGTCTAATTTCAACTGGTTCCCTGATGACAGAGTCCCAATAGTTTGAAGTGTGAGCAAGTATTCTTGTTTCATCGAATAAAATCTTATTTTTATTTAACAAACAGTGCCCAGCCACAGCCGATTTCTCTAGATACCTGCATTTCAGGTGACGCTGATATTCCACACAGCGATCGGCAACAGTTCTTATAGACTGGCCCACATAGTTTTTGCCACACTCCCAAGGAATGCTGTAAATTCCCAGTACTCTCAGGTCAAGATTATCTTTCACAGGTAGTAACATTACCTTACTCTTCCTGGGTGCCCGGAAGACTGGTCTGATTCCCTGCCGACTCAGGACTCTACCTATCTTGCTGGTCCTTGCACTGCAGAATGGTAGCCGCGCGATGTGTTGGTCCTCTTGATCTGTTCGAACAGAGTCCTTTGTAGGTTTCTTCACCAGAGTAAATCTGATATCACAATCAGAATATCCATTTTTTCTGAATACCGTCGTCAGGTGGTTAATCTCGGAGGTGAGATGATCCTTGTCCAAAACAGTCCTTGCTCTGTGTACCAAGGTATTCAGCATAGCTCTCTTCTGAGACTGGGTGGTGAAAACTATGTGCGTTTAGATATAAATCTGTATGCGTCTGTTTTCTGTACACAGAATGTTCAAGATATCCATCTGATTTTCGCTCCATCAGCACATCTAAGAAGGGTAACTTCCCATCCTTCTCCACCTCCACTGTAAATCTTATGTTCTGGTGTATACCATTAAAATGATGAACAAACTGTTGCAGTGCCTCATTGCTATGTGGCCAGGTTAAAAATGTATCGTCAACATACCTGAAGAAGCAGGATGGACATAAGGGAACACCATTAAACGCTCGTTCTTCGAAATCCTCCACGAAAAAGTTAGCTATTGCTGGTGACAGTGCGAGCCCATGGCTGTTCTGTCAGTCATTTCATAATATTTTCCGCCATACAAAAAATAGGTGGTCATCAAAGTGTGTCGAAATAACTTCAGTATTTCAGGAGAAAAATGAGCAGCCAACAGTTTTAACGTATCTTCCCACGGTACCTTTGTAAACAAAGAAAGAGACCACATCTAGGCTGATCATGATGTCACTCGGACCCATCCTCATCTGCTTTATGATGTCAACAAACATTTTGGAGTTATTAATACGATGGCTACAGTGGCCGACTATAGGTGCTAATAATTTGTTCAAGTATTTTGCCAACCGGTATGTAGGAGACGCAATAGCACTAACAATAGGTCTCAACGGGCCCCATCCTTCTCGACCTTGAGTAGACCGTATAACCTGGGTGGCCTTGGTGCTCTTGGTCATAGATTCTTGACTAGTTCTTCAGTAGCTCCCCTGTCTTCGTGCTAAGTGCTATGGAATCCCATTTAAGAATCCGGTACATGGTATCTTCCAATAATAGGGCCATTTTCTTAAGATGATCTGATAATCGGTAGCATTGAGGATATCTGTGGCATTCCATTTGTCGGTTGGTAGCACAACCAACTTTTCATCCTTCCCCAAAGATTTCAATGCCAGTTTCTCCACTCTGCTTACACTGGACTTAGGAGGCTTGGCTGTTGCTAAAATCCGACTAGTGGCGACCCGTGAAAGATAATCTCGGCCTGAGAGTACTGGGAATTTACAGCATTCCTTGCTAGTGTGGCAAAAATTATGTGGGCTAGTCTATAAGAACTGTTGCCGATCGCTGTGTGGAACATCGGCGTCACCTGAAACACGGGTATCTAGAGAAATCAGCGGTGGCTGAGCACAGTTTGCTAAATAAACATAAGATTTTATTCGATGAAACACGAATACTAGCTCACACTTCAAACTATTGAGACTGTCGTCAGGGAAGCAATTGAAATTAGACTATGTGAAAATAATTTCAACAGAGACTCTGGATATGCACTCAGTAATGCATGGAAGCGCGCAGAGGGAGACTTCTTGCATTCCTCACAGTTCTCCACCTGTCGCGAAGGATGGCGATGCAAGCAACGCTGGATAAAGCAGGCAAACAAAATCTATGGACATAGAGGCCACCACCGTTTTCACCATGATGTAATCCAGCCAATGAGAAGCCGTCCGCTGCTCATAAAAGCAGAAGCCTCCCTGGTCCACGACAATGAGTTTTACCCCTGACGAAGATGACGGAGGTAGTCATCAAAAGCTTGGGAATTTATCCAAATTTGACGCGGCAAGTAAACCAAGAACACTGTCACGAAAGAGTTCGTAGTCATATTAGTTTCCTCTACGGAGAGGATGTTGTCGTGACAAGGAAGTTGTACCAAATTTCACAGATGTCAAACATCAGATCTGAACTGCTGCAGTGAATAGAATTTTGCAGAAGAAAAGTCATGCGATCATCAGGGAGAGGATACATCATACAAGGTATGAACTGGATGCCATTGCTCACTCCTTATACAGTTGCCATCTGTTTTTGTCTGCAGTTTTGTCACATTGGGACTGGGAATGGGTAGACATGACCCTGGCTGCGCATCAGCAAGCTAATTTAAGCAAGACTACAAAAAAAAAAAAAAAAGGGCTGATAAATTTGTGCCCCTTAACCGTGGAGAAGGAATTTCTGGGTCCAGGGACGCACATCACTCTGTTATCAACTTCTCCAACAAAGAAACTGATGACGCTCTATCTCAGTTCTCAGTAAGGGATTGAACTTTTCTCCAGCTCCACAAAAGCTACCAGTGGCCGAGATTATCAGTGGAGTAAAACAAGCGGTTCGGCACCTTCCTGAAGAGGCAGCAGATGAGGTAAGGCTTGCAACTAGTCGGATTTTAGCAACAAGCAAGCCTCTTAAGTCCAATGTAAGCAGAGTGGAGAAACTGGCATTGAAATCTTTGTGGAAGGATGAAGAGTTAGTTGTGCTACCAGCCGACAAAAGGAATGTCACAGTTATCCTCAATCCTACCGATTATCATAAGAAAGTGGCCCTATAATTGGAAGATACCATGTACCAGATTCTTAAACGGGATCCCACAACAGCACTTAGCAGGAAGACGGGGAGCTACTGAAAAACTCTGTCCTCCCAGAAGAACTAGCCAAGAATCTACGACCAAGAGCACCGAGGCCACCCAGGTTATACGGTCAACCCGAGGTCCAGAAGGACGGGGTCCCGTTGCGACCTATTGTTTGAGCTATTGGGTCTCCTACATATCGGTTAGCAAAATACTTAACCAAATTATTAGCACCTATAGTCAGCCACTGTAACCATCATATTATTAACTCAAAAGTGTTTGTTGACGTCATAAAGCAGATGAGGATAAGTCCAAATGACATCACGATCAGCCTAGATGTGGTCTCTCTGTTTACAAATTTACCGGTGGGAGATACGTTAAAACTGTTGGCTGCTCATTTTTCCTCCTGAAATACTTAAGTTATTTCGACACACTTTGACGACCACCTATTTTTTGAATGGTGGAAAATATTATGAAATGACTGACAGAACAGCCACGGGTTCGCTACTGTCACCGGGCACAGCTTACTTTTTCGTGGAGGATTTCGAAGAACGAGCGTCGAACAGTGTTCCCTTACGTCCGTCCTGCTTCTTCAGGTATGTTGACGATACATTTTTAATCTGGCCACATGGCAATGAGGCACTGCAGCAGTTTGTTGACCAATTGAATGGTATACACCAGAACACAAGATTTACAGTGGAGGTGGAGAAGGACGGGAAGTTACCCTTCTCAGATGTGCCGGTGGAGTGAAAATCAGATTGACGTGTCCGACATTCTGTGTACAGAAAACCAGAAAACCGACACATACAGATTTATATCTAAATGAACATAATTTTCAACCCAGCTCAGAAGTGAGCTATGCCGAATACCTTGGTACACAGAGCAAGGACTATTTTGGACAAGGATCATCTCGCCTCAGAGATTAACTATCTGACGACGGTATTAAGAAAAAATGGATATTCTGATCATTATAACAGATCTACTCTGGCGAAGAAACCCACGAAGGACGCTGTTCGAACAGATCAAGAGGACCAATACATCGCGTGGCTACCATTTGACGGGCAAGTCAACCGCGAACTTTTTATTGCGAGGGCAAACTTGGTCACCAGAGAGAGAGAGAGAGAGAGAGAGAGAGGTGGAGGGCAGAGAATCATGTCATCACCTTCTGTAAAACCTCTGTCGTTCTGAAATCAGGCAGTTCCGTATGCATCATAGCTATTAATGGAAGACCAGCTGTGTTAAGTTGCAGGATACTCCGGTGAATTTAAAAATTGCGTACACGCTGCTGCCAACTTGTAATCTACTGCTAGAAGTCCACAGCTGTCAGGCTGCAGAGGGTACTTCTGATGTGCGAGCCACAGGCCTGCCGGTCGTAACAGTGACCGACTGAGGGTGGGGTCCGAGCCAATCTTCCGGGGACGGACAGTCGATCTGCCGGTCTGCGAGCCGTTCGACTCGGGCAGAGGGCACGTGCGTGCCACTACTGGGTCGGTACGAGTACCGCATTACCGGCAACGTTCTGGGACTGCCACTCTGCCAGTCGGCGTTGCCGTCGGGTCTTCTGCCTCCACGACAACAAATTACTGGGCTACGGTACGGAATCTAGCCCGAGTGCAGCTTCACTTATTTGAGTGTGTCGACGCTCCGACAGACGTCCACAGTCCCGCTAGGCTGTGGAGAGTCCGGGCTGCCGCACCCTCGTACGGGCCGTGCCGCCGACCACAGGGAATGCACGCCAGGGCACGCAGTCGGCAACTCGCTTGCCGGGCGCTGGAATGTCACCTCGCACTTTCGAGAGGTACGGACTCACAGATTCGATTGTACGGTAGATTACGGTAAAAAGATGGTAAAAAGGGAAGGTGACTACAGAGTGAAACTACTTGCACAAACAAAAAGAGAAAGTAAGATGACAGAAAAGATTCTTTTTCTTTTGTTCTGGGGCAGCACTGGGCCAGAAGGATCTGCTTAGTAACTTTAAAGTGACGTAGCACAGGCCCCAAGCATCTGTAGACCTATCACAACTCAGATGTAACTACAGGGAAGAACATTTAGGCCCGACTAGGCACCAGTTTTGTAATTCGTCAGGGCACGAGTTACTGTGTACTGAGCCATACCAGTAATGTGTAAAAGTTACAGGTGATTTAGCCACGAATCGTGACAGTTTGCTGGGCTATAATACAGAGAAAACCATAGTTCAGTTGTTTTTGCGTATTTATATTGTCCGTTTAAAGAGATCCCCCTTCTTCTGAAGTGTAGTTCAAAATGGAGGTTACACAAGACCAGAAATGCATTTACTAACTGAGTGAAGCCATTAACATTTTGAAAAAGCAGGTAGCTGCATTACTCCATGACGCAATTATTTAACAACACAAAAAGAAATTATAGCTGTTATTTACATCTACATATATACTCCGCAAGCCACCCAACGGTGTGTGGCAGAGAGCACTTGACGTGCCACTGTCATTACCTCCCTTTCCTGTTCCACACACGTATGGTTCGCGGGAAGAACAACTGCCAGAAAGCCTCCGTGCACGCTCAAATATCTCTAATTTTATATTCGTGATCTCCTCAGGAGGTATAAGTAGGGGGAAGCAATATATTCGATACCTCATCCAGAAATGCACCCTCTCGAAACATGGACAGCAAGCTACACAGCGATGCAGAGCGCCTCTCTTGAAGAGTCTGCCACTTGAGTTTGCTATACATCTCCGAACGCTATCACACTTACC
The DNA here is from genome assembly GCF_023898315.1 of Schistocerca nitens. Lineage (NCBI taxonomy): Eukaryota > Metazoa > Arthropoda > Insecta > Orthoptera > Acrididae > Schistocerca > Schistocerca nitens. Next base: position 231,832,637 of record NC_064623.1, on the reverse strand, counting down.
AAATAACCCTGTGACGAAACGCGCCGCTCTTGTTTGGATCTTCTCTATCTCCTCTGTCAACCCAACCTGGTACGAATCCTACACTGATGAGCAATACTCAAGTATAGGCCGAATAAGTGTTTTGTAAGCCATCTCCTTTGTTGATGGACTACATTTTCTAAGGACTCTCCCAATGAATCTCGAACTGGCACATGCCTTACCAACAATTTTATCTGATCATTCCACCATTCCACTTCAAATCGTTCCATATGCATACTCGCAGATATTTTACAGAAGTAACTGCTACCAGTGTTTGTTCCGCTATCGTATAATCATACAATAAAGGATCCTTCTTTCTATGTATTCGCTATATATTACATTTGTCTATGTTAAGGGTCAGTTGCCACTCCCTCCGCCAAGTGCCTATCCGCTGCAGATCTTCCTGCATTGCGCTGCAATTTTTTAATGCTGCAACTTCTCTGTATACTACAGCATCATTAGCGAAAAGCCGCATGGAACTTCTGACACTATCTACTAGGTCATTTATATATATTTTGAAAAGCAATTGTCCCATAACACTACCCTGTGGTATGCCAGAAGTTACTTTAACGTCTGTATACGTCCCTCCATTGAGAGCAACATGCTGTGTTCTGTTTGCTAAAAACTCTTCATCAATCCAGCCACACAGCTGGTCTGATATTCCGTAGGCTCGTACTTTGTTTATCAGGCGACAGTTTTGAACTGTATCGAACGCCTTCCAGAAGTCAAGGAAAATGGCATCTACCTGGGAGCCTGTATCTAATATTTTCTGGGTCTCATGAACAAATAAAGAAAGAGTAGATTCTGGGTCGCCAGAAATGACATGATACGCGAGCAAAAAACATGTTCTAAAATTCTACAACAGATCAATGTCAGAGGTATAGGCCTAGAGTTTTGTGCATCTGCTCGACGACCCTTCTTGAAAACTGGGACTACCTGTGCTCTTTTCCAATTATTTGGAACCTTCTGTTCCTCTAGAGACTTGCGGTACACGGCTGTTAGAAGGGGGCAAGTTCTTTCGCGTACTCTGTGTAGAATCGAATTGGTATCCCGTCAGGTCCAGTGGACTTTCCTCTGTTGAGTGATTTCAGTTGCTTTTCTATTCCTTGGTCACTTATTTCGATGTCAGCCATTTTTTCATTCGTGCAAGGATTTAGAGAACGAACTGCAATGCGATCTTCCTCTGTGAAACAGCTTCGGAAAAAGGTGTTTAGTATTTCAGCTTTACATGTGTCATCCTCTTGTTTCAATGCCACTATCATCCCAGAGTGTCTGGATATGCTGTTTCGATCCACTTACTGATTTAACGTAAGACCAGAACTTCCTAGGATTTTCTGTCAAGTCAGTACATAGAATTTTACTTTCGAATTCACTGAATGCTTCATGCATAGCCCTCCTTACGCTAACTTTGACATCGTTTAGCTTCTGTTTGTCTGAGAGGTTTTGGCTGCATTTAAATTGGCAGTGAAGCTCTCTCTGCTTTTGCAGTAGTATCCTTACTTTGTTGTTCAACCACGGTGGGTTTTTCCATCCCTCACAGTTTTACTCGCCGCGTACCTGTCCAAAACGTATTTTACGATTGCCTCGAACTTTTTCCATAAACACTCAACATTATCAGTGTCAGAACTGAAATTTTCATTTTGATCTGTTAGATAGTCTGAAATCTGCCTCCTATTAGTCTTGCTAAACAGATAAACCTTCCTCCCTTTTTTTGTATTTCTATTTACTTCCATATTCAGGGATGCTGCAACGGCCTTATGATCACTGATTCCCTGTTCTGCACTAACAGAGTCGAAATGTTCGGGTCTGTTTGTTATCAGTAGGTCCAAGATGTTATCTCCACAAGTCGGTTCTCTGTTTAAATGCCCGAGGTAATTTTCAGATAGTGCACTCAGTATAATGTCACTCGATGCTCTGTCCCTACCACCCGTCCTAAACATCTGAGTGTTCCAGTCTATATCTGGTAAATTGAAATCTCCACCTAAGACTATAACATGCTGAGGAAATTTATGTGAAATGTATTCCAGATTTCCTCTCAGTTGTTCTGCCACTAATGCTGCCGAGTCGGGAGGTCGGTAAAAGGAGCCAATTATTAACAAACTCTGTTGTTGAGTATAACCTCCACCCATAATAATTCACAGGAACTATCCACTTCTGTTTCACTACTAACAGCGACAAACACGCCATCACTGGTTGCATGCAATCTATCCTTTCTAAACACCGTCTGTGCCTTTGTAAAAATTTTGGCAGAATTTACCTCTGGCTTCAGCCAGCTTTCCGTACCTATAACGATTTCAGCTTTGGTGCTTTCTATCAGTGCTACTGGCTTCAGCCAGCTTTCCGTACCTATAACGATTTCAGCTTTGGTGCTTTCTATCAGTGCTTGAAGTACCAACGCAGCTTTGACAGTTTACAATTACAATACCGATTGCTGCTTGGTCCCTGCATGTCCTGACTTTGCGCCACACCCTTTGAGGCTGTTTCCCTTTCTGTACTTGCCCGAGGCCATCTAACCTAAAAAACTGCCCAGTCCATGCCACACAGCCCCTGCTATCCGTGTAGCCGACTGCTGGGTATTTATCGTGTTACCTGCATTTGCTGTTATTTGTATGGACAAACATTTAAGGTAGTTATTGATCATGTTTCCCTCAAGTGGCTATTGAAATTAAGCAAGTTTAATTATGAGATGGTGCATAAACCTGGGAAAGTGCAGTCATATTAAGTAGAAAAATGGGACCTCTGCAAACACTAGGCAAAAGCTTGTCAGAAGGGCAGAAAGCACAAGCAGCAGACATGGATTTTTGTGCTTTTACATCAAAGCCACAGTTTGTACTTTTGTACAGCAAACTTTCCTGTGTCAAAGTGCACATCGCACATAGTAGTTCTTGCATCATTTAGAAACAAAGTGTTGCAACAAACTCATGATCACTTGTTGGTGGGTCATGGAGAATGTAGAATGACAGATAGATGCTTAAGAGAAAAGTTTTGGTGGAGAAACAGAAAGCAAGATTATGACTAGTATGTGAAAGACTGTGCACCGTGTGTGCAAAGAGCAGATTTGAGCCATCAACACATGCCACTGCAAAGATCACCAGAAATGATAAAACCTTTTGAAATGCTCGGTTTAGATATTTGTGGACCTTGGAATAGGACAACAGCTGGTAAAAATTATAGTCTAATGAGAGAGAATTTTTCGCAGTTCACAGCAATGATCGCAATTGCACACCAGTGAGCAAGTGCACTCACAAATGCAATGTTTGATAATTGGATACTAAAATATGGTATTCTTGATCCTATGACAACAGATCAGGCTACAAATGTTATGTCAGGCCATCTGAAGCAGTTGTGTTGTCTGCCTAGTATCTGAAAACTTCACACTAGTTGTTTCCATTCACAAGCACACGGTCATATTGAATCTGTTCAATACAAGATTTCAAAGATGTTGACGCATTAGCAGTCAATATGACAGTTGAGATGCATAACTGCAATATGATGTCCCAACAAATAATTCAAATGCAAAAGGAGTACAGGTCTTTCACCATATGAGGTTGTATACAATAGAAAGATGCCATCTCCTTTCAGATTCTGAAGCCTGAACTACGTGCTAATGAGGAGTCAGTGAATAGCTTCAAAAATGGATACAGGAGTTAGGCAGAAGGTCAAAGTGAAAACAAAAGTACTTTACTGTCAAGAAAAGACAGGTCAAAGTACAGGGATACTGCCACAATATCAAGGTGGTCAGTGGGTTTTGGTAACCAACCCTCACACATCAGGGCCCATACCAAGTGATGGAGGTGACATCACCAATGAATGTGAAGGTACAGTTTCTGACGAAAACATTGACTATTCATGTACGACGAGTCAGACCCTTCAGTGGAGCAGAAGATGCGTGCCGCCAATTCCAAAACCACAAATGATACAGAATAAAAACTCTAGGAAGGCACAGAAGCCAATGGTTAAAACTCTTCAGGATTCACATAGCATACCGAATGTGTTAACACCATGTGTTTGGTTTCCTTTTGTCAACTGTGCAAATTTTTTGTTTCAATTTATATTGTTTTGTTTTGGGGTGTTAAGCTGCAGTTTATATTAGATAGTTTAATGAGTTCATACTGAGTAGTATTCAGTAGTATTTTGTTGTGCACTGAAACTTTTGGAAAGGAGGGGGAATAACGAGATATTCCTTCCTCTCAAGCAGGGAGGCAGCACAGGCAGCCAAGAAGAAATGACAATTTTGCTGCTCTTAAACCTCATATAGAGGGGACTAAGAGCTAAATTAGAGAACCAACCTATTGAATCTGGAGCTGTGTTCTCTAGACAACCTTTGGGTTAGCCAGTCATTTGTGAACACATGGTTTAAAGTGTGGAAAATGAGAATGATGTATGCAAGTTAGAAGACACCTTTGGAGAACTGTAAAAAAAAGGCAAGGGAAAAATGAAATTCTAGTAGAATGGAGAAGGAATACCGCACAGTGCAAGTATCTTATAAGAAACTGAGGGAACAGTCGAATCATGTAATTGACCTGGTGCCAAGGACATTGATTTGAAGAAAGACAGGATGGATAAACGCAATTGTCAATCTTCTGAAGACAGTGTTTGGAACAGCAGATGACGAAAATACTCTAAATTTAAACAACATACAAGCAGCAGCAGATGTTATGAGTAGTAAGGTGGACAGAACAAATTGTACAGGAATTGGCAATGGGTCCAATGCAGTACACTAAAAGAACTATGAAGATTATAAATGAGGATCTTATAAGGGTGCAGAACCAACTACAGGTCAAAGAGGGGCGCACAGTTGCAGCCAGACAGTTATGTATTTTGACAGAAAATATCAATGGTGCAACATTGGAGACGTGAACAATGGAGGAATTTGTTTTTCATGCAATACAAGGGTAGCAAAGCGGTACACTATTGCCATTGCTGCAATTCTTAGCAGGACCCCAATAAGTGCAAAAGGATTTTATACCTGAGCCAAAGCATACAGCAAAACCAACTTAGGTCAGCTTAGCAGTATTGTCACATTAGCATTTGAAGCGGATGGAGTGCGACTACATGTGTCGATACGTTTTTTGGTCTTAGGCTTAAATGCCCAGTGTCACTGTAATATTATACATCCTTACCTTGTGAAACGGAGCCCAGCAGGAAAATGGGTACAAGTGTCCACTAGTCAAGTAATGATAATTTTAGAGAACAGAGAAACATAAGTGCTGATGTCCAGCGATGAGAATGGGATTGCTAGCAGGAGAGTAGTACAGTCGGTTCAACCAGGGTGGTTCAGATTGACACACATGTATGCGAGGTACGAATGTTCCTGGGGAAATCCAAAGAAACAGAGTTGGTGACAGTGTTAAAACTCAAAGAATATGTGTGACATGGATATATTTGTTATACACTCCGGAAATCATAATTCTGAATTACTATAAAAAATGAAAGCCATGGAGTATGTCTAAAACGGAATTAAAAAATAGTGGAATCTTAATAAATGGAAACCGTTGGCAATATAGCCAGAACAACATCTTACTTATTGGCAGAGAAAAACAGTAGCCGAGTTGACACATCCATCATTGTTTTTGCCAGAGAAACAGAGATACTGCCAGTCCAAAATCTAATACACTCAACCCGGACACCCTTGTGTCAGTAGACCAACTAACAGCATCACAGAAGGGGCAGATTTTCTCTGAACAGATTTTACAACACACCCAAAAGTATTGGGGGAGGGGTGGGGGGGGGGGGGGAGGAAACAGCGTAATCACATTATAAACATAAGCATTTCAGCTCCAAGTACTATAATGGTTCTGATCACCATTTGTGTAACTTAGATTTGCTATAAGGAAAAAAGCTATACAACACCTGGAATTATCTGTGCACATGTTGAACATTTCTCAGCATGGCGATATGACAGGAAATACTACGGAGTAGTTAGAGTGAGTTATATGTCTAGGTACTAGGAACTAGGAATAAGGACCCAATTATGAACTAGAATTATGTTTTAAGGGGCATAAGATTTGTGAGATTGACTTCAATTTTTATAAAGGGATATCGCATGAAGGATAGATTAATAAGACATGTAGACTAACAGGAAGGTGTGTAAATTTGGGACCAGTTTTATAAAGGATGGGGAATGTTGCACAGTAGAGCAGTAAGTCAGTGTAGGAATAAAATTTTGTAAAAAAACGGCCTAGAAGTCACTAAATGGGGCGCATCTGCCAGTTAAGCTACAGTGTCTTAACCAAATGTCAACTCGGGAGACCCAAAGTACAAACAAGCTGGGAGCCAATTTCATCCGACTATGCAATAGGGAAGCCAAGAACAACCGATTCAGCAGTTTGACAACAGTGTGGAGCAGATAGAACGTCGCTGAATGCAGTAACTTCACCAGGAGATGTCTGAAGAATGTCTTTCAGGGTGCAAACTTCACATAAAGGAACATTTCTGAAATCCTGAAGTTAAATGCTAGAGAAGGCGAGAGCACTGACAGGCTCGGACAATAAGAGTACTCACTGTCACCAACGTGGGGGATCATAGCATCACCTGCTATGAAACCTCCACCCTCCTGAGGTCATTCTATGAGTGAGGCCATTCAGTCTGCATCACAAATACAGATAGAAGACCAGCTCTATTAAGTTGCATGATGCTCTGGTGAATTCAACAAGTGTCAAGCTGCCACCAACTTGGAGTCCACTGCTACAAGTCCAGGCACAGAGGGAACTTCTGATCTGCACGGTGCAGTCCTGCCAGTCACAACTGTGACTGACTGAGGATGGGGGCTGGGCCGATCTACCACGGATGAAAAACCAATCTGCCCATCTGCAAGCTGTCCAACTCGGCCCATGGATGCCTGCACCACCACCTCCCTGGCCGTATGCTTGAATCGACACTCGGGATGTTCTTAGGGTTGTTGTCGGGTCTTCTGCGTTCCTCAGCAGTCACTTACGAGCCACATCGAGCTTTCGAGCAGTGCAGGCTCAGTACGGTCACTGAGAAGAAGTAGAGTGATTGTAAAGCTTTTGCCAATAAATTACTGTTAACTGAATGATGTTTCATTAGTGCTCCATTTTTCACACAGTATCTACATATACTGACAAATGTTCTGGCAGATTTATATCACTGTACGTCACACAGTCTGTGAGATATGACATCATAAATGTTGAGAAACTGCCACAGCAGCACCATATTTTGTTTTACTACTTCTTAACTAAAGAATATATTCACAACACATTTCACAAACATATTAAAAGAGAATTATATAAAACCATGGGCATATTCCAACACTTTAAATCAACTAATCAAGAACTTCCAGAGGTTTGCGATTAGGAACATTTACATTTTCTATTTGTTCTTCATAGCAAATCTCTGGAAGTTCTTGACCGATTGAGTTGACATTTTGACACAATGTTACATTCTCGTATGGGTGCGTTTTTATGTACCTATTTTTGTAAAAATCCTCCTCCGTGTTCAATTTAAGCATATCATATGCGAAGGGATCTCAATCACTTATAACAGTACTGTTCTCATAATACTGTTGATCTCATGTTGCAAATATACAGGGTGTTACAAAAAGGTACGGCCAAACTTTCAGGAAACATTCCTCACACAGAAATAAGACGTTATGTGGACATGTGTCCAGAAATGCTTAATTTCCATGTTAGAGCTCATTTTAGTTTCGTCAGTATGTACTGTACTTCCTCGATTCACCACCCGTTGGCCCAATTGAAGGAAGGTAATGTTGACTTCGGTGCTTGTGTTGACATGCGACTCATTGCTCTACAGTACTAGCATCAAGCACATCATCAGTACGTAGCATCAACAGGTTAGTGTTCATCACGAACGTGGTTTTGCAGTCAGTGCAATGTTTACAAATGCGGAGTATGTATTAGCACGGGGCAATAGCCGTGGCGCGGTACGTTTGTATCGAGACAGAGTTCCAGAATGAAGGTGTCCCGACAGGAAGACGTTCGAAGCAATTGATCGGCGTCTTAGGGAGCACGGAACATTCCAGCCTATGGCTCGTGACTGGGGAAGACCTAGAACGACGAGGACACCTGCAATGGATGAGGCAATTCTTCATTCAGTTGACGATAAACCTAATGTCAGTTTCAGAGAAGCTGCTGCTGTACAAGGTAACGTTGACCACGTCACTGTATGGAGAGTGCTATGAGAGAACCAGTAGTTTTTGTACCATATACAGCATGTGCAGGCACTATCAGCAGCTGATTGCCTCCACGGGTACACTTCTGCAAATGGTTCATCCAACAATGTGTCAATCCTCATTTCAGTCCAAATGTTCACTTTACGGATGAGGCTTCATTCCAACGTGATCAAATTGTAAATTTTCACAATCAACATGTGTGGGCTGACGAGAATCCACACGCAATTGTGCAATCACGTCATCAACACAGATTTTCTGTGAATGTTTGGGCAGGCATTGTTGGTGATGTCTTGATTGGGCCCCATGTTCTTCCACCTACGCTCAATGGAGCACGTTATCATGATTTTCATATGGGATACTCTACCTGTGCTGCTAGAACATGTGCCTTCACAAGTAAGACACAACATGTGGTTCATGCACGATGGAGCTCCTGCACATTTCAGTCGAAGTGTTCGTACGCTTCTCAACAACAGATTCGGTGACCGATCCCATGGCCTCCACGCTCTCCTGACCTCAACCCTCCTGACTTTCATTTATGGGGGCATTTCAAAGCTCTTGTCTACGCAACCCCGGTACCAAATGTAGAGACTTTTCGTGCTCATATTGTGGACGGCTGTGATACAATACGCCATTCTCCAGGGCTGCATCAGGGATTCCATGCGACGGAGAGTGGATGCATGTATCCTCGCTAACGGAGGACATTTTGAACATTTCCTGTAACAAAGTGTTTGAAGTCACGCTGGTACGTTCTGTTGCTGTGTGTTTCCATTCCATGATTAATGTGATTTGAAGAGAAGTAATAAAATGAGCTCTAACATGGAAAGTAAGCGTTTCCGGACACATGTCCACATAACATATTTTCTTTCTTTGTGTGTGAGGAATGTTTCCTGAAAGTTTGGCCGTACCTTTTTGTAACACCCTGTATATGGCTTGCTCAGGTGTCAGGAAATCATCCGACTTATTGGTGTACGCACCGGACAGGAAAACCAAAAATAATGTGCATTCCAAAGCACTTCAATAACAGATTATTAAACCACACACCTATTTTCTTTCTGTGGCTTTGCAACACGTGCCACATACATCTAGAATTTTGATAAATTTTATATGTGGCTACAGAATTTTAGATGTGGCTAGTAAAGTTAACTTCCAAATTTTAAAAAAGTAAAATGGGACTTCACAATTTTATTTTATTTTATTTTATTTATTTATTATTATTTTTTTTTTTTGAATATGTCGAAATTTCCAATTCCTTGCCCTGTATCTGCTAACAACATGTCAAAAACTTTTGCACCATTTGAGGGATCCTAGAGAAGGATGCATACTCTGTATGGCAGCAATTTTACTTTTAGTATTGAAGTCGTAAATTTCCCAATTCATCCTATACTGGCATGTAAGTGTAAGAATCCAGAGTTCCCCAAAAGAGCTTCACTTAAGAACTTTGCACAACATTCTTACACCACATGATTGTAGAATAAATAATATTTTCTTCTTTACTTCCACAGAAGATTGTACCATATGGGAATATTAACTGGAAGTATGCAAGCAGTCCCGTATGAGGGTCACACAGTAATAGATGTTTCCCAAGGGCAAAGCAGGCAGAAATGGGCTTTTTGGTTAACTAACCTACCTTAGGTTGTTATCCTCGATAGCTAGGAATTTCACACAAGCAGCTTCATTTAGTGAGTGCCTACTGATCTCTACTTCTGTTAGCTGTAACTCATTTTTATTTGTTTGTGATTACATAATATGGTTTTTAGGTACCCGAGTTGCCCGAAAAGTACGCTTCCCAATTTTATTTCTCAGGGGGGGGGGGGGGCAAAAAAAAAAAAAAAAAAAAAAAAAAAAAAAAAAAAAAAAAAAAAACTTTTCCCATGACATGTGCAGGCTGGTGAGTTCAACTGGTACATCTTGACAACACTCGCACTGGATTACAATGCACACTGCAGTATCTTGCTAGTCCACAGCCAGTTAGCACTACAACAAAGTGTGTGCGCTTGTGAGCTGCACTCTGTCATTCATTGCTCCCCCTCCCCAGCAAAATTAGTGTCTCCTGTCTATATACATCAAGATTTAATGTATGTCTGTGGAGAAGGATGTACAAGCATTCAAGTGGTTCGATGCTGGCATATACAATTTGATGACGATGATGTGCATGACGACAGTGCACAAGGATGTACACCACCGTGGCATGTGATTATGCTGCTGATGCAGCTATTGCAATTCGCAATATTGTGAGGGACTGTTTTATTACCACTGAAAACCTTCTAGTGTGACTACCTACTGGGGCTGCATTCGGACACTCATCCAACACAAAGATCCTGACAAACCATCTTCACTACCACAAAGTCTGTGAGAGATTGGAGCCACATTTGCTGAGCAATGTCCACAAGCAGAAATGGATGGATTTGCGTAGAATGTTTCTTGAAATGTATCAGAGGGGTGGAGAACTGCTCCAAAATGGGCAAACATCACACATTCGGCACAGGAAGTTATGGAAATTGTCTTTGGGGACTGTCAGAGGATTTTGCTCATTCACTACCTGCCTCGCTACACCAATATGAAAGCAGAGGGGTACTGCAGTATCTTGAGGAATCAGAGCGCCATCAAAAGAAAACATCCTGAACTTTTGTCTTGCAAAGTTCTCTTCCCTTGTAGCAATGCTCAGCCTCATACTGCTCAAATGACCCAGGCCGAGTTTGGAAGATTCATCTAGGAAGTGTTCCCGCTCTTCCGAATCCACCAGACTTTGCCCAAGTGATTTTCACATGTTTCCCCAGCTGAAAGGTTACTTTGAAAATAAGTACTTTAACACTGATGATGACGACACATCGACAGTGAACAGCTGCTTATGAGCATAGTACCCGACCTAGTTCAACAACGGTTTGAAAAACCTTGTCACTTCCCTAAGAATGCTTGAAAAAAAGATAGTGACTGTGTAGGAAAGTAACAGAAGAGTTTTATAATGTCAATAAAACTATTTCAAGAAGATAAACTGTGCACAATTTTTTTTATAAAATAGGAAACTATCATATTGGACAGTCCACATATAATGTTGTTAGCTGTGAACCTGCTATAAGCATGTTTGATTATGTCCTGTCTATACCTGGTACTGCCATGTACAGATATTTATGAGCAAATTTGTACCACCAGCAAACATCACATTTTTGAAGATACCTCCAATGTCTTGGTGACTCACTTATGCAGCTTGAGAACAGGAATGGGTCAAGGTGTCAACTTCCTGATATACTACTCGTGTCATCACGATGGTAATTTCATTGAGTTGTGTGCACCATTTGTATCATGAAGGCAATACACACACAGAGCAACAATAATATGTAGGGGCTGGAAAATTCGCATTTTGTGACGAATGCATGCAAATTACTTAACAGAAGCTATTTAGTAGCGAACTGTATCCATATTAACTCTACTATCAGTGACAGTCTGAAACAGCTCTATTTTCTGCATATGAATATTGAAAATTTAACCAATTTTCAGTTACTGGGATTGAACATCATCTGGCGAAGCCCAATTTGGAAAGATAATGCATGTAAGAACCTGTATGCAAAATAAATAGTGTATGAACGCAATGACGTATCAATGCACACAATGATCTGGACAACTGTGGATGGTCGAGTGGTCTATTTACGATACACTCCACGTAATACAACATAGTAGTACTGAGCCGTGGGACCTAGCATTTTAAAACAAAAAAATGCTATAAGTTTATTTGTTAGCCAAATCTCAATAGATGGTATAATGAAGAAACTTTTAACACGGCGTATTATGTGGCAGATGTTTTAAACTGTGGTCAGAGCGAACGGTGCCAGATGTCGGGACCGGACTATGTTGTTAACAATACTCTGCTAACCTCAAAAAGCAACTGCACGGTAGGTGTCCCTGAATGCCTTTTGTTTTGCATTGCTCATTGTTTTCTACCACGGATTTTGATTACCACACTTACAACACCAGAAGAGATCGGCAATGTGTCAGCCCTGCTGTAGGCTGCTGCTGCGCTGCTAAAGGGAGACAGGGCTCGTTTCCCTGCACCTCTCCTCTCCTGTCTGTCAGTCAAAATTCTAGTTTGTTTACACTCACGGCTATCTACCACCATAGCCAATAGTGCTATAGTGACTGAAAAACAAAATCTGTAACACTTTTTGACTGGGCTGAAATCCTCTTCCTAATGTAAAAATAGAATTTCTGTACGTTTGGTTCTAATTCTACATTACGTCCCTTGTCAGTTCAATTTGTAGCGTTGCCAAGTACGGGTCACATAGCTGTGAATGTCCACAGAAGGTCGAAATTAATAGTCTGCAGATTTAGTAATCGTCGAATTGGGTGGGAAAAGACAAGTAATGTCCAGAAACCCCTCAATTTGGCAACGCATTCAGTTCACTGGTGGGAAAATGCTGCTACTTTTCGGCAGAAAAATCACTCTTGAAAGCTTAAATACTGCCAGCAAATGGAGGAGAAGTTGTTGAGGTTCTGGAGGAATGTGAAAAGGTGTCCTCACCTTCGATCCAGATAGCAAAGAAGTCATCAATGAATCTGAACCACCTGAGGGGTTTAGGATTCTGGGTTTTTAGGAAGGTTTCCTCTAGATGGCCCATGAATAGGTTAGCATAGGATGGTGGCATGCGGGTGCCCATAGCCATACCTCGGATTTGGTTGTAGGTAATGCCTTCTAAGGAGAAGTAATTGTGGGTGAGGATATAGTTGGTCATGGAGACTAGGAAGGAGTTTGTTGGTTTGGAATCCATAGGGCATCTGGAAAGGTAGTGTTCGATAGCAGTAAGGCCACGGGCATTAGGAATGTTAGTGTACAGGTGTCAAACCAACTAACCACCAGCAATGCTCCACTTCGAGAGCTGCCACCCTTTCCATACCAAGAAATCCCTTCTGTGCAGCCTAGCCACTCGTGGTCGTCGCATCTGCAGTGAAAAAAGTCCTCCTCGAAATATACCGAGGGTCTCAATAGTGACGGGCTGGGCAACGTGTGTAAAGGGAAAGGAACTGTGGAGAGTCGGTCGAGGAAATGGTTGTTATCTTTGATATAGGAGGATAGGTTCCGGGTAATATGTTGAAGGTGTTGGTCTATGAAAGCAGAGATTCTCTCAGTGGGGGCACAGTAACCGGCCACAATGGGGCATCCTGGGTGGTTGGGTTTATGGACTTTAGGAACCATATAGAAGGTGGGGGTGCGGGCAGTGGTAGGGGTAAGTAGAGAGATGGACTCTGGGGAGAGGTTCTGGGACAGGCCTAAGGATTTGAGTAGTGACGGGAGATCTTGCTGGATTACTGTAATGGGATCACTGTGGTATGGTTCGTAGCTGGTAGTATTTGACAACTGACAGTCTTCTGCCACATAATCCTTGTGATTCAAAACAGTGGTGGTGGAGCCTTTGTCAGCAGGTAGGATTATAAGGTCGGGATCAGTTTTTAGATGGTCGACTGCAGTTCTTTAATGATGTTGAGGCAAGGTTCAAGGTTAAGAAATTCTGGAAGATAACAGGGGGTGGTTTGGAGGCAAGGTTCAATATTGGTCTTTGGTTGAGGCTGATTGGTCGGGTTGGCAGCGAAAATGTGTTTCCACTGTAGGGACCGGGAGAAAGAGAGAAGGTCTGTAACTAGTCCAGTATGGTTGAATTTGGGAGTGGGGCAAAAAGTGAGGCCTTTGGAAAGGATCGATATTTTTGTGGGACTAAGGCTTCTGGAGGAATGGTTAATGACTGTGTTGCGGATCTGATTAGGTTTTGGGTTCTGAGTGGTGGTGGGAGGGAGTTTTTGGAAGGTGCCGTAAGTGTAGTAGGTCTGCGAGACAGGGTTTGTCAGCTATGAGGGGACGTGGGGGAGGTTTGGAGGTTGGTGTAAAAGTGGTGGACAGTGGTACTCTGAGGCGGGATGGAGAGCTTTTTGAGGTGGCGTTGTGCATGCTGCTCAAGTTCCTGCAGGGAAAGAGTTTCAATGTGTGTTATGGGTTCGAGGAATTTGGGATTACATAGCAGGAGAATTTTGCGGATGGAGAAAAGATACTGCAGGGAGGATTGGGCTTGGTTATGGTTTTGCAGGACTATGTTGGCGAGGGCTAAGGATTGGCAGAATATGAACAGGTGGAGGTCATTGTGGAAGGAGGGGTGGCAACCAGAGATGGGTAATTTGATGTTAAGGCCATTAGTGGGGATTTCACGAGCCAAGCAACAAGGCAGCAACAGTATGTGGGACTGGGATCTGGCCAGGAATAAGGAAACTTTTCTGTATTGATGCAGAGGGAAATAGCAAGGATCGACGATGATGCAAAAATGCAAAAAATTACGTAAGAAAGTAGAATTACGTCCGAAAAATTATGCAAAAATACACCCAAATACGAGTGAAAATTATGAAAATGATGAAACGGATGTACAGGGGGAAGAAAAGAGATGCAATCTGAGGAAGGCGACGATAGTGGAAGGCGAAAACTCACTAAAATTGGCGTGGAGTCACAAAGGTCAAAGTAGAGAATAACTAATCATGAATAAATATATGAATATTACTGTGGGTAGCAGGTTTGAGGGTGGATAAGTGTAAAGAAGGGGGACGGCAGATGTGACTGGATGAGGTGGATTTAGTGGGTGCGAACAGGGGTGAACGGAGAAAGTGTGTGTGTGTGTGTGTGTGGGGGGGGGGGGGGGGGGGCTGAGGGGTCTGTAGTTAGAGATAAGATCGTGTGGTACCGGGAGAGTGTGGAAGAGGAATCCCTCCTAAATACCCAGAATCCTCTACCCCTCACCCAGTTCAGATTCATTGATGATATCTTTGCTATCTGGATTGAAGGTGAGGACACCTTTTCACATTCCTCCAGAACCTCAACAACTTCTCCCCATTTGCTTCACCTGGTCCTACTCAACCCAACAAGCCACCTTTATAGGTGTTGACCTTCACCTCAGAGATGGCTACATCAGTACCTCTATCCATGTCAAACCTACTAACCACCAGCAATGCTCCACTTCGAGAGCTGCCACCCTTTCCATACCAAGAAATCCCTTCCGTGCAGCCTAGCCACTCGTGGTCGTCGCATCCGCAGTGAAAAGCAGTCCTCCTCGAAATATACCGAGGGTCTCACTGAAGCCTTCACTGACTGTAATTATCCTCCCATCCTTGTACAAAAACAAATCTCCCGTGCTTTATCTTTCCAGTCTCCCACCACCTCCCCCAGAGACCGGCCACAGAGGAGCATTCCCTTTAGTACCATCCGGGACTGGAGCAACTGAATTACATTCTCCGCCAGGGTTTCGATTATCTCTCGTCATGCCCTGAAATGAGAAATGTCCTATCCACCATCCTTCCCACCCCTCCTACCGTGGTATTCCGCTGTCCACCAAACCTACACAATATACTTGTCCACCCTTACACAACCCCTGCTCATACCCCTGTAATAGACCTAGATGCAAGACCTGTCCCCTACATCCTCCTACCACCACCTACTCCAGTCCGGTCACTAACACCACCTATCCCATCAAACGCAGGGCTACCTGTGAAACCAGTCATGTGATCTACAAGCTAAGCTGCAATCACTGTGCTGCATTCTATGTGGGCATGACAACCAACAACAAGCTGCCTGTCCACATGGACGGCCACCGACAAACTGTGGCCGAGAAACAAGTAGACCACCCTGTTGCTGAACACACTGCCAAACATGATACCCCTCATCTCAATGACTGCTTCACAGCCTGTGCCATATGGATCCTTCCCACCAACACCAGCTTTTCTGAATTGCGCAGGTGGTAACTTTCCCTGCAATACATCCTACATTCCCGTAACCCTCCTGGCCTCAACCTTCGTTAGTCACTGTCCTCACCCATTCAGTCCCCTTCCTGTTCCTATTCCAGCTCTACACAGCCGTCATTACACCGCCACACCCAGTCATTTAATTTCTCTCCTTTCCACTACTTACACTCTCCCCCCTCTGCACTCTCTCTCCTGCCCTCCGTCTAAACTGCAACACTCTACTGTCCGCCAATCCCACCATACTGTCCCTTCCCCTCCCTGCCCCAGCCCTCCTTAACCCCACCCAGTCGCCATTCCCATCACGCACAGGTGCTGCTGCTCGCAGTGTAGTTTCAGCTCTCTGAGACTGCAGGTGAGTGTGCAAGTTACGTTTGCGTGTGCCTACTGCTATTACAAGAGTCACTACTCTTGTACTTAAGTGGGCATTGTGCCTTTCGTATCAAAGGCTTAATGGCTGAAAGCTACGAGTGTGTGAACCTTTTTATTGTGCCTATCACGACCCAGCATCTCTGCTATATGGTGAGTAGCAACTTTCCTTCTCTCGTATTGTTACATTCCATCCTGGATTTTCCATTGTTTGATAATACCTAGCAATTTCTTTCAGTGTGTCTAGGTTTAATAATGAATTAAAAAATAGGAGTGCGGGTAAGCTACTACAACCAGCATAGTGAACGCATTATTGTGGCCAAGATAGACACGAAGCCCACGCCTACTACAGTAGTTTATATGCCAACTAGCTCTGCAGATGATGATGAAATGTATGAGGAGATAGTGAAGGGAGATGAAAATTTAATAGTCACTGGTGACTGAAATTCGATAGTAGGAAAAGGAAGAGAAGGAAACGTAGTAGGCGAATATGGATTAGGAGGAAGAAATGAAAAGAGGAAGCTGCCTGGTAGAATTTTGCACAGAGCATAACTTAATCATAGCTAACACTTGGTTCAAGAATCTTAAAAGAAGGTTGTATACATGGAAGAAGCCTAGAGATACTGACAGGTTCCAGATAGATTACATAATGGTAAGACAGAGATTTAGGAACCAGGCTTTAAATTGAAAGACATTTCCAGGGGCAGATGTGGACTCTGACCACAATCTATTGGTTATGAACTGTAGATTGAAACTGAAGAAACTGCAAAAAGGTGGGAATTTAAGGAGATTGGACCTGGATAAACTGACTAAACCAGAGGTTGTACAGAGTTTCAGGGAGAGCATAAGGGAACAATTGACAGGAATGGGGGAAAGAAACCAGTAGAAGAAGAATGGGTAGCTCTGACGGATGAAGTAGTGAAGGAGGCAGAGGATCAAGTAGGTAAAAAGATGAGGGCTACTAGAAATCCTTGGGTAACAGAAGAAATATTGAATTTAATTGATGAAAGGAGAAAATATAAAAATGGAGTAAACGAAGCAGGCAAAAAGGAATACAAACATCTCAAAAATGATCTGCTGCTGTTTTCTATCTACATAAATGATCTTTTGGATAGGGTGGATAGCAATGTGCAGCTGTTTGCTGATGATGCTGTGCTGCACGGGAAGGTGTCATCGTTGAGGGACTGTAGGAGGATACAAGATGACTTGGACAGGATTTGGGATTTGTGTACAGAATCGCAGCTGATAAATGTAAATTAATGCAGATGAATAGGAAAAACAATCCTGTAATGTTTGAATACTCCACTAGTAGTGTAGCGCTTGACACAGTCACGTCGATTAAATATTTGGGCGTAACATTGCAGAGCGATATGAAGTGGGACAAGCATTTAATGGCAGTTGTGGGGAAGGCGGATAGTCATCTCTGGTTCATTGGTAGAATTTTGGGAAGATGTGGTTCATCTGTAAAGGAGACCGCTTATAAAACACTAATACGACCTATTCTTGAGTACGGCTCGAGCGTTTGGGATCCCTATCAGGTAGGATTGAGGGAGGGCATAGAAGCAATTCAGATGCGGGCTGCTAGATTTGTTACTGGTAGGTTTGATCATCACGCAAGTGTTACGGAAATGCTTCAGGAACTCGGGTGGAAGTCTCTAGAGGAAAGGAGGCATTCTTTTCGTGAATCGCTACTGAGGAAATTTAGAGAACCAGCATTTGAGGCTGACTGCAGCACAATTTTACTGCCGCCAACTTACATTTCGCGGAAAGACCACATAGATAAGGTAAGAGAGATTATGGCTCGTACAGAGGCATATAGGCAGTCATTTTTCCCTTCTGTTTGGGAGTGGAACAGGGAGAGAAGATGCTAGTAGTGGTAAGAGGTACCCTCCGCCACGCACGGTATGGTGGATTGTGGAGTGTGTCTGTAGATGTAGATCGACAGGAAGTGCAAAATGGCTAAGCAGAGATGGCTAGAGGACAAATGTAAGGATGTAGAGGCTTATCTCACTAGGGGTAAGATAGATACCGCCTACAGGAAAATTAAAGAGAACTTTGGAGAAAAGAGAACCACTTGTATGAATATCAAGAGCTCAGATGGAAAAACAGTTCTAAGCAAAGAAGGGAAAGCAGAAAGGTGGAAGGAGTATATAGAGGGTCTATACAAGCGCGATGTTCTTGAGGGCAATATTATGGAAATGGAAGAGGATGTAGATGAAGATGAAATGGGAGATTTGATACTGCATGAAGTGTTTGACAAAGCACTGAAAGACCTGAGTCGAAACAAGGCCCCGGGAGTAGACAACATTCCATTAGAACTACTGAGGACCTTGGAAGAGCGAGTCCTGATAAAACTCTACCATCTGGTGAGCAAGATGTATGAGACAGGCGAAATACCCTCAGACTTCAAGAATAATACAATAATTCCAATCCCGAAGAAAGCAGGTGTTGACAGATGTGAAAATTACTGAACTATCAGGTTAATAAGTCACAGCTGCAAAATACTAACGCGAATTCTTTACAGACGAATGGAAAAACTGGTAGAAGCCGACCTCGGGGAAGATCAGTTTGGATTCCGTAGAAATGTTGGAACACGTGAGGCAATACTGACCTTACGACTTATCTTGGAAGAAAGATTAAGGAAAGGCAAACTTACGTTTCTAGTATTTGTGAACTTAGAGAAAGCTTTTGACAATGTTGACTGGACCAATCTCTTTCAAATTCTTAAGGTAGTAGGGGTAAAATACAGGGAGCGAAAGCCTATTTACAATTTGTACAGAAACCAGATGGCGATTATACGAGTCGAGGGGCATGAAAGGGAAGCAGTGGTTGGGAAAGGAGTGAGACAGGGTTGTAGCCTCTCCCCGATGTTATTCAAGCTGTATATTGAGCAAGCAGTAAAGGAAACAAAAGAAAAATTCGGAGTAGGTATTAAAATCCATAGAGAAGAAATAAAAACTTTGAGGTCTGCCGATGACATTGTAATTCTGTCAGAGATAGCAAATGACTTGGAAGAGGAGTTGAACGGAATGGACAGTGTCTGGAAAGGAGGATATAAGATGAACATCAACAAAAGGAAAACGAGGATAATGGAATGTAGGCAAATTAAGTCGGGTGATGCTGAGGGAATTAGATTAGGAAGTGAGACACTTAAAGTAGTAAAGGAGTTTTGCTATTTGGGGAGCAATATAACTGATGATGGTCGATATAAAATGTAGACTGGGAATGGGAAGGAAAGCGTTTCTGAAGGAGAGGAATTTGTTAACATCGAGTATAGATTTAAGTGTCAGGAAGCCGTTTCTGAAAGTATTTGTATGGAGTGTAGCCCTGTATGGAAGTGAAACATGGACGATAAATAGTTTGGACAAGAAGAAAATAGGAGCTTTCAAAATGTGGTGCTACAGAAGAATGCTGAAGATTAGATGGGCAGATCGCATAACTAATGAGGAGGTATTGAATAGAATTAGGGAGAAGAGGAGTTTGTGGCACAACTTGACTAGAAGAAGGGATCGGTTTGTAGGACATGTTCTGAGGCATCAAGGGATCACCAATTTAGTATTGGAGGGCAGCGTGGAGGGTAAAAATCGTAGAGGGTGACCAAGAGATGAATACACTAAGCATATTCAGAAGGATGTAGGCTGCAGTAAGTACTGGGAGATAAAGCTTGCACAGGATAGGGTAGCATGGAGAGCTGCACCAAACCAGTCTCAGGACTGAAGACCACTATCAACAACTTGCACACTGCAAATCACAAAGCTGCCACAAAAATCATGAACAAAATAGGCCTACAACTAAACACAAATGCTGAAGCTGAAGTCCCATGAACTTCCTTCTACTCATTTTGTGTCTGGACAAAAATAAGCTTTTAAAATAAAAATGTCTATTAATATTTAGAAGTCATTTATCAAGTAAGACAGCCACCAACTAACAATCCTTTGACAGTTTGTATGAAGCTGTTATGTAGTAACAATATACACTGTGGTGACGGAAGTCACAAAACACCTCCTACTACCATATCGAACATTTGCTTGCCCGGAGCAGTGCAGCCACTCGACATGTTGCCGGGAGTGCCCTGTACAAATACTGAGCTGTGCTGCCTCTATACCCATCCGCAAGTGCCAAAGTGTTGCCACTGCATGATGTGCACAAACTGACCACTCCAATATGTCCTGTAAATGTTCCACGGGGTTCACGTGGAGCGATCCGGGTGGCCGAACGTTCTTTAAACTGGCCGCGAATGGCAGGGGCCAGACGACACGGCACACTGTTGTCGATAAAAATTCCGTCCTCGTTCGGGAACGTGAAGTCCACGAACAGTTCCGAACTGTCGGCAATCAGTTACATTCCGTGCAAATGCGGCCAACAACGTTATTGAGCCACCACGAGCTCGCACGGTGCACCGTCGACAACTCGGGTCTGCGGCTCTGTGGCGTGTGCGCCACACTCGAACCCTACAATCGGCTCGTACCGACCAGAGTCGGGACTCGTCCGACCGGGCCACAGTTTTCCAGCTGTCGAGGGTGCGACCGATATCGTCGAGGGCCGGGGAAAGGCACTGCAAACCACGTGCCGTTAGCGGGGGCACTCGTGCTGGATGTCTGCTGCCATAGCCCATCAGTGCCCAATTTTGCCATACTGTGTTAACAGATACATTCCGTGTACATCCCACACCGATTTCTGCAGTTATTTCACACAGTGTCACTCGTACGTTAGCAAACTAACTAATGCTGCCACTATCCGTTATTAAGTGAAAGCTGTCAGCCACTGTGTCGTCCACGGCGAGAGGTAACACTCAAAATTTGGTATTCGCAGCCTGCTCTCGGCACTGTGGATGTCAGAATATCAAATTTCCTAACATCTTCCAAAACGGAACATTCCACGAGTCTAGCTCCGACCGCAATCATCTCTGCAACCTATTCGCAGGAATTGCCCGAGCGCCGTCTGTGTACGTGCGTATCACTATCAGACACCTTCTGTCACCTAAGAGTAATGACTTAACAAGTTTCCTTGCAATTACTAAATGAGTTTACAAAAAATTACTTTCTCTCGTCGACGAGAGACAGCCTAGTCACAGCGACACAAAACTGCTTAATAGCTTTTTAAACAGTTGCTCTGCTTTCTCACATAGTGTGAACGTATACACATATCTTACCTTGTCAACTGATACTTGTTCAACAAGCAAGTGTGAAACATTTTGGAACAGCAGCCGAGTATATCCAAAATCTGTGCTGCGGAATGCGGACCATTCGGGAGCTGGCAGCACGAAGGGGCTTTTCCCTTCCCTGCAGCCCTGCAACAGATATTTGTTCGACGTGTGATAGAAACCCGAGGGATATTAAAACATTGTAACATTTTAGTTCATACGATGAATAAAAATAATTTCCTGGGAAATAGCAACATAAAAAAAGTTTCCAGTATGGACAAAAGAAATAGAATGCAACAACAATGTTAAGCCTGCAGACCAACAGCTGGCACTGTAAGCACCAAAACGTGGCAGGTGGCTGCTCCTCAGTTTGCATCTCAGAGGCCCAACTTGAAGGATAGCATGCTGCTGGTGCTCTTTTACAAGAACAGTGACTGCGCACCAGTAGACCTGTAGCAGTTCCAACTACTCGAGAGTAAAAAAAAAAAGGGCACCGGTCCGATGTCTGCCGAAAGGTCTGGAGAAAATGATTAAAATATCTGAGAAGAGAGGTCCTTTTGAAGTGCACGACAGAGGGAGGAAAGCGACCGATCCGACACCTGTCGGGGAAGTGGCCACGGCATTATGGGGAAGGTCGAGCGGTGCTCTGCGGACACACAGTGTGTGGGGAATTGCACGGACGTCAGACACATCTGCGAGCACAGTGCAGAAAATCCGACAAAACGTTCTGAATTGATATCGGTACATAATCGCCCGTGTCCGGAAGTTACTTCCTGCTCAGCTGCTCGTGAATCGAATGTCCGCTCTGGAATTTCTCGTTCGGACGGTAGTGGACAGCGAATGGCTGTCGAACATTCCGTGTACAGATGAAGCCCATTTCCACCTCCCACCACACGTCAATATTCATCTCCTGGCACACACCAATATTCAGAATTGCAGAATACGGGCGACAAACAAATCTGGACGCGCTTCGACAGGTGCCACCTCGTTCTGCGACAGTGACCGCATGGAGTGGGTCGACAGCACTATTTATTGTAGGGCTCTATTTTTTCGAGGAAAAGAGTCCTGCATGTCCTATCACCGGTTAGCACTACAAGTGTCTTTCGTGCATCAAACCTCCGACGGCACGGATATGTCGGTACCGTCATTTTTACGCGAAATGGCACTCCTCCGCACGTTACGCTGTGAAGCAGGTGCTGCAGAGGCATTTCGTAAATGTTAGAATTATCGGCCATCATTTCCCTACGGCCTGGCCGTCCATATTGTCTGGTTTTAATCCGTGTGACTTCCGGTTGTGGGGTTTTCTGAAAGATGTGTTCAGTGCTCCAAATACGAACTGAGCTGAACTGAAGGCACGTACTGCTCAACGCTTTCAGAATGCGACCCTGGAGACTGGCAATGGAGGCCGAACCTTCGATAATTCTAGTCACCCGTGTTGCCGAAACATCAGAAAAATTAGCAAATCTACACTGGTCGAAAATCCTGAGATGAAAGCCAGCAGACGGTACAATGATCTTGCATTTATATGAGAGACTGTACACGGCCACCTCCAATTTTTTAAACAAAAGGGAGATATGAGACACACACTTGCAAATTTTTTTAAAGTACCCTCTAGCAGTTTACCCCGGAGCCGCCTAGTGGCAGCCATGTGATGAGAGAAGAGGCCTGATGTCAAACCTAAGAGATCCATCTAGTTCACGAATACTTCTCTCAGAACTCTTGAAAACTCTGCTCAGTTCTAAATTTACTGAGAACAATGACACACTAGATGTAACTGGAAGAGCTAATTCGTGACTAGCCTTCCAAAATGATTTCTTTGCACTAGGTGTTAAAGACTCTCACTCGTTCTATACATTCTCCGGTCACACTCTGTCGTTCCGTATTCTTCACTTTGTGCACACGAATACAAACAAAACCGAGTTGCCCTCCATTTACTGTATTATTTATAAGTGTAGGTTGAATGTAATAAATGCTACAAAGCCTTAAATCCTGTATACCCATTTTGAAATGCCCTGTACTGTGAATCCATATTAACTGTGATTAAAGAAAATCATGTTGGAATGTCAAGACCATTGTAAGCGTGATGCTCTTTCCTGTATTACGATAAACAGTATTTCAAGCTAAACATAATTCTTGTGAAACAGAATGGGTGCTCACTGACAATCAGAAAAATATTCAATAACAATCAATTCTTTCTAATTAAAGCATGTAATTACTTTGTTCCTTGCCGAGTGGACGATATCATTACATCAAAACCTTGACAAATGTGTACGAAATTAGTTACTGAAGAGAAAACTTACTGCCGAGCCTGTAATGATGTGTACAGGTGCCCCCGGATTGCGATAAGGTTCTTCGATACTTCCATTTTTCACCTCGTGGTTGTAAACCGGCCACAGTCGTTCGTAGGAATGTTGGTGACCCCACAGTAGGAGATCTACACCGTACTCGTAGAAAAGGTTCTCCAGTCCCAATCTGCAACACAAAATATTTTGTAATACGGTGAACCTCAATACTGAAGTACAGGAGAAATATGTGAAAAGACACACAAGATCTTGTGTACAAGGCAGGACTTGCAGTAGCAGAGATGGTGGTATAACCTCCCACTGGCAATGAGGTCTTTGGAAATGGAGCAAATGCTCAGCCTGAACAAGGATCAGGAAGCAAATCTGCCATTGCCTCGATACTTAGGTAACATTTGTTTGGCAAATATATGAGTCCCCAGAGGTATAGTATTTAACAAAGCGAATTGTAGACCTAGCCGTAGCTTGTGACTAGGTACAACCATGTTCCTGTTCAAAATAGGCAACACTGCCTCACAGCGCAAGTGATTGTCGAAAACAACTGCGTGGCAGCAGTGACTGCTTGTTGTTAATAGCAGAAAATTTGGAAATTTACTGATGATGACAAGGGGAAAGAAGAGAATAGTGTTGGCACAAGAAGGTGATGTCACATGCAAGCAAAAGGTTGAGTAAGTAAATGGTATGTAACTTGCAGCAGGATGGACACGTTGCTGAGCGCAGGGGGATTTAAGTATGTGTCCCAAAGAAGAAGCAGCAAAGAACAAACAAATACACACACATCAAAAAAAGTTTTGCATCACGCCGGTTCCCAGAACTCCTAAAGATAGACACTGACACAGTACCGCAGACACAGTCCCTTAGACTGTTCAGAGATGTCACTAAACCTGGCCGAAGATGTAAACAACCATACATGAGCAGCGCCTATTAGATGGAGGGGGTCTGACAGCCAATCAGTTCCAATCATTCCACCAGGAAGGAGCTACACGGCTCGTGTTGTTTGTAGTTCAATGCCTTAGACACACTGTACGGCGAGTGCATGAAGTTGGAGGTTGCCTGTTGTTTTGGGGTGGCATTATGTGTGGCTGACTTACACCGCCGGTGGTCGTGGAAGGCACCGTAACGGCTGTACGATTCGTGAATGCCATCCTCTGACTAATAGTGCAACCATATTGGCAGCACATTGGCCAGGCATTCTTCTTCATGGACGACAATTCACACCCCCATCGTGCATATGTTGTGAATGACTTCCTTCAAGATAACGACATCGTTCAACTAGAGTGACCCCTATCGAACATGTCTGGGATAGATTGAAAAGGGCTGTTTATGGACGACGTGACCCACCCACCACTCTGAGATCTACACCGAATCACTGTTGAGGAGTGGGACCAACAGTGCCTTGATGAACTTGTGGATAGTATGCCACGACAAATACAGACATGCATCAATCCAAGATGACGTGCTACTGGGGAATAGAGGTACCGGTGTGTACACCAATCTGGACCACCACCTCTGAAGGTGTCGCTGTATGGCGGTACAACACGCAATGTGTGGTTTTAATGAGCAGTAAAAAGGGCAGAAATGATGTTTATGTTGATCTTTATTCCAATTTTCTCTTCAGCCTAAGGAACTCTTGGAATTGTGGTGATGCAAAACAGTTGTGTATACTATTAATGATATGTCTAAATGTGTCATTAGTAAAATGTATCATCTATTTTTGGCAAATTTCACATCTATTTTTGCAAAATTTTTGTCTAAATGGTTTTTGTTTACAAACGATTAGCTGTTCAAAATGGAAATGTTGTCACACGATGTCTAGCCTTGAAAGAAGAAGAAGGTGGGGGCAGTGGAGATCGAGGAGTTTTTTGATTGAAATGTTTGTTTTAGTAAAACTGCAACTTTTTTCCAAATAGGTCTTTGCTTGTTTTCTTCTTTTGGCTTGATTTTAACTTTAACCAAATGGTTGTTTCTGCTGAGAAGGAGCGGCACTTTACTGCTGGTGAACCAAATGCTTCTCTGATTTAAGATGTTTCTTGAAATTATTTCTGTCATCCCATTCAATAATTACATAATCTGCAGAATACTGATTTCTACCTTTTCTGGGCATTGATAGCTGTGCAACCAATACTTGACAACATTACAGATTGAACCTACAAGGTACTTAGCATACAAGTAGAACCAAAATTAACTATTCGCACATTAGGGGAAGACAGTCAAAATACGTTTATAGGTTCCGTTTTCTTATCACTCTAGTGTAGAGTGTGGTCACTATAAACTGGCAGTCGGTCGCGAGCATAAACAAACTAGAATTATGACCCGATTACGAAGTTTTCTCCAATGGGGTCCTCGCATAAAAAGTTCTGTGCGAAATTCAGGTAAAGACCTGAGCTTTCGACGAGTGTCTCTCTAAGTCTTAGCCCCTGATACGACAATGGAGGAACTCTGGAAAGCTCGAGAATTTATCTGAATTTAACGTGGCAAGTAAACTGAGAAGTTTTAATGATCACCAGAGTGGAGAGGAGAGGTGCAGGGAAATGAGACCTGCCTCCCTTGCACGTGGCTGTCAGTCTACACCTGTGTTTCTGTGGAAGCAGAACTGAGATATGTTTGTAGGGATTGCCAATATTGCCAATCCCTTGTGGTGTCGTGATAGTTACAATTCGAATACAGTGATGGATGAAGATTAGTCTCCTCACTCATTTCAAAATAAGAAAGAAAACAATGAGCAATGCACAACAACAAAGCATATGATAACAGTTACCTTGCAGTTGCTTACTGATGGCGGCAGTGTCACAAATGAGGTAGTTCTGGCCCCACCTCCACTGGGATTTGATGCACCAACTGTTAAAAACACACACATCCTAAAACTGCCACATAAAAGTGTGTGCAATATACCAAATTTTGAACTTGATTTCGTTGACAGACATGTTCTTTTCAGACCGAGATGCTAGGCCTAGTGTTGAGTTTCTATGTTGCATTATCAGGCATATATCTCATACAAACCATTCAACCGACATCAACCGGCGTGGCACTAGATAAAGTGCACTGCTACCTTATTGCATTTGTGCACTTTCTTTTGTAAACACTATCTTAAGCAATCATCTATCTAAATTGCAAAGTACAAGTAACCAAAAATTTGCTATATTTTCGACAGTTATAAGCAGAAAATAAACCTATTTCCAACTGCCTCTGATAAAATAATTCATACGGATATAACCCATTATAAAATAACATTTATTACATAGTTTATATCTAAAACAAAGATGATGTGACTTACCGAACGAAAGCGCTGGCAGGTCGATAGACACACAAACAAACACAAACACACACACAAAATTCAAGCTTTCGCAACAAACTGTTGCCTCATCAGGAAAGAGGGAAGGAGAGGGAA
This sequence comes from Schistocerca nitens, assembly GCF_023898315.1. Classification (NCBI taxonomy): domain Eukaryota; kingdom Metazoa; phylum Arthropoda; class Insecta; order Orthoptera; family Acrididae; genus Schistocerca; species Schistocerca nitens. The sequence goes on along the minus strand of NC_064623.1, from coordinate 231,805,506 downwards.
AGACGAAAGGATGTGGGTTTTAGACTTACCTTAGGGGGAAAAAAGGACGGGTATACACTCGCGCACACACACACACACACACACACACACACATATCCATCCGCACATACACAGACACAAGCAGACATATTTAAAGACAAAGAGTTTGGGCAGAGATGTCAGTCGAGACGGAAGTGAAGAGGCAAAGATGATGTTGAATGACAGGTGAGGTATGAGTGGCGGCAACTTGAAATTAGCGGAGATTGAGGCCTGGTGGATAACGGGAAGAGAGGATATATTGAAGAGCAAGTTCCCATCTCCGGAGTTCGGATAGGTTGGTGTTAGTGGGAAGTATCCAGATAGCCCGGACGGTGTAACACTGTGCCAAGATGTGCTGGCCGTGCACCAAGGCATGTTTAGCCACAGGGTGATCCTCATTACCAACAAACACTGTCTGCCTGTGTCCATTCATGCGAATGGACAGTTTGTTGCTGGTCATTCCCACATAGAATGCATCACAGTGTAGGCAGGTCAGTTGGTAAATCACGTGGGTGCTTTCACATGTGGCTCTGCCTTTGATCGTGTACACCTTCCGGGTTACAGGACTGGAGTAGGTGGTGGTGGGAGGGTGCATGGGACAGGTTTTACACCGGGGCGGTTACAAGGATAGGAGCCAGAGGGTAGGGAAGGTGGTTTGGGGATTTCATAGGGATGAACTAACAGGTTACGAAGGTTAGGTGGACGGCGGAAAGACACTCTTGGTTGGTTGGTTGGTTGGTTGTTTGAGGTTTAAGGGACCAAACAGCAAGGTCATCAGTCCCTTGTTTCAAATATACTCCATTCTGCTAACGGGACATCTCAGAAAAGTCAGAACAATAAAACGGAAAAAGGGAAAAACGTAAAAGGGCAGTCACGTTGTCATTAGTAAAAAACAAATGAGGGAAGTCGGCAAGAGAACGAACCCAACACTATGCTGAAGCAGCATAGGCAAGACCACCTGTGACTTAAAAGGTACAACTGCTATAATGCAGAAAGTACGTATGGGAATAGGAAGACTAACCAAGCCTTTTTTAAAAAAAGGGGTAAAAACAGAGTAAAAGGGGAAGAAAAGAGGATTCCAGTCAGGGAGGTGAATCGGGAATCTCTGAACACTGCCTACAGTGGGAGACACCCAAACACTCACCCCCCTGCCCCAACACCAGAGAGAGATTAAAAACCTTAAAACTGAGAATAAAAACCACTCTCCCGGAGGAAACCGAGAACCAGAGAGACCATCTGGGAATCATCAGCCAACATCAAAGGTAAAGTGTGGGGGAGTCTGTACTTAGCACGCAGAGCCAAAAGAAGGGGGCATTCAACCAAAATGTGGGCCACCGACTGGAAGGCTCCACAACCACATAGCGGGGGTGGCTCATCACGCAAAAGAAAACCATGGGTCAGCCTGGTATGGCCAATGCAGAGACGACACAGTGTGGTTGAGTCCTTCCGGGAGAGGCGAAAGGAAGAAAGCCATGGGCCTGGTGTCACCTTAATTGCACGAAGTTTATTAGACAGTGGAGTAGCCTCCCAAGAATTGGCCCATGACTGCGAAGTGGGATTTGATGTGAAGCCGTAAATCCGCTGCAGGAGGGGTTACAGAAAACGGGGGGTAAGTGACTGCTCCCCCAGCCAAACGATCAGCGAGCTCATTTCCCGGGATACCCACATGGCCAGGGACCCATAGGAAGTAAATGGAACAAGCAGCACGGTGAGTATCAGCGAGATGGTCATGGATGGCAGAGACCAAGGGATGGCGCGAAAAACACCGGTCAATAGCAAGAAGGCCACTCATCGAGTCCGTACATAACAAAACGCAGTTGTGTTGGGATTGTTTAATAAAGGTAAGGGCCCGGGAAATTGCCATCAATTCCGCAGTAAACACCCCACATGTAGGTGGCAGCAGATGATTTTCCGTTCCAACAGAGGACGTGAAGGCATACCCAACATGATCAGCAGATTTAGAGCCATCAGTGTAAAAAACACCAGCATCCCGAAACTCCCATAAAATTTGGCGGAAAAAGGAACGGAACACCACCGGGGGGGATGGAATCTTTCGGACCGCGGTGGAGATCTATCTGAATTCGAGGCCGAGGAACTAACCAAGGAGGGGTGGAGCGGAGGGAGCGAGGAAGACAGGACAAAGAAGGAAGCGTAAAATCACGGTAAAGAGACGCAAGGCGCAGCCCAACCGGTAAACCCGCCCGAGGGCGGGAGTCGGGTGGGCGACGTCCATGGTCTGGAACAGGAATAGGAAGGATGAGTGGGAGAAGAACGGATAGTGAGGGCATAAGACACCAGAAGCTGGGACCGCCGAACAGAAAGGGGGGGGGATCCCAGCTTCAACCAGGAGACTATCAACAGGGCTAGTATGAAAGGCACCGGTGGTCAAACGGATACCACGATAGTGGACCAGATCCAGGAAGCGCAATGTGGAAGAAGCAGCTGAACCATAAACTTGACAACCATAGTCCAAACGAGACAGAACTAGAGCACGATAAAGACGTTGGAGGAGGGAACGGTCCGCACCCAAAGAGGAATGGGCAAGGAAGCGAAGGACATTGAGTTTACGGAAACATCCTACCTTCAGGAGTCTGATACGGGGCAGCCAAGTGAGCTTGTTGTCGAAAAGAAGACCCAGGAAACGAAACTGTGGAACCACAGGCAAGCTTTGTACAGCGAGATAGAGCTCTGGATCAGGGTGGACCGTAGTACGGCGACAGAAGTGGACCACCCGCGATTTTAAAGGAGAGAATTGAAACCCGTGTGAGAGGGTCCATGCAGAGGCACGCCGTATAGCCACCTGGAGCTGCCGTTCTGCAGATGCCATCGAGGAGGAACTAACCCAAATGCAGAAATCATCCACATACAGGGCAGGGGCGACCAAGGGACCGACAGAGGCCACAAGTTCATCGATAGCAATGAGGAAAAGAAGGACACTCAAGACAGAACCCTGTGGGATGTCCGTCTCCTGGGTCCGTGGAGAACTAAAAGCAGTACCAACTCGAACTCTGAATGACCAATGGATCAGGAACTGGCGGATAAAAATCGGGAGTGGGCCCCGAAGACCCCACTGATGAAGGGTTAGTAAGATGTGATGGCGCCAGGCCGTGTCATAGGCCTTGCGAAGGTCAAAAAACACAGCAACCAAATGGCGGCCCTGGGAAAAAGCCTGCCGAACTGCGGATTCCAAGCGAAGTAAATGATCGATTGGAGAACGTCCCTCTCAAAAGCTACACTGGTAAGGGGACAATAGATCCCGAGATTCGAGGACCCAAGTGAGCCGACGGGCTACCATCCGTTCAAGTAACTTACAAACAACATTGGTCAAACTAATTGGCCGATAGCTGTCAACAGATAGGGGGTTCTTACCAGGCTTAAGGACAGGAACCACAATGCTATCCTCCACTGAGAAGGGAAGTCACCCTGGAGCCAGATACGGTTAAACACCCGAAGAAGGTGTTGCCGTTGTGAAGCACTGAGATGTTGAAGCAGTTGGTTATGAATGGAATCTGGGCCAGGGGCCTTATCATGAGAAGAAGATAGAGCAGAAAGAAATTCCCATTCAGTAAAAGGTTCGTTGTAAGATTCTGACTCACAAGTGGTGAAACATAAGATGAGAGCTTCAGCCTGCTGTTTTTGATGAAGGAAAGCAGCTGGATAGGTGGTTGACGCTGATGCCACTGCAAAATGGGTCGCAAGATGTTCTGCGAGAACTAATGGGTCCGTACAAATGCCATCTGTGAGGTGAAGGCCTGGGAGGATGGACTGCCGATGGCAACCTTGGAGAGAGCGAAGTGTAGCCCATATCCGTGACAGAGGGACAGTGGAACCAAGGGAAGAAACGAATTGTTCCCAACATATCCGCTTGCTCTGTTTGATTAAATAACGGGCTTTAGCGCGAAGGCGTTTAAAGGTAGTAAGGCTGGCGACGGATGGGTGCCTCAAAGTGTTGCAAAGCTCGACGGCGATCACGGATGGCAATGGCAATGGCCGTACTCCACCACGGGACTTGCCGGCGACGAAATGGTCCAGATGAGCGCGGGACAGCAAGGTTAGCAGCGCGAACAATCGCGTCAGACACGTCACGGAGGACGTCATCAATACAACCCGACAAAGGGGGAGAAAACTCGACCTGTGCAGTGTATAGAGACCAATCGGCACGGTGGAAACACCAACGAGGTAACCTGTCCATCGGGGAGCGGGAAGGGAGCGTGATACTCAACGGGAAATGGTCACTATCACAAAAGTCGTCGTGTGGCGACCAGTGTAATGAAGGGAGGAGAGAGGGAGAAGAAAGAGAAAGATCAATGGCAGAAAAGGTACCATGACCGGCACTGAAATGAGTAGGGGAGCCATCATTGAGAAGGCACAGGTTGTGGTCTGCAATAAATTTGTCTATAACAAGACCTCGTCTAGAGGGAAAGGCACTGCCCCACAAAGGATGATGAGCATTAAAATCCCCAAGGAGGAGGAAGGGAGGAGGAAGTTGCTGAAGAAGGGCGGTTAAGGCAGCAGGTGTAAGAGTCCTGTCAGGAGGGAGATAAAGATTGCAAACTGTGACTGCAGAGTCTAAGTGGACCCTAACAGCAACCGCTTCCAATGTAGTTTGGAGAGGAATCCACGTGCTAGCAATGTCTGTACGGACCAATGTGCAAACGCCACCAGAAGCCCGCAAGGGTCCGACCCGATTTCGACAGAAAACACGGAACCCACGGAGGGTCGGTGAGTGAGCATCAGTAAAATGAGATTCCTGGAGAACCACACAAGCTGCAGAGTAGGACGAAAGAAGGGATTTCAATTCCGGAAGGTGACGATAGTAGCCATTACAATTCCATTGGAGAACCACTGAAGGATGGTTTAAATGAGGGCTGAACACGCTAAATCCAGTCATACCGCCGGGTCCCCACCCGTCACCGAGAAGGAGGGGGCGACATCCATGAACGACAGGTCAGAATCCGTTTGTGAAGTCGGGGAAGGGACCTCCGGTGACACCAGAGGCTCTTTGTCCCGGGACTTATGTTTCTTCTTCTTTTCAGGCTGAGATCGAGGAGGGCTGTGTGGCATAAAGGAGCCAGCTGCAGCAAGATCAGGAACAGAAAAAGACCGGGCGACCTGGGGGCCGACAGACCGCGGCTCTCGCGGTCGCCGCGCGGCAGCAGACCTTTGACCTGGAAGGTGCCGGGAAGGGGCATCCCGGGAGAGGCGCCCTTGACCGGCAGACGCCGAAGGAGTGGGACACTTCTCCGGCTGGGGAGGGGGAGCAGGGCCCAGAGGAGAAGGTGTGGGAGCCGCAGGGGTGGGGGGGAGGAGAGGGGTCCGGGATGGGGGTAAGGAAGGGGGAGGAAGGGGTGAAGATGTAACCAAGGCGTAACTAGATGTCATGGACACAGGGTGCAGTCGTGCATATTTCTTACGGGCCTCTGTGTAGCTTAAACGATCGAGGGACTTATACTCCTGTATCTTTTTTTCTTTCTTATATACTGGGCAATCTGGTGAACGTGGAGAATGACTACCATGACAATTTACACATATGGGAGGGGGAACACAGGGACTCCCCTCATGGAGTGGACGTCCACAGTCACCACAGAGAGGGTCCTGGGAACAGCGAGAAGACATGTGGCCAAAACGCAAGCACTTAAAACACCGCATAGGAGGTGGGATGTACGGCTTCACATCACAGCGATAGACCATAATCTTTACTTTCTCAGGGAGGGTATCCCCTTCAAAGGCCAGGATAAAGGCACCAGTATCAATACGATTATCTTTAGGACCCTTCTGAACACGCCGAACAAATTGAACACCCCGCCTTCCGAGATTGTCCCGAAGTTCCTCATCAGTTTGAAGGATGAGGTCCCTGTGAAAAATCACACCTTGTACCATATTTAGAGACTGGTGAGGGGTAATGGACACAGGAATTGTGCCAAGATGGGTACAGGCACGAAGGGCCGCAGACTGGGCAGCTGAAGCAGTTTTTATCAGCAACGAACCCGACCGCATCTTGCTCAGGGAGTCCACTTCGCCAAACTTGTCTTCAATGTGTTCCACAAAGAATAAAGGTTTGACACTGGTGAAAGTATCTCCATCAGTCCTGGTGCGAACTAGATAACAGGGGAAAGGTTTTGCCCCTAGACGACGGGCCTGACCCTCTTCCCAGGGGGTAGCCATGGAAGGGAAGGCCGAAGGGGCAAGAGAAGCAGCACTTGAGGAATCAGTAGCACGCAGAGAGACGGCCGCAGAAGAACGGCCAGAGTTTTGGACCCGTATGCATTTCATCTGCATAGCGTCCGCCCTGATACCACCCACTCCGATCAGGGGCTCTCCTCACGGGCACCACCCAGCCACAGCAAGGGCCGTCTGGCACGGTGGCCATTGCCGGGAGTTCCGATGCTCCAGGATGACGAGCAACCACTCCAAGGCATGCATGAGGAGGTCACAGCTCAGGTATCAGAAGTGTGATCCCTGTGTGTTCAGGGGGCTCAACCAAAAGGGTACATAGCGACCCCACCACACGGGCTGGCTACCGTGCTGGCTATGCACCCTAGCATCAGACAACGACGTGAAAGAAAAGGTGGAATGTACTAGGAGGGCGCACGTCGGAGACACTAGGTAAGGTGCTCTTCCCCAAATGGCTCACACTACGGAAGAGAAATTTTGGAATGGAGGTCAAACCCCAGAGGGGGACCAAGGAATGCCAAAAGGAGGAGATGATTACGCAACAAAGCCGGAGTGTAAAACCAACAGAACCAGGAGGATAGCGGGGCCAACATAACCAAGGACACCAATAGAGGGAGAGGAGGGGGCGAGGGGAAAGGAGCATGGAGGGGAAAGGAGGGGAAGGGAAAGGAAATGCAGCCCGGGAGAGAAAGAAGGCTGCAATGGCTCGGGGCCCCGTGCTCGCCACGCACGTATCCACAAAAGAGTTGTGGACCCCCTGGGGGGGACACTCTTGGTGGAGTGGGGAGGAAGATATATTTTTCCCACGTGGAATGTTTCCCTCTATTATATTATTACATAGTTTTGCATTTTTGCACAACTGCAGCACCAGAGGTCAGGCTGTATGGCATACGAGCCTATTGTTACAAGATCTGTTCTGCAGCCTACAGCCTAAAGCCTGTCTCACGGTTTGCTAGATGTCTTAAACAACTGCCAGCAAGCAGGTAGGGGTGACCGCTACCTCACATGCTGAGCCTTCCACACCGTGCACGATTCAGCATGGAAACTGGTTGGCTGGCTCGCTAGAGTCTGAACGGCAGGTGTGTGAGCCGCCCGAACTACAATTTTTCTTAACCAATTAAAAAGGAACTATTTGGTAAAAAGTTTGATTCTCACTCATCTTATAGCTTTATTCACCAGCTTCGTGATTAACTATCATTTCATTAATGGTCATATTTATTTCGATATTTTAGGATTAAACAATCTACTGAGAGAATTTAGGAAATTTTGCAGTGGAAAATAGAGGTCACTATGTATTTGCGTTTGGTACATGTTAGGTCATACGTTGCTGCATATGAAATGTAGCAAATGTATTGAATTTTCCTTTACACTCTGAAGGATATTGCTGTCTATTATCAATCTTGATAAAACGGATTGTGTTTAATTCACTTCATCTTGAACTTGTGAGCAAGCAAAAAAGCCAGAAGGAAATAGTCACGAAGCTCTTCATTTCTTGTAAGCAGTTTCTGATACTGAAACAAGATTTTGGCAAATGCAGCATGCAAAGAAGGGAGTATCAAGCTATGTGATTAATTTGCCGAAACTTCCACATCTACCGTGACTACTAATTTTTTCGATGAAATGGTGTAACATTTAAGTGTCATCGATATCTGTTGAAACGAAAATTACAGTGGGTTTGGAACAACACAAATTTGGAAATTTCACATTATTTTTATGCCGAGAATGGGCATTTTCATAAACTACTGACCTGTCTTTCCATCAGTTACTGTTTAATAATTCTGTTGCAATTTAAACTGCATTAAAATGTTAGTGACATTAACTCTGCTGTGTTTTGGCCAAAGAAGCAGATTTGAATATGGCAACAAGGTAACGTAACTCAAAACTCACCACTGATAATGTCTCTCTGAAGAAAATTAAAGGGAGTAAGAAGAGCAGCAAAAATAAATAGACATTTCTGTTGAAATTTCAGTCGAATGCTAACCCCAATGTGTGTTTAATAATGAATAATGTGGCTTGACACTGGTCAAAGAATTTAATTTCTTTATCACAATGATCTGAGAAACATGAAAACAGTCACCTACCTATCAAGGTGTAAACGGATAAACACTATTGTTAGATGTGATGACTATCTTTGACACACTAAAAGATCCCTCATTCTGTATAGAGAGAGGAAAGAAACGATGACATGCTATGTACTATTGTTTTCATATTTCTCAGATTATTGAGAAACAGGTAACATCCGTAGCCCAGTTTCAATCCACATCATTTGTTACTAAAATTACACTGGTTATAGGATTTTGCTACAATTTCAAGAGAAGTAGCAATTTCTTTTATTCAGAGAAACATTATCAGTGACGTGTTCTGAGTAATACATAAGACTTCTTTTTGCCACTTTAATCGGTTTCTTTCACCAAAATACAGTGAGTTTATAAATATTCATTTCTGATGCAAAGGCATGTCAATAGTTTATGAAACTGCCCATTCTTCGTATAAAAATAAACTATATTTCTTGACACATATTGTTCCAAACCCACAGTAAATCTCATTTCAACAGCTATCAATGTCACTTAATTATATCATTGTTTCAGCGAAAAAATCTGTAGTCACTTTAATATAGCAGTAGATATGGAAGTTCTGTATATTAATCATATGGCTGAACACTCTCCTCTTGTGTACTTTCATTTGCAAAATTCTTGTTTCAGTATCTGAAACTGTTTACGAGTTACGAGAAATTCTGTGAATACTTCATTCTGGCTTTTTCGCTGGCTTTCTAGTTCAGGATGAAGCACTTTATATGTGATCCATTTTCTTGAGATTGGTAATAGAGAGCAATATTATGCTAAGTGTAAAGAAAAATTCAATATGTTAACTACAATTCATACACAGCAGCATATGACATAACATGCACCAAACGCAAATTCATAGCGACCTCTATTTTTCACTGCAAACTTTCCTAAATTCTTGCTGTAGTTTACTTAATCCTACAATATCACAGTAAATATGGCCATTAATGAAATGACACTGTTATATGGTCAGTGCACTATGGTTTAACTTCCGATAAGCCTAATTAATAAGCTGCAGGCAAACATCCACATACTGCTGTAATAGTTTACTGTTTAACATCTACGAGCAGTAAAAGCCTAACCACACAATTCACAGTCTTTCAAATAAATTGAACAGACACTGTCAATGCTATTACATGCTGCCTATTGGTGTGACACTTATTTCACGGTTAAGTTTATGCATTGTTGTTGTTGTTGTTGTTGTTGTTGTTCAACCAACACAGGTTTCTTGGCTGAAGCTACAGATTGTTCGAAGTTAAATTTACAGAAATTACAATTAAAACTTAACTCATTAAATTAAATGAATACATTGAAACATTTGTTCTTTTTAACAGTTCCTTCTACTATGAGAGTTAAGCCAAATTATTTGTTTAAATCATGAAATTAACAAATATCATTATGCAAACAATACTTTTGACAAAACTGTTAATTACTTTGGAAATAATTAAGGACTGGCTTTGCTAACATGTTTTCGAATAGAGCCAAACAGATCCTTTAAGAGTACTATTAGTTGTTCCTCCAAATGTTTAGAATTACTACAGAATTTACATTTGTTTGTAAGTCAAAAACAGAATTTAAGTTACGAAACTATTACTGATTTCACCCTATAACAAAAGATACTAACTAGAAATAGTCACAATAAATTAGAAAATCAATTACACAGATAAAACTATCCACAAAATTAGATCTGGTGGTATATTCTTTAAGACTAAGGGCCAACCTATTTCTTTTATGAAAATGCAGATTATACACATGTACGTTAATGGTAATTAGTTAAAAATGAATTTTAAGGAGGCAGATGCCAAAACAAGAGGGGAAGTAAAATCTGTGAGAATCTATTTTTTTTTTTTTTTTTTTACCAAATAGTTTCTTTACAATCATTTGAGAAAGATTGTAGGTCGGCTGGCGGGCACATGATGTTCTGTTTGGTCTCTGGGGTTAACCAGTCCTGTTTTTGAGTTCCTGCCCTGTAGGCTGTGACGTCTGTGGCAAACAAGAAAACTGACTGGCCAGCACTGGTCGCATGCAGGGAACGTGACAAGGTCTCACAAGAAAACTAGCACTGGCTTACCAGTCAAAATTACCAAAATTTAACTCAAAACTAAAACTACGAAAAATTACTGGAATTCTAAAAACAATCAGGTTTTTTCTCAGACGAAAAATTCCTACTTTTTCCTGAGTTTCCTGGGCCATATACACCCTGTAATATGGAGTGTGTCCACCTTCTGCATTTATGGCAGCGTCAACTCTGCTGGCGACACTTTCAATGATATGTCTGAATGTCTGTGGCAGAATGCGAGCACGTTCTTCCTCGACAGCCGAAATCGGAGAAAGCAGTGATGTTCGGGTCTAGAGCGAGATCAATATCTTCAGCCATCCCAGAGGTTTTAAATTGGGTTCAGATCAAGACTCTGGGTAGATTACTCCATTAAGGTATGTTACTGTCCACAAATTAATGATCAGAGATGCTGCTTTATGACAAGATCAGAGATGCTACTTTAGGACAAGATGCATTGTCATTCGGCATTTCGGCCAGAGATGCTGGAGCTGCCAGTCATGCACGGTTTGCTTGCTTGTGTACACGAATGGTGTGTGTGTTTCTCTTTTCCTGATGAAGGCTGTGGCTTAAAGCTTTACGCAATTGTCTAAATTGTGCCTGTCTGCAACTTAATGTATCTCCTTTATGGTAAGTAACAAACTATCTTTTCCTACACGGCAGATATTCCTACCTGAAGTTTCCATTATTTGATACAATCACTCCATACTGATCCTTTACTGCACACAATGCTGTAAAAGTGTGCAGTCCTAAGGCAATGACTGCACAACGACAAGTTCAGTGCTGTGAAATGGCGCCAAGGAGGCGATGACTCGCATCCCAGTGGAAAGAGGGGGCAGTACCACACCTCCAGGAAGACTAATTCAATGCCACCTGTCCGTGCTGACTTCCACAGTAGCTGACACAACAAAAGTTTGTTCATATCTTTCTACATTTAGCGTTTTCTTACACACACACACACACACACACACACACACACACACACACACACACACACACAGACAGACAGACAGACAGAGAGAGAGAGAGAGAGAGCACGCACAGACACTAGAAATGTATGACTTCATCAGGAGCTGCTTGACCATTTTACACCATTTTTTTAAATTCCCTATGCACAACCACTGTGTCAGCTGGGCTACTGGTGACACTTTGGAACATGGGAGTCATTTCTTCCACTGATTTCATGCAACATTTTTACCAGTAACTCCCAATGCTCAACAGTCCCTGTCCGCCAGTACACGAGGCCTGCCTGGTGTCGGTTTGGAAGTGGTTGTTCGTTTACATTTCCACATCACGTTCACATCAGCAACAGTTGGCTTTGGCTACTTTGGAAGGGTTGAAATGTCCCGGATGGACTTGTTCCTTTTGTGACATCCAATGACTAGCCCATGCTCGAAATCCCTAACTCTCCAGGCTGACCCAATTTGCTGTTACTGCCTCTGTGCTGACAACACAATATTTTCCACCTTCTCTTATACTGGTGGGTCCACTTATGACATCTAGTAGTCAATTTCACATTACGTAGGGTTGTCCAGACACTTTTGATCAGATAGTGTTTATGTATTCTGCTATCTTCAAAGGAGCATTTATTCAAAAGTTAGCAACATAATCAATCTTGTTTGCATGCCTGTTGATGAATCAGCGCCTCAACATATCTGGCAAATAGTTACCTTTACTCTACGATTATTTATTGTTACAGCACTACAATAAATATGTTTGATACTTAATGTATCTCCTTTATGGTAAGTAACAAACTATCTTTTCCTACACGGCAGATATTCCTACCTGAAGTTTCCATTATTTGATACAATCACTCCATACTGATCCTTTACTGTACACAGCACACAATGCTGTAAAAGTGTGCAGTCCTAAGGCAATGACTGCACAACGACAAGTTCAGTGCTGTGAAATGGCACCAAGGAGGCGATGACTCGCATCCCAGTGGAAAGAGGGGGCAGTACCACACCTCCAGGAAGAATAAATATGTTTGAGAAGGCTGCGAGCAGAATTGTAGTTTGGGAAGGGGGGGGGATCTTAGTACTCTATTCCTGCTTGAGCTAGTAACACAGAGTAAAAATTTTTTGGTCTAACCTGGACCAGTGACCATTTGTATAGCTATTCAAGCATCTGTCTCATTGTAGCCATGTTGCAGTATATTGAATAATGCTCGAATAATGAACTGGAATGGTCAGAATTGGTTAATTCCTTTTGCTAAAGATGTTAAATGGGCTGAAATTAATGCTCAACTAATGGCACCATTTGTACGTGCACCATTCAGATTTTACATGCAAATACGTGCAGGAAGCTTTTGAAGCCCATCACTTCTATACTTGAAACTTGTACAAATGAGTTCAAACTTTGCACTAAGGTAGATAAATTGATAAAATCTAAATTAAATTTTTTTGCCCAATAATTTTTATCTGTTGATATGATATGATGGTTTAAATTAGTATAAAAATCATTCTTATGTGAACTGAATGCGCAGAAATGGTTTCAATATTTTCAAATAAAACTGAAAACTTGCTTCCAAAAATCTAGCAAAATTTTATATGCAAAAAAACACATTTTTTGAAACGAGAGGAAGGGGGGGGGGGGGGGGGGGGAGAAAGAAAAAGAGCTGCTCAAAAAAAAAATGTGAAATTTAGCTTCTTAAACCTGAAACTTTGCCCTTAATAGCTTACCAATACAAAGTTGTAGAACATAAAATTTCATGCTCATACCGATTTCCAATAGCTTACAAAATGAGGGAAAATTACAATTTTTCCTAAATATTAGAGGAATAAAAAGTCTTCCGCAAACATTTTTCACTAGAAAGACTTAGGAAAAAGATACCAGATTTGAACACAGATTAAAAGGGTTTGCAGAAGGTTTTTTTCTAAGTGGGCCAAAAATTGCTGTTTTTGATGTTTTTCGAGAAACCTTTAAGTTTGCCCTCAATCTGTAAACTATTGGAAATCAATAAGAGGATGAAATTCTACGACCTCATATTGGTAAGTTATTAAGTGCAAAGTTTCAGATTTATCCTCTGATGACTTCTGGAGGTATAAACAGCTAAACTTCACAATTTTTTTTTCAAGTGCTTATTAATTTGCTTTTCTTCAAATTATCCGCATGAAAATTGCTCATGAAATAATTTTTTTTCATTATTATTATTATTATTTTGCTTAAGAGGGTGTAAAAAGTTGTACGAGTACAAGATGACTTAAGTTTCGTTTCTTTTGAGAAAATATTGCAGGGGATATTACATCTCAAATACTCGAAAACGTGCGGATGCACTGTAGATAGCTGCACTATGTGGTCAAACAAATGAGTGTCTCCAGAAATACGAGGGTTGGAAATCACACAGTGACAACCATTTATTCACAACTGATACAAAAGAGTTACACGTTTGCACCCGTTACTGTCCTTCAAAGTAGTCACCAGTGTCGTGTAGGACCTGTTGCCCAACAATGTTAAAGGCATAGTATACCTTTAGCAGAGCTCATTCTGTCGACGGTGCAAATGGAGCGGTCTACTGCCTGTCAAATCTCTGGAACAGTTGTGAAGCAAACGCCACAAAGTGGTTCCTTCATCTTTGGAATCAAATAAAAGTCACAAGGACTTAAGTCCGGGGAGTTTGGTGGACGGTACAGTACTTCCCAGCCCCACTGACCGAACACAGCAGCCACAGCTCGCGCTGTACGCACTTGCGCACTGTCGTGCAAAATGACGGGCGGGTCGCGCAGAAAGTGCCGCCGCTTCTTTTGCAAAGCTGGTCGCAGGTGATGCTCCAAAAAAACGAACAGTAATACTGTGCACTGACAGTCTGCCACGGAGGAATGTAATGCGTCAGGACGACAGTCGTACGTGAGAATCACCGTAACTTTAGACCGCTCCATTCGCACCGTCGACAGAACGGGCTCTGCTAACTGTATACTACGCCTTCCACATAACTGACAATGGGTTCTACACAATGCTGGTGACTACTTTGAAGGACAGTAACAGATGCAAACATGTAACTCTTTTGTATCGGTCGTGAATAAATAGTTGCGACTATTTAAGTTCCGACCCTCGTATTTTATTAGTGTTCGTGAAACCTTATTATTGTTTACTGGGAACGTGTGCAAATGTTTACACAAAATTTTATCAAATTCTGTGATGCTCATGTGGGAACCTCTAGACCACCTGGCACGGAATGGAATGAAATGAAATGGAAACAACAGCTTTCAATCAAAAGCAGGCGATCCGACGTCAGTTGAGTGGTTGTGACTTTTCTCTGACTGTTAAAGAGCACAGAATCAGACAAAACTGAATGTCAGACTTTTCGATAAGAGTCGTCCTACCATTCACATCAAACTACTACATCTACAAAACAGAACACAACTCACAGTCCCAAGAATGGAATTCCGGTGCGCACTCGGGAACTGTAGTGATTGCAGTCTGCAGGGCCACCATTAGAACAGTACATGGGACGGTGTCCAAATGCCACAATCCATGGTCTCGCAGCTCTTGCCTCTGCAGTAGTTGCTTTCTGTGCAGAAGATCCAAACAACAACACTGTAACACCAATAACAGAAAGAATAATATACAGAAATGATGTCAGGGTGCATAAGCAGACAATGGGGGAAAGGGGGAGGGGGGGGGGGGGGAATCCCGGACTTTTACTGGAGTTCCTGACTAAAAATTAACTTTCTCCCAAGTGAAAACTCACTTTTTCCATGTTAAGTGACAGTATATTTTCCCTCAGAACTGTAAACTTATCCTTTGAATGGTTATGGTTTTATACATGGGCATAGAATTTCCTGAAACTCGGGGAAAAAAACACGTTTTGGGAAGATCTTTGATGTGATGCAACATGTACCCTGCATATTTTCGTATTACGAAAGTATAAATTCTGATTCTATCAAACACCACATGTTACTTTCCTAAGCATTGAAATCTACATTGTGATGCGCTTTTGTAAGCCGTCTCAGCTCACATCACGTGATCTCGCCAGCCGATGACAGCGGATATTCAGAGCATAGGACAAGTGATGTAGTCAGCCAATTAGCAACATCACTTACGTAGCGCGAACACACAAACAAGCAAAGTTAATGGTTTAAACTGATATACCGGGTGATCAAAAAGTCAGTATAAATTTGAAAACTTAATAAACCACGGAATAATGTAGACAGAGGAGTAAAAACTGACACACATACTTGGAATGACATGGGGTTTTATGGGGGGCGGGGGGGGGGGGGGGGGGAAGAAAAAATATATATATATATATATCTAAAAACAAAGATGATGTGACTTACCAAATGAAAGTGCTGGCAGGTCGACAGACACACAAACACAAACATACACACAAAATTCTAGCTTTCGCAACCAATGGTTGCTTTGTCAGGAAAGAGGGAAGGAGAGGGAAAGACGAAAGGATGTGGGTTTTAAGGGAGAGGATAAGGAGTCATTCCAATGCCGGGAGCGGAAAGACTTACCTTAGGGGGAAAAAAAGGAGGAAAAAAGGACGGGTATACACTCACACACACACATATCCATCCACACATATACAGACACAAGCTGTATATGTGTGGATGGATATGTGTGTGTGTGCGCGCGAGTGTATACCCGTCCTTTTTTCCCCCCTAAGGTAAGTCTTTCCGCTCCCGGGATTGGAATGACTCCTTACCCTCTCCCTTAAAACCCAAATCCTTTTGTCTTTCCCTCTCCTTCACTCTTTCCTGACGAGGCAACCGTTTGTTGCGAAAGCTAGAATTTTCTGTGTATGTTTGTGTGTCTATCGACCTGCCAGCGCTTTTGTTTGGTAAGTCTCATCATCTTTCTTTATATATATATATATATATATAAACAAAGATGATGTGACTTACTGAACGAAAGTGCTGGCAGGTCGATAGACACACAAACACACACACACAAAATTCAAGCTTTCGCAACAAACTGTTGCCTCATCAGGAAAGAGGGGAAGGAGAGGGAAAGACGAAAGGATGTGGGTTTTAAGGGAGAGGATAAGGAGTCATTCCAATCCCGGGAGCGGAAAGACTTACCTTAGGGGGAAAAAAGGACAGGTATACACTCGCGCGCACACACACACACACACACACACACACACACACACACACATATATCCATCCATACGTATACAGACACAAGCTAGTAATATATATATATTTTTATTAGTTATTCTTTACTTTGATCTTTCTGACTTGTCACTTCTCGCCAGTTTTAGTGAACTTTCGTCTTTCATCTTGTTTCCCCCTTTTGCATCCATTTCTTCATTTTCATGAATTTTCATAGGTATTTGGTTGTATTTTTGTGAAATTTTTCGGACACAATTCTGTATTATTTATGTAATTTTTCTCATTTTTCCGCCACCATGGATCCCTGCACCTTCCATTTGGGTCAATCAGAAAAGCTGACTTATCCCTAGCCAGATCCCAGTCCGACATACTGTTCCTGCATCACTGTCTGGCTCACGGAATCCCCCTAATGGCCTTACTACCAAAATGATCTCCATCTGTTCAGATTCCACCAATCCTTATCCTTCACCACATCAACCAAGCCCAAACCTCCTTGCAGTACATTCTCAACATCCGCAAAATTCTCCTACTGCACAATACCAAATTCCTGGAACACATAACACACATTTAAACTCTTGCCCTGCAGTAACTTTAGCAACATGCACAATGTCACCACAAAAAGCTCTTCATCCTGTTCACTTACTACTCCTGCCTTTGAGGACCACTGTCCACCACCTCCAGAACAAGCTCCAAACCTCC
This sequence comes from Schistocerca nitens, assembly GCF_023898315.1. Lineage (NCBI taxonomy): Eukaryota > Metazoa > Arthropoda > Insecta > Orthoptera > Acrididae > Schistocerca > Schistocerca nitens. The sequence continues at coordinate 231,788,440 of NC_064623.1, read as the reverse complement.
CCACACCCCCTCATAGCTGACCAACCCTGTCTCGCAGACCTACTACACTTACCCCACCCTCCAAAACTCACTCCCACCACCACACAGAATCCAGAACATTAAAGAGACCCGCAACACAGTCGTGAACCTTCCCTCAAGAATCCTTAGCCCCACAGAAATACAAGTCCTTTCCAAACGACTCACCTTTTTCCCCCGCTCACGAATTCAATCGTGCTGGACTTGTTAAAAACCTTATCTCGGTCTCTACAGTGTGAACACTTTTTACCACCAACTCTGCCAATCAGACTCAACCAAAGACCTTGACTAACTCAATTCACTCTTCCACCCAACCATGATCCACCCCCACTGTTCCAAAATCACTCCCTGTTAATTTTCCAGAATTTCTTAACCTCTAACCTTGCCTCACCATCACTCCCCAAATCCCTCAACATGCAAACCAACCTTACATCTACAGAAAGATCTGCAATCTGCCATCTAAAAACTGGTCCCGATCTTATAATCCTACCTGCAGACAAAGGCTTCACCACTGTTATGAATCAGAAGGATTGCCAGGTGGAAGGACTCTGCCAGCTATCAAATACTTCCACCTACAAACCTCGCCACAGTGACCCCATTCCAGTGATTCAACAGTATCTCCTGTCACTACTCAAATCCTTAGGCCCATCCCAGAACCTCTCCCCAGAGTCCACCTCTCTACTCACCCATACCAATTCCTGCACTCCTACCTTCTACATGCTTCCTAAAGCCCTTAAACCTATCCACCCAAGGTGCCCCATAGTGGCCGGTTACTGTGCCCCCACTGAGAGAATCTCTGCTCTCATAGACCAACACCTTCAACCTGTTACCCAGTACCCATCCTCCTACACAAAATATACCAACCACTTCCTCCACCGACTCTCCACGTTCCCTGTCCCTTAAGTACACGGTGCCCTGCTTGTCACTACTGAACACTACCATTCCTAATGCCCGTGGCCTTACTGCTATTGAACACTACCTTTCCTAATGCTTGATGGATTCCAACACAACAACCTCCTTCCTAGTCGCCATGACCAACTATACCCTCACGCACAATTACTTCTCCTTTGAAGGCATTACCTACAAACAAACCCGCAATGGCACCATCTTCTGCTAAACTTTTCATGGGGACAGTTTAGGAGTCCTTCCTAAAAACCCAGAAACCTAAACTCCTCACCTGGTTCAGATTCATTGATGACCTCTTTGCTATCTGGATCAAAGGTGAGGACACACTATCCACATTCCTCTAGAACCTCAACAACTTCTCCCTCCCCATTTGCTTCACCTGGTCCTACTCAACCCAACAAGCCACCTTCCTAGATGTTGACCTCCACCTCAGAGATGGCTACATCAGTACCTCCATCCATATCAAACCTACTAACCACCAGCAATACCTCCACTTCGACAGCTGCCACCTGTTCCACACCAAGAAGTCCCTTCCATACTGCCGAGTCACCTGTGGTTGTCGCATCTGCAGTGAGGAGCAGTCCCTCTCAAAATATACCGAGGGTCTCATTGAAGCATTCACTGACCGTAATTAACATCCCATCCTTGTACAAAAACAAATCTCCCGCACCTATCTTTCCCATCTCCCACCACCTCCCCAAGTCCCACTGTCTGGACACAGAGGAGCTTTCCCCTCTCTAACTCAGGACCACCCAGGACCAGAGCAACTGAATTACATTCTCTGCCAGGGTTTAAATTACCTCTCATCATGCCCTGAAATGAGAAACCTAGATGCAAGACCTGTCCCATACATCCTCCCACCACCACCACCACCACCACCACCACCACCACCACCACCACCACCTGGTCACTAACATCAGCTATCCCAGCAAAGGCAGGGCTACATGTGAAACCAGTCATGTGGTCTACACGCAAAGCTGTAACCACTGTGCTCCTTTCTATGTGGGCACAACAACAAACTAGCTGTCTGTCCGCATGAATGGCCAACAACAAAGAAACAAGTGGACCACCCTGTTGCTGAACGCGCTGCCAAACACGATATCCTTCATTTCAGACTGCTTTACAGCCTGTGCCATATGGATCCTTCCCAGTAACACCAGCTTTTCCGAACTGCGCAGGTGGGAACTTTCCCTGCAATTCATCTTACGTTCTCATAACCCTCCTGGCCTCAACTTTCATTAGTCACTGCAAACACCTTCTGTCACATGGCATTGACAGGGAGAAGTGACACTAAGCCTTGAAATAAAATAGAGTCATTCACCATGTTCCATAAATCCTATACTGAAACACCGTGATTGCATAAATGATTGGATGAATCACGAACTGCTTGTATTAAATTGCAACTTTTTAGAACAATTTATTGTATTTATGGAAAATAGATTTCATTATCTCAGTAAATTTTCATCAACATGTATACAGCAGAAAACAATAAATGTTTGTTTACGCAACACTGAAATTCGTTTTTACCCCTATTCATTTCAATTACAGTTATTATAGTCACTGTATGTGGCAGTTTGATACCTATCTATACTAATTTGTTAGAAATCATCTTACCTTCAGATCTTCAACAAGCCATTCAAATTGCATAACTGGAAGTTTTATACCATATTCCAAGAAATAATAAAATTCTGTTGACAAAGCAATAAAATGCACCATACCCATATCAAAACTGTGCATTAGACTTTCATATGGTCCAGGCATTGAGAAACGTGCCCTGTATTCACTGAAGTTTCTGGAACAAGTACAAAAATATGCACAAAAGTTGTATATGGAAACTGCATGAAAACAGAGGTTCTAACAATATAGCTGATTCTTGTAATTATAATCAGACTGTGAAATGTTTACAATTGCTTTCAGTATAGAATTCCAAGGTCTTCACATACAAGTAAAAAATACACGAGCCTCCCCCCCCCCCCCCTTCTGTTAATTTCACTGAATATAATAATGAATAGTAACACTATTCAAAGATGACTTAATTAATCTAAGTTCTTGCACCAAAGAAATTCCTATTTCAAAACATTTGCAATAATATTATGATTTCAACAAATAAACCATTTGCCTTTTCTCTTTTACACTATTGATGTATGTACATAATAATTCATCAGTTATATTAAATAAATCCCAATTCAATGCTGAAGCAAACAGAGGGTACTAGGCAAGCTCTACAACATAAACACTTTTACGTTTCTCACAGAATTAATGAATGCAGAAAGAGAGTGAGCGATGTCGTGCTGCAGTTGCGACATTAAAGTTACAATTTGTGTAAGAACATGGAATGTCCTATGCAGTTATGTGAATCACTTAATATTGGCCACTCTCAACAACTTTTGTTATTTAGTATTTTTTCCACAAGGCTGCATTACTTTCTGAATGCTCTGTATTAAACCCAACCGTCTCTTTCAAATAAATTTCCTGCTGCAATAATATCGTGTTCAGTGACCAATGTAGGCACTGTCCTGGAGCTTAACATTCAAAGCAGCTGAACTTAATGACTGTGGTGGAGTGACACACACAGATCTTTTTTTGTAGCACTGGAGACATTTTCTAAAAGCACCAATACACTGGCAAGCCCTCTTGCTTCTTATAGTGCAGCAACTCTTGTTGTTAATAAAACTGACAGCTATAGCACAACTGACAGGAGCAGTTGGAGGTCTTTGCTAGAGGAAGTACAAAGCTTTGTCAAGCTCACAGCAGCACATAATAATGTGGCTGGTTCGAACATAGTGAAATTGCAGATCTTTCCTGGTACCCTTCGTGAACAGAGGAAGCATGCAGTCCTACAACATAAATAACATTGATTTTTTTCCTACACTCCAAGTTACTTACACATTTGGGCATTTGAAAACACACACATGCATACACAGAAACAAAAAATATAAATACAACAACTTTACAACAGTAACAGCTGCATAGGTACTAAAACTGCATTCTTAATCTTACATGACTGTGCACCATCAGCTATCCCTGCTCAATGGGACAAGTGAGTAGAAATACAGTGTGTACCAAAAATACTTTGACAAACTTTGGAGAAAGGTTCCCAATACCAAGAATTTAACGTATATCATGTGAACATGTTAGGTAATGCTTTATTCCCGAGTTGTTACTGAAAGAACATATCATGTGACATAATTAATAGAACACATAGTGTAATGTATCTGATAGAAGTCACCAAGCTGATTAATTATTCCAACTGTTTTACCGAGTATGCCCTAGACAAACTGACTAATCACTTGTTTTATGCACGAGGCGATGCCGCGGATTTTGGTTTCGTCTCTTAGCTTCTATGGCAATGAAAAACTGTGATGACATCAGATGATAAGAAAATAAACATCTTTTTTTCTGATGTTTTCATTTCTTTTTCTTTACTCACTCAGCAGTGTTTATTATTTATCAGTTTAAATAATATCAATTTCAGAGGTAAACGGCTCCGTTTTTGGGCACAAGAATGTGGGAATCAACTTGCGTCAGCAATATCATCTGAAGGAAGGAAGACCAGACGATGACGACTCGGGTCGACGGGGCGCTCGACGTCACGGTCATCGGAGAGGAAGATAAGAGTTTAACGTCTCAGTGACATCGCCGTCATTAGAGATGGAACACAGGCTCTGACGGTTTTCAAAGATTGGGAAGGAAATCGGCCATGTCCTCCTAAATGAACCATTCCAGCATGTGCCTGGAGTGATACAGGGAAATCACAGAGAACCTACATCTGGGCGGCCAGATGTGGATTTGAATTGCCATCTTCCCGAATGTGAGTCCAGTGTGCTGATCACTGTGCCATCTCAATCGGTATCATCATCTGAGACAGAGCACAGTGAAACTGTTTTGAAGTAAGGACTTACTGAAAGAGGACTCTGATTAAAACATTGAAAAACTTCACTAACAGTAGTAAAAAATAAGCCTCTCTTTTACAAATATGGCAATAATAGCAATGTAATCAAAAACCTACAAAATGTTTGTTTTGTGTTTGTCACATGAGTGATGCAGGGACTGAGTATGATCTGACAGCTGTTCTTCAGAGAGCATGGGAAAATATTCACCAGCTCAAGAACTGTCTATCATAAGAAGCAGCCCAACACTACATTGTATTTCTGTGACTACTGTTTGAACGACTGAAAAAGAATAACAGACTCTGAAAATTGCAATGTAAATATTCATTCCGAGTTCAGTTCCAGTTAATCCACAACTGCTTTCAGATATATGTTGAGTAAAGTTTTATTATTTGTCAAGTACTTGATAAGTTGCGATATGCAATAAATTTATTTGAACAATGAACACACAAAAATATGGTTGTGTAGCGCATTTTACTGAAGGTGTTTTTCTTGGAACTATTTTGTGTTATGTCTACAGAAGATTAACTCAAACAGTACTTATTGATCTTTCAGAATTAAAGTGAAAATGGCGTGGCTCTGAGCACTATGGGACTTAACATCTGAGCTCATCAGTCCCCTAGAACTTAGAACTACTTAAACCTAACTAACCTAAGGACATCACACACATCCATGCCCGAGGTAGGATTCGAACCTGCGACCGTAGCAGTTGCGCAGTTCTGGACTGAAGTGCCTAGAACCACTCGGCCACACTGGCCGGCAAAGTGAAAAAGGAAATAGGACATCAAACTGAAATAGTTCAATTATTGCGGGTACTGATATATCGTGACAAAGTGAATTTTTTACAAATTATTTCTATATTTTCTGAAACAAAAGAAGCTTAAGTTATCTATCCGTGAGAAATATTGTACATAATTAGCTAGAAAAAGATCAGGATGAGAACATATCTGTTAAAAAATTCAACTGAGAATAATTTATTGATACACGGAGATTAACACATGTTGCTGCACAGTACTTTTACTATACAGTATCTCTGGTTCCTATAGCAACAGATAATCAGCTGCACAGATATTATGAAGACCTTTAATAGCAAGTTTTTCCTAGACAAAGACAGAATAATTTATGCAGATATTCCACCTAAGAAACATTAGACTCACCTGCAAACAAAACACAGTTTGGATAAAAAGTGGTTAATGATCTTTAAACAGTGGAGTTTTCTAATTTTGAACACCGAATACGAACTTGGTGCACCCCACAGCTACTTTTATGCTACATACAAGGGTTGTAACTCTTTAATCAGTACGACCACATTGTGTCAGCACTGGAACTCGACAGGGGTGAGGGGTCGTGCAGGGTGGAGTGGGTGAAGGGAGAAAGAAGGAGCAGAATGTAAAGGATGGCAGCCCGATAGGTGGAAAGGTGACGTGCAGGCATACAGGTTAAGAAAGTGGCGCCAATGAGCTCATTCTGGCCACGGGCAGTGGGTGTTGTGTGCAATGCACGTGGACATGGAGGAGTGGACCGAAAGGAGGAGAGGAACAGAGAGACTGCAGAGGAGAGGATGCAGTGCAGTTAGGGGCATGGGGAATGGGTCATGCTCGGGCTAGCACAGACCGAGGCCATAAGGATTACGAGATTGATTGTATTGTGAGGACAACTCCAGTCTATTATTCAAAGAAGCTGGAGTTCGGGGTAGGATCCAGATGACATGGATTGGAAAGCAGCCAATGAGCAGCATTTTCTGTTACAGGATGATCAAATCTGCTGTTGGTCACAGTTTAGCGGTGGGTAGAGAGCTGGTTTAACATCGTGCCCATGTAAAATGCTGTGCAGAAATTGCAGCAGGATTGCATTCACCGTAGCCCTTCCTGTGATACAATGGTATAAGAAAGACTGACAGTACGGAGTAGGATGTGCTGGGCGAGTGTATCAGTGATAGGTCTCGCACCTTCATCTTCTTGACCCATTTGCCAAGCAGTCTGATGTAGGTGTGGCGTAACAGTGGACTATAATATTATGCACATTAGGAAGGCAGCAAAATGTCACTGTGTGGGATGGGAAGGATTGTGCATGGGACATTCCTCATTTCCAGGCACAATGGCAAGTTGTCCACCACAGTGAGGCGTACGATTGTTCCAGTCCTCAATGATATTGGATAACTGATGAGGCGGTGAGCGGAGGCTCTGCAGCTGGTTCTTGGTGTGGTCAGAAGATTAGTGGCTTGCGTGATTTGTCACTGAAGTTGGACGAGATATGTGTGGTGGGGAAAAGGGGGAGAGGGGGGGGGGGATATAATGCCTATTTAGATGAAACATCCTTCCTTGTATCAACAAGTCCAAATACTGCTTAAGTGACTCAAAAAAATTAGTTGCATTATGAAGATGCACTGGGCACTGTGTACCATGACTAACGTACAGAAGCACATGGTTTGGACTGCATTACTGTATTGTTCAATGCTTTATCTATGTGGACGCCTGCAAGAATTAAGTCACGCAACTGCAGCGATATTTTAATAATATCCCATGGAAACGTCCAAAACCATTTAGCACCGACTGCTGATCTTTGAATGGGTACTAGTATCCATGATCTGAACCACTTGCTGTAAAGGCAGAAAGAGGGACCACTTAAATATTTCCTATGAGCTGTTTATAATGCGAACAATTTCTGTGAGTTGGCTCCAAACAAATGACATGCCACTGTACAATGCTCCTTCAATAGACACTTGACAGTACAACATGTCTCCCACGTGTTTTTACATGATATTTTCTTCATTATTCTGGTGTAAGGAACCCATCCCAAGTTAGTTAAACTATTTCTAAAGCACCTCATATAATGTGAACTACACAGATAAGTTTAAAAAATTGACACTGTATTTTCGCTCACAACATAAATAAAAACAAAAAAGCAGTGATAATGTTACTGCTTCACAAGACAGAAAAATGTAAATGACCAATTTCTAGAACACTATATTAATAATTACACATTTGCTATTTTCTCAAACAGAAGTCACACACACACACACACACACACACACACACACACACACACACAGAGAGAGAGAGAGAGAGAGAGAGAGAGAGAGAGAGAGAGAGAGAGAAACATGCCAACAACAGTAAACACAGTGAGAGTGCCGAAGCATTATGTGACAGAATACAACTGAACTGAGGAGTAAGAAAGACACTGAAGTTCTCATCAACCAGTGTGGAGTAAAATAACATAAAACAAGTAACCTGTAAAAAAAAACCTCACACCACAATGAAGATACAGAACATTTTCCTTAAAATAATAAAGATGTGCTATAAAGAAATGAGTATATATAATTCACACAGACTACAGCAAAAGCACCTTAATTTCTATGGAGACAAAACAAATCCAAATAATTTACACATCAAACAACAGAATACTGAACAATATGAAGAAGCTGCATGTCCGTCTGAAACCTACATCACAACATTTCAATTTTCAACACAAGCTCACATTTCAATTCTGTCCTCATTTCTTTACACACACACACACACACACACACACACACACACACACACACACACACACACACTCACAAAAAAAAAAACAAACAAACAAACAGTGAATTCTGTTTCTTCACATGCAGATCCCTCGAGACAATCATGCAACAAATAAGTCCAACCTTTTCTCCTCATGGTTACCGGGACAAGTCATGTATGGAACATAGGCTGCTATTGGTTCTATCTGTCTCATAAATTCATCTCCTAGAGCACCACTTTCCTGTAACAGAGAGTAAGTAGGAAACTTAGCAAAGCTGCCTTTTCATGAGATTTTATTTGCTGTAAAATCTCATCCAGAGGACAGGAATAGATAGAAAGGGCCTCCTTTCATCATATTGATACTTTTCACTTGGCACACAAGACTATCATTATTTTCCAGACAATGTGGCTGACTGGGATGTTGAGAATACACTGAAACAGTATCCTTTTGGCTTATTCCAAAGATCATTTGTCATATTCCATAGATCATTTGCCATATTTCTTGTTTGTTCTTATAATTGTTTGTTTTGAAAAACAAGCAGATCAACATCTCAATAGTTTTGCAATTTCCATTCATTAATGGCTTATAGCATGATTTTATGGGGTAACTCATCGCTTCCAGAAACAAAATAATGATTTCAAAATACTGGACACTGAGAATAATACAAAGTGTTCACCCACAATGATCTTGTAGATGGTTCTTCAAGGAGTTAGCCATTTTAACCATTCTTGATGCTATGTATATTCATTAATGAAATTTGAAATAAATAATTCATGACAATTTGGGGGAAAAAAAGTGCTATCAACTGCAACAACACTGGAACAAGGAAGAAAATGACCTCCATTATTTTTTCATACGAATGTGGTGTTCAAGAAGGCATTCCATATGCAGCCACATAAATCTTTGATCATTTGTCCAATAACAAAATCTCTGACAGACAGAAAGGTGAATTTTAAATCTAGCCTAAAATCATTTCTTATGGACAACTCTTCCTGTTCTGTAGATATATTTTTAATTCTAAAGTGGTAGCACGTGTAGCCGAAACAAACTATCTTTGAGTACAGGAGTACTATTATAGACAAACTAGCTTTAGCATCCACTGCTTTGCTTTCATAAGCTGTAAGTCTGCGAGTTTTTGTTTTGTTTTGTTTTTCTTTAGTAAAATTCTTCACATTGTTTGCAATTTGCAGCACCTAAACTTTTTATGCTATCTAAGGCCATAGAAGCATGGTCTTTTCCAAATGGACTTCTGACCAAAAACCAGTTCTGGTAGCTGGAGTCTAAGTCTTTGTTAACCATGGCTTTTGTGGGCTTGTGGTTAGTGATGATATTCCCACAGAAACTTTCATTCCTCAACCCACATTTTTTAATCTAACCGGGAATTGAAACACTAATTTTCATATATTTAGCTTTAAAGTTATTTAATATAATGAAATATTTTCTTAGAAAAAATTTATCCCCTATTTCACCACCCTTAGTGACAAGTTCCAAAAAACATTGACACACACTTTTTTTCACAACTGTCATAATCTTAGTTTTGAAAATTTTTTCATTACGAAATAGATTCATAAAATTGTTCATCCAGTATCTCACCCACTTAGGGGGTTGAATCTCCAAAAAACACAGAAGCATGTCAGTTTTTTATTTCTAGTGAAGTCCCAATATCAATTTTCATAGATACAGCTTTAAACCTACTTCAGTAGTTCTTTAATAAAGATAATTCAGCCACTAGTTTCTCTCTTAATGGCTGAATTTCCAAAAATGCTGAAACATTTTTGTTTTCTAAGAAATCAAAATGCAAATTTTCATTATTTAGCTTAAAAATTGCCTTAACAGTAACTTTATCAAAAAGCTTTTCATTCCCTATTTCACCTCCTTAGGAAAGGAATTTCGAACAGTCTTTTCTGAAATGATGCCTAAGCCCTCTCCAAATTTCCAGTTTCTATCATTGGCAGTTTGGGGTGAGTGATGAGTGAGTGAATCAGACTGGCCCTATTCCACCGCCCTTTGGGATTTAATTCCCAAAAACAGTGAGACGAATATTTTTTTTTAATTTCCAACCAAGAAACCAAATAAAAATTTTCATAAAAATGCTTTCATAATGAAATATTTTCATAAAGCATTTCATCCCATGTTTCACTCCCTTAGGGGTTGGATTTCTGGAAACACTGAAACCCATTTTTTTTATCCCAGAAGGCTAGTACCAATTTTAATGGATATGGCTTTAAAATGTTTAAGTAGTTCTTTCTTCCATTTTTTTTTAGAGGGAAAACCAATTTCACCCGCATTTCAACCCTATAGGGGTTACATTTCCAAAAAGGCTGAAACACAAATTTATTTATTTATGACCGAGAAACCAAAAATCTATTTTCATAGGTTTAGCTTCAAAACTGTCTTAATAGTGACATTTTTCAAAAATCTCTTTTATCCCCTGTTTTGAAAAACCACTTCTTAAACAATGTCTACAGTATAAAATCAACATCCCCTTCTAATCACAAATTGCGCTGGGCAACGGTTAGTCGGTCAGTTAGTCAGGACATTGCCTCTCATTGTTATTAAATTTAAGCACGTGTAGCATGTTCCTGTAGACTGCAAACTGATCCATTACACATTTCAGTAGAAACTGTGCAAATGATCTACAGAACACTGACTAATTCTGTGTTTTCTAACATTGTTATACTGAACAAGAAAATACAACAGTCATTTCAATTTTATTTATTAGGCTACACAAGTTGGATGTGCTGCATCAGTTGTGAAATGATCACACGAACATTCTCACTCCCACAGAAGAGGTTCTGGGTGTCCACACAGCACAGACGCCTGTCAGGATCATCATATTGTAAAGGCAGCAGTGGCAGATCACACAGCAACCACAGTACAGATAAGAGGGCTCACAAGCCCAGACGTGTCAACACAAACTGTCGGGAACTAGTTACCGGCAGTAGAGCTACAGGGGGCACGCAGATCTCTAGCCCGTCTTCCAATCGCACCACAGCACTGACGTGCACTGCTCGAATAGTGTCGTCTGAGGATCACTTAACGACGGAATGGCACGCTACAGTCTGCGGCGATGAAAGTAGATACTGCTGCCTGCAAGTGAAGTTCATTTGCATCTACAGTGTAGACTGGATGACCGTCGTCTCAGAGTTCACCTGTCGAAGAGACACTTGCCCCACTCCATTACAGTGTGGGGTGCTATAAGCTACAACACTCTTTCACCTTTGGTGTTTTTCTAGGGGGACAATAAGCGGCACTCTCAACACGCAAAATGTTGTCAGACCCACCCTTTTGCCATTTTTGCAACAGGAAGGTGACGTGTCGTTATTCTTTATAACGCTCGCTCACATTCTGCCCGTGCAATTTGACACGTTACTCACGGTGTGCAGCAACTTTCCTGGCCGACACGATCTCTGGACTAGTCTCCAATCTAGTACGTGTCGGATACGACGGGACAAGAAGTGACTCGTGTGAAATGTCTACTGACTACTATTACAGAACTACACGTACAGATCGAGCGAGTGTGGCGTATCATGTCCTGGGACAGTATCCGACATTGCACGATCGACTGGATGCCAGAGAGAGCGAGCCTGAAATGCCACCTGTGGAGGCTACACCACACAACTAACGTGGGTGTTCGATGTGCACCAATACCTAGTATCTCAGAACTGCTCGTGATACTGCTCTGCAAATATAATCGTTTAGTGTACTCTATATGCTCTGTTGCAACAATAAATCTTAAGTGAACTGGAAACCTCTAAAATGGTCTACTAATTTTCTTCTGGCAGTTTATATTAGAAGTTGACAAATTCCTCTTTTCAGAAAGATGTTCCTTGCTGTAGTCAATCTGCATCCTCCCTACCTGGGCCGTCATCCATTATCTTGCTGCCCAAATAACAAAACTCGAGTACTACTTTTAGTGTCTTATCTACATCTACATGGTTTACTCTGCAATTCACACTTAAGTGCCTGGCACAGGGTTCATCAAACCATTTTCATACTACTACTACTACTACTACTACTACTACTACTCATCTATCATTCCACTCTCAAATGGAGCGTGGGAAAAAGGAACACGTAAATCCTTCCATTCGAGCTCTGATTTCTCTCATTTTACTATGATGATCTTTTCTCCCCATGAAGGTGGGTGTCAATAAAATATTTTCGCATTCGGAAGAGAAAGCTGGTGATTGAAATTTCATAAATAGATCTCGACGCAAAGAAAACTGCCTCTGTTTCAGTGACTGCCACACCAACTCACGTATCGTATCAGTGATACTCTCACCCCTATTGCGCGATAACACGAAATGGGCTGCCCTTCTTTGCACTTTTTCGATGTTCTCCATCAATCGTACATGGTAAGGATCCCACACTACACAGCAATATTCCAGCAGAGGATGGACAAGTATAATGTAGCCTGTCTCTTTAGCGGGTTTGTTGCATCTTCTAAGCATTCTCCCAAAAAAGCATAGTCTCTCGCCTTCCCCACAATATTATCTACGAGGTCTTTCCAATTTAAAGTTGCTCGTAATTGCAATTCCTAGGTATTTAGTCGAATTGACAGCTCTTAGATTTGAGAGATTTATCGTATACTCAAAATTTATTGGATTTCTTTTAGTACCCATTGGATGACCTCTTACTTCTCTTTGTTTAATGCCAATTGCCACTTTTCGCACCATACAGAAATTCTCTCTACATGATTTTGTAATTGGAATTGATCATCTGATGATTTTACTAGACAGTAAATTACAGTGTCATCTGCAAACAATCAAAGAAGGGGGTGCTCAGATTGTCACCTAGATCATTTATGTAAATCAGGAACAGCAAAGGGTCTATGATACTACCTTGTGGAATGCCAGATATCACTTCTGTTCTACTCTACGATTTAACGTCTATCACTACGAACTGTGACCTCTCAGAGAGGAAATCACGAATCCAGTCACACAACTGAGACGATACTCCATATGAATGCAATTTTGTTAATAGTCGCTTGTGAGGAATGGTATCAAATGCCTTCTGGAAATCTAGGAATACGAAATCGATCCGAGATCCCTTGTCGACAGTACTCATTACTTCATGGGAATAAAGAGTTAGCTGTCCTGCACAAGAATGATATTTTTCTGAATCCATGTTGGTTATGTATCAATAAGTCATTTTCTTCAAGATGATTCACAATGTTCGAGTACAGTATATGCTCCAAAATCCTACTGCAAATTGAGGTCAGTGATATGGGTCTGTAATTCAATGGGTTATTCCTATTTCCTTTCTTGAATGTTGGTGTGACCTATGCTACTTTCCAGTCTTTAGGAACAGACCCTTTTGTCAAGTGAGCAGTTGTATATGATTGCTAAGAAAGGCACTATTGTGTCTGCATACTCTGAAAGGAACCTGATTGCTATACCATCTGGACCGGAAGACTTTCCTTTCTTAAGTGATTTGAGTTGTTTCACAACACCTAAGACATCTACTTTTATGTCACTCATGCTAACAGTTTTTCTGGTTTCGGATTCTCGAATATTTACTTCATCTTCTTTCATGAAGGAATGATTGAAAACTGTATTTAGCAACTCTGCTTTAGTGGCATCATCATTGGTAACATTTCCATTGCTATTGCGCAGTGACAGTATTGATTGTTTTTTTTTTTTTGCTACTGGTATACTTTACACATGACCAGAATCTCTTTGGTTTTTCTACCATATTTTGAGACACTGTTTCATTGTGGAACCTATTAAAAGTATCTCACACTGATGACCGCACTAAATTTCAAGCTTCCGTGAAACTTAGCCAGTCTTGGGGATTTTGCATTCTTCTGAATTTCGCATGCTTTTTTTCTTTGCTTCTGCAACATTCTTCTGACTTGTTTTGTGTACCATGGTGGATCAGTGCTGTCTCTTATTAACTTATGTGGTATGAATATCTATTGCTGTCGATACTGTATCTTTGAATTTGAGCTGTATTAGGTCTATGCTTAGATAATTAGCTTGGAAGGAATGGAGCCTCTCTCTTAGGAAGGCGTCAAGTGAATTTTTATCTGCTGTTTTAAATAGATATATTTTGCGTTTATTTTTAGTGGTTTTCGTTGATATGGTTTTGACCTTGTGTTCACTAATCCCTGTATCTGTCATGACGCTCTCTATTAGATCAGGATTATTTGTGGCCAAGAGGTCAAGTGTGTTCTCGCAACCATTTGCAATTCGTGTTAACTCATGAACTAATCTTAGAAACTAATTTCCTCAGCATCATCTCGATCTGATTCTTCTACCTTCCATTACTCTCATTTTACTTCTGTTGACATTCATTTTAACAGTCTCTTTTCAAGATATTTTTCACTCCGTTCAACTCTGAAACCCTTATCCGTGTTTCACAGAATTACAATGTCATCAGCAAACCTTAAACTTATTATTTCTTCTCACTGAACTGTAATTTCCTTTGAAAATTTCTTCTTGGTTTCCTTCACAGCTTGCTCAAGATACAGATTGAATAACAGCAAACAGGCAACTGTCTCATTCCTGCTTCCCTTTCATACCCTTTGACTCTTAAAATGCAGTCTGGTTTCTGTACAAGTAGCACGTAACATTTCATTTCACTCCCTGTATTTTATCCCAGCTGCCTTCAGAATTTCAAATAGTGTATTGCAGTCAACAATGTTAAATGCATTTGCTCAATCTGCAAATGCTACAAACACAGATTAGTCTTCCTGCAATCTGTTTTCTATAAGCCATAGGGTAAGTACTTCCTCATATCATCTTCAGTTTCTCCTGAACCCAAACTGATCTTCCCTGTCGTTAGCTTCTATTAGTCTTCCTATTCTTCTATAAATAATACATAACAGTATTCTGCAACCTGGATTTCTGTAATTGTCCTGTAATATGCACTCCAGTCTTCTTTGTAAGAGTCAAAGTCTGACATTATTTCACCTGTCTCTTATATCTGGCACACCAGGTGGAATAATTTTGACACAGTATATTCTCCCAAGGATATTAATATTTCCTAGAGTCCCAAGGATATTAATATTTCCAAGAGAATGTCAACTACTCCAGGTTCCTTGTTTCAACTTTGATCACTCCCTACTCTGTCTAATTATTTTCGAAGTGTCATACCTTCCATCACACCTTTATCTACTTACCCTTTCCTTTCCATAGTATGGCCTTTAATTTTTTTCCTTTGTACATACTTTCTACATATATCCCTTAGTTACTTATTACTGGTTTGCCACCTGAGCTGTAATACTGATATTTATACCGCTGCTCGTCTTTTCAAAGTTTTCTTCAATTTTCCTATAAGCAGCATCTATCTTTCTAATGGCCAAATATGCTCCAACAACTTTGCTATTTTTCACTTTCTGCTAATCTCATTTTTGTATGTGTACATTTCCTTTGGACGCCTCCTTTTGCTGGTTGCTTAAAGCTTCTTTTGAAACTTTTGAGAAGCTGTAGTTATTTCAAATTATCCAGGTCCCAACTCCTTAATTTGTAGCTTCAAAATTTTTTTCAGTTTCATATCTGGTTTGTAACCAATAAATTATGCTCAGATTCTAAGTCAACAACTGAAAATGTTTTCCAGTTTAAAATCTGGTTTCTAAATCTCTTCTTACCACTATAAAATCTGCTTGAAATCTTGCAGAGTCTCCACAATATCTATCACATTTACCACCTTCTGTCTCTTCATTAAAAAATAAAATAAAATAAATAAAAAAATTAAAAATGTTTCCAATGATTATATTGCACTCTCTCTCTTTTTCTTTTTTTTGTTTTAGGGCGCACAACTACAATGGTCATTAGCACCCAGACTAAGTTAGGAATGCACCGCGAGGCAAAAGGTTAAAACAGCAACTAAAAGGGACAACACTTTATAAGACGTAGTAACAGGCATAGGATTTAAAAAAAAAAAAAAAAAAAAAAAAAAGCAGCATAATCAAATGTCCTTAGACAGGTTTGTCAAGTTGATAAAACGAAGAACGCGAGCAGCTGCTCCTAGGTCATCCGCTAAAATGGCATCCAGAGTACATGGCAGGCCAAGATCAAGACGCAGTGTAGTAAAATCCGGACAGGACGTTAAAATGTGGTGTACCGTCAGCAATTGCCCACATGGGCAGAACGGTGCCGGCACAGCCGTCAGCAGATGGCGGTGGCTGAACCGGCAGTGTCCAATCCGTAACCGGGCCAAAACGACCTCCTCCCATCGAGAAGGGCGGGAGGAGGACGTCCAAGCCGCGGGAAGAGGTTTCAAGGCCCGAAGCTTGTTGTCCGTAAGTGCAGCCCAATCGGCATGCCACAGCGATAAAATGCACCGACAAATGACCCTGCTACAATCTGATGAAGGGACACAACAAGAAGCCGTCCGAGGCTGGAGAACCGCAGCCTTGGCCGCGGCATCTGCAGCTTTATTCTCAGGGATACCGACATGTCCAGGAACCCACATAAAGCTAACCGGAGAACCGTCGTCCACCAGCTGCTGAAGAGAGCGTTGGATCCGGTGCACAAAAGGGTGAACCGGATACGGATCACTGAGGCTCTGGATGGCGCTCAGGGAATCAGAGCAGATCACATAAGCAGAATGCCAGCAGCGGCGGATGTAAAGAACACCCTGATAGAGGGCAAAGCTCAGCTGTGAAGACTGAACAATGGCCATGGAGCCGGTATTTTAAACTGTGTGCCCCGACAATAAAAGAACACCCGACCCCGTCACTGGTCTTAGAGCCATCTGCATAAATGAAGGTCATATTAATGAACTTCAAACGAAGTTCGACAAAACGGGAGTGGTAGACCGAACCGGGGGTAACCCCCTTTGGGAGCGAGCTGAGGTCACGGTGAACGTGAACCCGAGCCTGGAGCCAAGGTGGCGTGTGGCTCTCGCCCACTCTAAAGGTTGCAGTGAGTGAAAAATCAAGGTGTTGAAGGAGGTGATGAAAGCAAACTCCAGGGGGTAGCAGGGCAGAGACATACAACCCGTATTGACGGTTGAGAGAGTCGTCAAAAAAGGAACGATAAGACGGGTGGTCAGGCATTGACAGTAGCCGATAGGCATACCGACAAATCAGTATATTGCGCCGGTAGGTGAGTGGCAATTCACCGGCTTCAGCATGAAGACTCTCGACGGGACTAGTATAAAACGCTCCGATTGCAAGACGTAAACCCCGATGTTGTATGGAGTTGAGGCGGTGTAAGATGGATGGCCGTGCAGAGGAGTATACGAAGCTCCCATAATCCAGCTTGGAGCAGACGATCGACCGATATAGGCGAAGTAGGACGGTTCGATCCGCTCCCCACAACATACCACTGAGAACACGGAGGACATTTAGAGAACTGGTACAACGGGCAGCCAAATATGACCCATGTGGAGACCAGCTAAGTTTCCTGTCAAATGTAAGACCTAAAAATTTTGTTGTCTCCACGAATGGGAGAGCAACGGGACCGAGTCGTAAGGACGGTGGGAGAAACTCTTTGTAGCGCCAGAAGTTAATACAGACCGTCTTCTCGGCAGAAAAACGGAAGCCATAGGCGACACTCCAGGAGTAAAGAGGGTCAAGAGAACGCTGAAGACAGCGCTCTAGGAAGGAAACATGTACGCTGCGTGCTGCAATAGATGGTAAAATCATCCACAAAAGGGAGCCTGATACATCAGCTGGGAGGCAATCCATTATTGGATTGATCGCTATGGCGAAGAGAGCGACGCTCAAAACTGAGCCTTGTGGCACCCCATTCTCCTGGCGAAAGGTGTCTGACAGGACAGAACCCACACGTACCCTGAAATGTCGATCCATTTAAAAGGAATGAATAAAAAGAGGGCGGAACCACGATGGCCCCATGTATGCATGGTGCGGAGAATGCCCGCCCTCCAACAGGTGTCTTACGCCTTCTCCAAATCAAAGAACACAGCCGTGGTCGGGCACTTCCGCAAGAAGTTATTCATAATGAAGGTCGAGAAGGTAACCAGATGGTCTACAGCAGAGCGGCGCCTACGAAATCCGCATTGTACATTGGTAAGTAGGCATCGAGATTCGAGCAGCCAAACCAAACGAGAGTTAACCATTCGCTCCATCGCCTTACAGACACAGCTAGTAAACGAGATGGGTCGATAACTGGAGGGCAAGTGCTTGTCCTTCCCCGGCTTAGGAATCGGTACAACAATAGACTCACGCCAGCATGCGGGAACATGTCCCTCAACCCAGATGCGATTGTAAGTACGAAGAAGAAAACCTTTACCCACATGAGAAAGGTTCTTCAGCATCTGAATATGAATAGAATCAAGCCCTGGAGCGGAGGACCATGACCGGGCAAGTGCATTTTCGAGTTCCCGCATGGTGAAAGGGGCATTATAACTTTCACGATTAGAGGAGCGGAAGTTAGGTGGCCTAGCCTCCTCTGCCTGTTTTAGGGGGAGGAAGGCAGGGTGGTAATGAGCGGAGCTCAAAACCTCTGCGAAAAAGCGGCCGAAGGCATTGGAGATATCCTCAGGGGCCACAAGGACGTCATTCGCGACCGTCAAGCCAGAAACTGGTGAGTGGACCTTAGTGCCAGATAGACAGCGCAGGCTACCCCAGATAACAGAAGAAGGAGTAAAACTGTTGAAGGTGCTTGTGAAAGCAGCCCAGCTGGCTTTCTTGCTTTCTTTAATAATACGACGGCACAGTGCACGTAATCGTTTATAAGTGATACAATTCGCCACTGTAGGGTGGCGTTTAAAGGTGCGTAAAGCACGTTGACGAGCACGTAAAGCGTCTCTACATGCTGCGGTCCACCAGGGGACCGGTACGCGACATGGAGAAGAAGTAGTGTGTGGGATGGAATATTCAGCAGCAGTGAGAATGACTTCCGTGAGATGTGCGGCCTGACTATCGCAGCTTGTGAAGGTTTGATCCTGAAAGGTAGCCCTGGAAGAGAAGAGCCCCAAGTCTGCTTTGGAGATCTTCCAACTAGTTGAGCACAGAGAGGGGGTATTATGCAGGAGATGGATAACACACGGGAAGTGGTCGCTCGAATATGTATCAGAAAGTGCATACCACTCAAACCGGCGTGCAAGTTGGGTAGTACATATAGAAAGGTCTAAATGGGAATAGGTGTGAGATGTGTCTGAAAGAAAAGTAGGGGCGCCAGTATTGAGGCAGACAAGATTGAGCTGGTTGATAAGGTCTGCTAACAGGGAGCCCCTCGGGCAAGATGCTGCAGAGCTCCAAAGGGGATGGTGGGGATTGAAGTCTCCAGTTAACAAAAATGGTGCAGGTAGCTGAGCAATAATTTGCATCATGTCTGCCCTGGTAACGGCAGATGACGATGGAGTGTAAATGGTACAAATGTAAAATGTAAAAGTGGGGTGAGTAATTTGGACGGCAACTGCCTGCAGGCCGGTGTGCAATGTGATGGGATCGTAGTAAATATCATCCCGGACCAGCAACATAACCCCTCCATGAGCCGGAATACCTGCCACAGGGGGTAGGTCAAAACGCACAGAGGCGTAGTGTGCCAAGGCAATTTGATCGCATGGGCCTAGTTTCGTTTCCTGGAGGGCTACGGTGCAAGCGGAGCAGCAACTTTAAGTCCTCTCGGTAGGAGCGAATGCTGCGAATATTCCAGTGAATAAGTGCCATCGTGAGAAGAAAAGGAAGATGAAAGAAGGGGTCACCTCGAAGGCCGCTGAGGGCCTGGCTTCGAGCGAGCACTGCCGCCGCTATCAATAGGTGGACAGTCATCGTCCATTGGTTCTATAGGTTCATCGGCCATCTTGTTAAGATGGCCGGGACGGGGAGCTTCCTCTGCAGGTGAACAGCCAGATGTTTGGCTACCAGCAGTGCGGCCAGGTGAAACGGATGACGGCCTGGGGCAGCAACAGCAGGGTGGCGCAGGAGAGAAATGCGCCGTGGCGGAGAAGGAGAACTGTGCTTCCTATGAGCCTTCTTGGAAGGTCGTTCAGTGGAAGTACTGGTCGATGGCTGGGAGTTCGGGGTACATAGGAAGTCTGCACGGGACGGTTCCTTCTTGAAGGCCCGTGCTTCTGACTTCTGGGTCTTCGTCTTGGCAGAAGCTGATTAAGGTGCTTGTGTCTGAGGGGTGACGGGAGGAAGAGGAGACGTCGACCGCGCGATCTTACCACTGGCCGAACGGACGACCGTGGTGCTGAAGTTCAGGTCGCATGTCTGCGTCGCCACCTCCCTGGTAGTCAGAGGAGAGGCGAGGACAGTACTGTATTTCCCCGCTGGGAGCAGCGTGGGCTTCCTACTAGCAAATAGCTTGCGAGCAGCCGAGGTGGACACTTTCTCTTTGACCCGAATTTCTTGGATACAGTGTTCTTCCTTGTAGATGGGACAGTCGCGGGAGGGCGCTGCATGGTCACCCTGACAGTTCACACGAGGAGATGGAGGTGGACAGTCACCCTCATGGGCATCCCTGCCACAAGTGACACATTTAGCCGCATTGGAACAAGACTGGCGAGTGTGATTAAAACGCTGACACTGGTAGCAGCTCGTAGGTGTCGGGACATAGGGGCGAACAGAAATAACCTCTTAGCCCGCTTTGATGCGCGACGGCAGCTGAACACTATCAAAGGTCAAGAAAAGTGTCCGGGTCGGCACAAGGTCATTGTTGACCTTTTTCATGACCCTATGGACAGCCGTCATGCCCTGCTCAGCGAGGAAAGACTGAATCTCCTCGTCATTTAATCCATCGAGTGATCTAGTGTATACCATACCACGAGACGAATTCAAAGTGCGGTGAGCCTCCACCCGGACAGGGAACGTGTACAGGAGTGTGGCCCGAAGCAGTTTCTGTGCCTGAAAGGTGCTCTCAGTTCCTAGTAACAAGGTACCGTTACGCAACCTGGTATAAGACTTAACAGATCCGGCTATGGCATCTACGCCCTTCTGGATAACGAAAGGGTTGACAGAGGAAAAATCCTTTCCGTCCTCAGATCGAGAAACTACGAGGAACTGTGGGGCAGGCGGTAGTACTTTTGTCACTGGTGGCTGGTCAAGTTTCCGTTTGTGGGCATAAGTCGAGAGAGGAGAAGAAGAAGAGAAATCCATTGTGGAGGAATCCCCCAAGATTGCCAGCGTCTCCGATGGCGCGCTCCTTCCTTGTGGGGACCCTCTCAGAGGGCACTCCTGCCTTAGGTGAATGTTTACACCTCAGGTCACACCTCCCGAGAAACAGACGGAGGGACCAATCGGCACGGTCAGAAGTTATCAGCTCAGGCAATCACCCCTCCCTGGGCCTGGCCTTTACCAGGGGGTATGTGCGTGCCTACTTGTCTACCCAGGGCGGGGAATTACGCGTTACCCCGTCACCGGCTACGCGTGCAAACACGTAGGTCGGCCTTCAGGCACGCACAGGGAGGAAGGAAGAAGAGGAAAAAGAAGGGAGAGAGGGAGAGAGAGGACAGACTGTCTCAAACGCCGAGGCGGAGACCAGAGAAGGCAAGGAGAAGAAGGCAAGGAGAAGAAGGCAAGGGAAAGAGTAAGTAAGACAGTGAGATGGAGAAGAACAAAGAAAGGAACCAACCAAAGGAAGGAAGAAACGAGAAGTGAAAAACAAAAATTACCGCAAATATAGGTTGTGAAACCGTCCGTCTTCGGACACAGGCGCTAACGATCCCCTTGAGGGGGAGGGACTCCTTTTAGTCGCCTCTTACGACAGGCAGGAATACCTCGGGCCTATTCTAACCCCCGGACCCGCAGGGGGGATATTGCACTCTGTGCAACATTATACCAGATGTGTTCCTGTTTCATTTCCTTTCCCCAGGCTGTACTGGTCTACTTCCTGTTCCCTTGGTTTTCATAGTATTGAATTCCAGTTGCCCATCACAATTAAATTGGACATCAAGTATCACCTATGACGGGCAGTCAAATGAACACCGAACAGCCACCACAACAAAAGCATGGAATAGTTCCATTCAAAAGTAATCACCACATGCATAAAGACATTTGTCCAACTGGTAGACGAGACGATCAATTCCTGCTTTGTAGAACACAGTCTGCAGCTGACATCCACAACTGACCCGCTCTTGCACTTCCTTGTCTGACAAACTGATGTCCACGCACGTCTTTCTTCACGTCGCCAACAAGTGAAAATCACACAGTGAAAGATCTGTGCCGTACGGAGGATGTTGCAGTGTTTGCCAACCGAATTGCTGAAATTTAGCCTTTGTCCAACTAGCAATGTGGGTGCGGGCATTACTGTGCAACAGATAATTCCGCCCGAAAATATATCTGTGCTTTTTGACTTTACAGTGCACTGCAATTTTTGGAACGTGACTTCACAGCACTGCGCACTGACTGTAGTTTCGCACTCCAGGACCTCTGTGAGCAGAAAGCACCTGCAGGGGGGCTGGGTCGTCTAGACCTTACTGGAACTTGCGTGAACAGCTTTGGATTTCTTTGGCAGGGGAGATGTGGTACGTTTCCACTGTCAGCTTTGCCATTTGCCCTCGGGCTGTCTGAATTCTGTCAGTTTTAATGCACGTAGTGATTACTTTCGAATCGAAACATTCTTCGGTCCTTTTATAGTTATTTATATTGTGTGGAGAAAAACTAAAATATATGGAAAATGTGTATCAAGTGAAGATTCAGCCCAAGAAGCCATTTTCCAGCATCAGGTTAGTTTTATTTGCAGGCAAATTGTTTCATTAGTAATAAGCTAATTCCCCTTCAGTATTAATAACTACATCACATGGAAAAGTTTTGTAGTTCTGTTTATCAGCATGTTATTATCCACATATAAATGTGGAAGAGGTCCATCTGTATTGTGACCCGGACTCCCACAGAATGCTGCAATGGCATGTATCATAGGTGAAAGGTTCTACAAGCTGGTTTCTAAAATATATTAATTAAAATTATTATGTCTTACCTAGACCTTAATCAGCACAATCACCTTCAAAGTAGCCCCCTTGTGGGTGAACACATTGATTCCAATGTTTCTGTCTGTGTTTGAGTGAATCCTTTGTTACAGTGTTTAGTATCCCCTGTGATTCTGCTTGAATCTTTTCCACAGTATCAAATCTTTGCCCCTCCAACTGTACTTTCATCTCAGGGAGGAAGAAATCGTTCACACGGAGGCTAGTGTATTGAGTACAGCAGCCGGGAAACGACACTCATCTCGCTTTCAGACAACAATTCCTGAACATGGAGGCCGTTATGTGATTGTGCAATGTAAAGGTAGAACACCCAGTCACTCATACACCACTTCTACAGACGTTTCCTCCTCGTGTCCTCCCTAAATCTCTTTAGATAACCACGGACTTAATGATACTCTTAACTAGCTAAGCTTGTTTTGGGCCAAAGCGAAGAACAACTCTTCCGCCGTGACTGCTGCTACTCAGTTTCATTGCCATACACCGAACTTTCATCGCTTGTGATGATCTCTGAAAGAATGTTTGGATTGTTTTGAAGCAGCTATGTAAGTTCCATGCAGACTTTCACATGATGTTGCTTCTGATCATCTTGAAGCAGAATGTCACAAATTTAACTGCAAGCTTTCTCTTGGTCATTTTTCCTGACAATATATTCACATGTATCACAACTTAGTTGCAGAAATCTTGCACAATCACACCTCTCACATTTTGAACATTTCCTGGTGTGACACCAGACAATGATCTCGCGGAATAACGGTCGTCACCAATCGATTTTCACCTATTTTTGAAGTGCTTGCCTCAGTGTCGTCAACCGGTGCACACACCACTCCAAGCAAAGCAAGCAGATGTTAGACAGTTGGCACTAACAAGTGTCAGTCAAGCGGTGTGCACTAGCTTCTAATGGAAGGCCAACAAGAGAGCAACGGCTCCAGGAAGTGCACGCAGTGGCACTATTTACATACTGCACTGAGAGTCTGGACTTGGCCTCGTGTTAACCCTCGAGCTAGCTTCCTCAAGTTCTTCTGGAACTTCAATTACTGTGTTCTTAGTATATGCCAATCACCTGGACTTGGTCTGCTCCCAAGATTTACGGGTCTGATTCCAGTGAGACAAGCCGTACCACCAGATCTAGCATATTCACACATCTTGTTGCTGTTTTGTCACTGAGTTAAGTATATTTCCATAATAAAGATCTCTGCGTGTGCCCACAATTGGCGTTCTGTCTGCTTGACAACAGCAGAATTCCATCTCACAAAACTTCCAGAGTTTGCAAGTCAGTGTCTGACCTAGTGTTATCTCCAAAAGCTTGCTGCAACATTTTGAGTGTTTCTGCAGCAATCTATTCAAGTTCAAAACAAAACTTTACACAGACACACTGCTCTTTCAAGTCAGCCATCACTACAACAAGAATCAAGGAAACATGACAATGGCAGTATGCTTACCAACTAGCCAAACCACTCAGCTTGCAGTCCTCTGCATACTACTAAAGAAGGATGAATGGAGAGATACTGAAATATGCTCACTATTTTTTATTTACTTAAATTTGGCATATTTCGTGACAGTACCTTTTCCGTTAAATGTTTACAAGGCGATATTTGTCTTGGCTTCAGTTGTCTAGTGGAAGTACGATTCCCTTATGCAGTTTTGTCGGCTGCAGAATTGACCTGGTTCAATGCGTTTGCCTCATTTTTGGTGCTTCAAATACCATTTCTTCAAATGTGGTTTCTTCTTAAAGTTTATATAAAAAAAATAGTAACATAATTCATTTTTTTTCCACTAACAAATATTTATGACGGCGACCTGCACATTGTTCTACCGTCAACACACACCAAGAGTTAACTGCTGACTGACTACAGTCAAAGAAGACTCCAGCGTCAAAGACATTTTACACAACACACGAGCTTCCACTTGTAACCAGTCTCTTTGATATTCTTCGTCACATCTACTAATAGTAATCAATATGCTGTCACTCTCAAAAATATAAGTAAATTAACATAAGGCAAATTACAATAAAAAAATTCTGACAAAAATATAAGAAAACATTTACAATTTGGTATCGACAAATCTGGTAGAAAATAACACATCTCCCAGATCCATTACAACTGCTCCCCAGGGCTTTTGTTGTAATGAACATATACAACAAAATCTCGACCACACTCAGTAATGGATCTGTATTACACAATTAGTACATTAATGATGCAGTCTGATAACCTCTTCCAAATTTGGACTCTTTGAATCTGTGGACTTGTTACTGGCTGTTGTTGCAATGATCCTTCCCCATCAATCTCATACACAAAAAATTCAAGTAAAGAAATTATTTAACATGACAAATATATATGGCATAAAACATAAATGAGAAATATTCTAAAATACAGCATACAGATTGAAAATAATAGTAAGGTAAAACACATTTGCTAGAATAAGATTTAAATTTTTTTTTCCATATTAATGTTAATTTCATTATGCTTACATATTGTATAATAAAAAATATGTCTGCTTGTGTCTGTATATGTGTGGATGGATATGTTTGTGTGTGTGTGCGCGCGCGAGTGTATACCCGTCCTGTTTTCCCCCTATGGTAAGTCTTTCCCCTCCCGGGATTGGAATGACTCCTTACCCTCTCCCTTAAAACCCACATCCTTTCGTCTTTCCCTCTCCTTCCCTCTTTCCTGATGAGGCAACAGTTTGTTGCGAAAGCTTGAATTTTGTGTGTATGTTTGTGTGTCTATCGACGTGCCAGTGCTTTTGTTTGGTAAGTCACATCATCTTTGTTTTTAGATATAGTTTTCCCACGTGGAATGTTTAGGGAAACATTCCACTTTTATTTACTCATGGTTTTTTTGTTTTGTATAATTTTTTTGCCTATGATTTTCTTTTTAAATTTTTTTACTCATGTTTTTTATTTTGTATTTTTTTTGCTTATGATTTTCTTCTTTTAGTACAGCTAAAGATACATCAGTATTATCTAAATTTTTGCAATTATTTATGTACACTTGGCTCTCTACTACAACATTACTGCAAGTCACATTCTTGTGAAGAGTACTTTCGCTCCCCACAACATAAGTATAAAGAACAATAAATTGCTCGTATATCATGGGGCTTTATCTAAAATTGGTTTTGAACTTATACCTTTGCGTGCATGTCCTCGCATGCATGCCTTCACCCACAGGGAAGACTTAGCTTCCAAAAATTAGAAAAATTCGGAAATGCCCACTATGAAGACTTTTTTTTTGTAAAAAAGTAAAAATAAATCTTTCTCTCATTCTTTGTTACAACAGTGTTTTTTCATCAGTTTCAATTAATATGTGACTTCAAATTATTAATTTATACATGCAAATATACATACTTGATTGTACAGGTAGTTTTTGTTCCAGCAAGCATATTCCAGTGGAGGACTTTTGTTTTAGATGATAATAGGTTATTTAAATTTTTGAAATTATGATTTTTGTTTATACAGTTTCAAAGAGACAACATTCCTGAGACCAAATAATTTCTTTGACTTAGGGTACACCAAACGATAAGCATTGGGGTGTGGATTTTCTATGACTTCAAAAGGCCCAATATAGATATCAAAGAATTTCTTTATTTCTGAAGTTAACATTTTTGATTTTTCATGAGATTTGACCAGAACAAGATCCCCATTTTGAAAGTGGTTAATTTTACCCTATTGTTATGTCTTTTATTCCTCTTTTCCCCTTATTTCCTCATAGTTTCCCTGACAATATCTTCTCTCTCTTGCATGGTTAAAGGTGTACATTTAGGAAATTCAATAAGTTCTGATATAAGATTTGGAGGTCTAATATTAAACATAATCCCATACGGTGAAAATCCTGTGGAACTATGTTGTAGGCTATTCATAACATCTTCAAAATTTCGAATGTGCTCAAACCAGGTTGGATGTTTATGGCTACAATAGGTTCTACAAAGCCTCCCAATTTCCCTCATATATCTTTCTGCAGGATTGGTGGATGGAGAATAAACAGATATAAGTATATGCTTCAATTTTGATCTTTCAATAAACTTTTTCCAAATTTTAGAGGTGAACTGTGAACCATTATCTGATAATATCGCTTTTGGTTTACCTACCTGTGCGAAATAATCTCTTTCAATTTTTATTATAATTTCATGGCTAGTAGCTTTTTTCACTGGATATATTTTAATTAATTTTGAAAATACATCTGCCATAACAAATATGTAACAGTGACCACCTTTACTCTTTGGTAACATTCCATATAAGTCCACAGCGATAAGATCTAAAGTTTTTTCCGGAATAATGTTTTGCATCTCTCCACCACGTTTTTGATTGCTCACTTGAACTCTCTGACATTTGTCACAGGTTGCCAATTCTTTTCTTACCTTCTTTCCAATACTGTAAAAATAAAGGTTTTTTTTATATCTTTTGAATGCACTTCTGTATCCCACAATGACCAAAACTTTCATGTATGTAAATGATCAGCTTTTCAGCATCTGCCTCTGGCCAACACAGTTTCCAATTATCAGAATCTACATCTGTTCTCAGAAATAAAATCCCCTTATGTAATTTGTAAAATTTATCAAGTTTCTCATACCCCTTCTTGCCTAAACATTCTTTGATTAATTTCCAACTTTGATCTAAATTTTGATTTTTCCTAATTTTGTTACACATAGCTCTAACTGTTTTCTCATTTTCCACCCCTTTCAGGTATCTAATTTTAAATTGCTTTTCCTCCTCTTTTTAAAAATCTCCTTTTCTCCTCCAATTGGTAACCTTGAAAGTGAATCAGCTACTACATTCTCAGAACCTTTTATGTGCTGGATTTCAAAGTCAAACTGTTGCAGAAATATTGCCCATCTGGTCAATCTACTGTGGTATAATCTACACTCTTGTAAGTAACTCAAAGCTTTGTGATCCGAAAATACTATGGTTTTATGTCCAGTAAGGTAAATTCTAAATTTTGTAAAAGCCCAATGAATTGCCAAAAGTTTCTTCTCTGTGACTGTATAATTTTTCTCATGCTTGAGCAACATTCTGCTTTCAAATGCTATGGTACAATGTATCTTAACTCCATTCTCTACTCTTTCTTGAAATAACTCTGCTCCAAGCCCATAATTACTGCTATCAGTATTCAAACAAAATTGTAAATTAAAATGAGGTCTGTGTAATAAGTGTTGCTTCCCCAACCCTTGCTTAACTTTATCAAACTCTTCCTGACAACTTTTATCCCAAACCCAAACAGTATTTTTCTTAGGTAACTGACAAACATGGTGCATTCAGATTCTGACCACTTATATGTTTTCGGTAATAACCGCATAACCCAAAGAACGACTTTAATTGTTTTTAGTCTTAGGAATAGGAATTTCTGAAATTGCTTTAATTTTTTCTGGATCTGCCAAAATTCCCTTGTCTGTGACAACATGACACAAAAATTTTAATTCAGAAACTGTAAATTTACATTTCTCTAATTTCAATGTCATCCCCCCTTTTCTAAGTTTTTCACAAACTGACTTCAAAATCGAAAAATGTTCCTCCCAATTTTGCCCTGTAACCAAAATGTCATCTACACAAACTATCAGTTTAGATGCAAGTTCTTGCCCCAGTACATGATCGAAAGTTCTTATAAATTCGGAAACAGAAGAATTTAACCCAAATGGCACAACACAATATTGGTAACTCTTACCATTGTACAAGAAAGCAGAATTTTCTAGAATTAACCGAAAGTGGGACCTGATGAAATCCCGAAGTTAGATCCAAACTTGACATATATTTTATATCTGTAAATTTATAGAGTAACTCATCAATATTTTCGGGATGGTCTGCCTGTCTGAACAAAATTTTGTTTAAGTGTCTAGAGTCCAAAACCAATCTTACTCCACCATCTTTTTAAGAAACTACTACTAGAGGATTATTGTGTGCACTGATACTCCTTTCTATTATATTACATCCTTCCATCTTTTTCAGCTCTTTCTCAACAGCAGGTCTTTTTGATATTCAATACTGTATGGTTTTATGAAAAATGGTTCATGAGGTTTTACCTGGAGCTCACACTGATAACCCTTTACCCTACCAGGTATGTCACAGAAAACATCACTGTATTCCCACAGCAGATTTTCTAACTGTTGTTTTTGCTCCCCAGATAAATTTTGTGTTTCTGAAATTTTCAAATTTACTAAATTCCCAAATTCAACTTCATCAGTATCAAATCTATGAATTTCAATATTCTCCAATCTATTTTCTTTTAGTAAATTGATACTGTTAAAATTTCCATTACTCTGATCACCAAGTGTGTTCACAAAATTTGTCTGAATGTATTCCTTTCACTAGTTTCTATCAAAAGTTTTCTTCCAACCCAATGAAATGCTGTATTTACTTTTACTATCCAATTCATACCCAAAAGAAAATCCTCATTAAATTCCTGAATTACAAAACATCCATGTGTGAACAACTCGCCTTCAATTAAAAATGTCACTAAAGCCTGGCTTTTTACCAATTTACTGCTCTTCCCAGTAGCACCTTTTATCTTTACCCCAACAATTGGCATTTCAACATAATCTTTCCCCGCTTTCAATTTCTTGCTTAACCTTTCAGATATTCCCGAGACCTCACTTCCTGTATCAATTAAACATTTACCAATCCATGACCCAATTTGAACTTTTATATAAGGACTGCACAATTGATCACTTTTCTCAGAACCTGTATCCTCCTGTAATAAATCACTTTCAATTTCCCCAAACCTATACTTATCAGAATCATATGGTATATCATTACATGTATTATTTGTCACAGTTATAAAATTTGCACAAGATACAAAATTGTCATCAGTACTATCTATTATCTCAAATAGCCAAGAATTTTCCATCCAAATCACATTGTATACTATTGAAGTACTTATCCTTCAGCTTTTCAAAAATAAAATATCTCATCTTTTTCCACCACTCAGGACATATAGTTTCACATACATTAATAAGCATCTTTCTAAAGTTCTTGTCAAAAGAAATAGTTTTACTGTTCAGCCATAGATTTATAAGAAATGTGTGTGTGTAATTAGTATCTGTAAATGTTTCACTTAGGCTAGAAGTTATACATGTGTCATCATCATTTGTGTAGTCAGATTCTTTACCAACAACATCAAAATTCACACTTTCACATACACCCTGCTTGCGAGCCTTATTCATCCTGGTAACATCCCTGGGAATTTCTATAATATTCTCACTATTTAATCCATTTTCAACCATGTGTATACCCAACTCCCTATTTAAACAAATGAAACACCTTTCCTCAACATCATCATCAATACCATTACCATCATTATCAACTTTATCATCAACATCATTATCATTATACATATTCAGGTCATACACATTCAAATTATCCCCTAAAATATTATTTCCCCCTTTCTAAAGTTACCAGATCCCTTTCACCAATATTTTCGTTCTCACAGCATGCATTCTCTCTTTCATTCACACACGTCTTTGAACTACTACAAATTACATCATCTGACAAAGTGTTGTTCTTTTCTGCCCAAGTGTAAAACTCTGTTAAATTAAATGAATCACAATTACTTTTATCTACTGAATGTTTTTGTGTACTGAAAATTTTATATTTATCAATATCGTCATTATTTTCCTCTTGAAATTTTTTCAATAAGTAACAACTAATAACCTCATGTGATAGCTTAGGTTTGGAACTGTCATGTTTGGATTTATGATAGTCACATCCATTGGTCCTTTCATCATGCTCACCTTCTGCCTCAACCTTGTGGACCATCAAGGGGGTGTCTACTCGTTTTTTATTTCCTGAATTACAACTGGTTCCTGTTTGAATTGCTGATTGTGGTTCTGCCAATGTCTCTGATCAACATTTCTGTTCCCATTCCTATACCAAACATTACCTGATTGTTGGTAGTTTCTATTGTACTGATCTCTAGCAAAATTTCTGTGATTTTGATCCCTAAAGTGTTCTCTATATTGTTGATTATTTCCGCGAAAATGTTGTTCTTGTTTTGGATGAAAATTATGGTCCTTTTTTTGAAAATTGTTATATCCCCCTGAATTTTGACTGACACCATGATAATTGTTTGTTCCCTTTTTTGAAAGTTATCATTTCCCCAATTTTGATCATTACCTTTCTGAGTAAACCCACTGTGTGTTCTTGTTGCTACCCTATCCAACTTTTCAAAATAATTGAGAAACTGCTCAACATTGCTATCAGGACAATGAACTAAACTCAACTGCATTGCTGATGGCAATCTTCTCTTTAAGGTATCAATTTTGATCAAGTCATCCAAAGGTTTTGTTAAATGAATAAGTTTTTGAAGTTCACTTTTGCAAAATTGTTTCATGCTCCCATCTTATTCTCTATAGTTTCTCCCATTCAAAAATTCACTTTTGATTCTAGTTTGTTTAAGATCATTCCAAAAATTTTCCAGAAATTTTGATTCAAATTCTGAAAAGGTCATCCCCACAGCTACAATCTGGTTTGCCCAAGTGAAAGCTTCCCCTTCCAAGAATTTTTTCACAAATTTAATTTTCGTATCATCTGGTGAGTGAGGTAAAAAACAATCCTTACAATACTGTATAAAATCAATGGGATGTAAGGGTCCATCTACCGAAAAGTGCTTCACTGGAATATTAGATACAACATTTCATGTGTTGACATTGTGATTTTTGCTTTGAAATTCAATGTGAAAACTTTCAAGTTTTTCGCTAAGTTCTTTGACAGATTTTTTGTTTTCTAAATCATTGCATTCTACTTTTTTTCCTAGAGTAACCAAACTATTGTCAGTTTCTTATTGTACATTTTTTACTAAAACTTTTGTGTTCTCATCCAAATTTTTAATTTCCCCTTTTATCACATTAAAATCAATTAAATTTCTTTCCCTATCTGCCAGTAACTCATTTTTTACAGTATTAATTTGATCGCTCAATTTAGCATCAATTTCATTTACTTTTGCTTCCACAAATTCAATTTTTTCCTCAACACTGCCAACTCTGTTGGAAAGATCACCCACTTGGGTATTGACTGCTTGGACTTGCAACAAAATGTTATCAATTTTTTCATCCCAGTAAGTCTTATTGTCGTCAACTGACTGTTTAATTTCTTTCGTGAAATTTACAAGAAAACTTTTTAAATCAAATTGATCGGTTCTTTCTGTTTCATTTGACCTGTCCTGATTTTCGAAGTCTATTAAATTACTATTTTCTACTTTAGGCACAATACTCTCGAAAATCTCATAAGCCATTGTGAAGAAAAAAAAAATTTATACAAAACAAGATTAAAATATTGTTTTAACAAAATACGAGGGTTTCGTGACTTATCTGGAACACTCTTCTACTGTTGCAAATCCACGTTTTCCATCCATGTGATTGTTGACCAAAATTCTTGAAATTACTACTTCTGTCGTGAACTGCATTTTTTGCTGAAACATTTCTTCTCCAAAACTTTTACTTCCCGATGAACACAAACACACTGTAACACACATTCTGAAAAAACTGGTATTAACACACAAAAATGTTCTTCCTCGTAGCACTGTCGAAGATCACGTGAACACAATATCCCAGCTACAGTCCCCAGTTGAAATATGGTATCCCGGCTGAGCCCCCAGTTGAAATATGCTCACTATTTTTTATTTACTTAAATTTGGCATATTTCGTGACAGTACCTTTTCCGTTAAATGTTTACAAGGCGATATTTGTCTTGGCTTCAGTTGTCTAGTGGAAGTACGATTCCCTTATGCAGTTTTGTCAGCTGCAGAATTGACCTGGTTCAATGCGTTTGCCTCATTTTTGGTGCTTCAAATACCATTTCTTCAAATGTGGTTTCTTCTTAAAGTTTATATAAAAAAATAGTAACACAATTCATTTTTTTTCCACTAACAAATATTTATGACGGCGACCTGCACATTGTTCTACCGTCAACACACACCAAGAGTTAACTGCTGACTGACTACAGTCAAAGAAGACTCCAGCGTCAAAGACATTTTACACAACACACGAGCTTCCACTTGTAACCAGTCTCTTTGATATTCTTCGTCACATCTACTAATAGTAATCAATATGCTGTCACTCTCAAAAATATAAGTAAATTAACATAAGGCAAATTACAATAAAAAAATTCTGACAAAAATATAAGAAAACATTTACAATTTGGTATCGACAAATCTGGTAGAAAATAACACATCTCCCAGATCCATTACAATACCTAGTGGTGTTTCAGTGAACTTTTAACCATTCTCATGAAAAACACAAATTTCGGAAAATTTGGATATTGTTTCATACATCAGGAATGAAAAAAACGGAACCCACTAGAAAGTCTGGTAAGTGTACCAGCACACACAATATGAAGGCCGATTGACAAAGACTGAGGCTTATTTTTTCACAGGTGTTTATTACTGTTTCAACATTTACTCCCCTCCTACTAGAATGCACTTTTTATAGTGACTCTGCGAGACCTCGAATACACGATGCACCCCATTCTTTGTCAGGTCATAGACAATCGCCTCATTTTTCTCGAGCACTGCTTCGCAGTCGTCATACCGAATGCTCTGAAGCTTTGCCTTTAGTAATAGGAATAAAAAAAAAAAATATCAAAGGGTGCAAGGTTGAGACTATAAGATAGATGGAGTACACAGGCAATGTCAAATTGAGCCAGAAACTGCACGGCTGGATTTGCAACTCGAGATCACACACTGTTACGATAAAGACACTACCTAG
Organism: Schistocerca nitens; assembly: GCF_023898315.1. Lineage (NCBI taxonomy): Eukaryota > Metazoa > Arthropoda > Insecta > Orthoptera > Acrididae > Schistocerca > Schistocerca nitens. The sequence goes on along the minus strand of NC_064623.1, from coordinate 231,754,598 downwards.
TCCGAGAAAGTTATGGTAATTTCCTTGCAATGTGCTTCCTGCGTTTAGCCAATACTGACTGATATGTAGTATGCTGCTGTAACGGTAGTGTATGGGGGAGGTGCTTGCAGGTAAATCGTTCCATTGTATACAAAAAATGTGATCACCATCACTTTCCTTGCATATGGATCAGCTTTCATCTTTGTTGGAGCACGTGGTTATTTCAGCACTGTGCTAAGTCTGTTTTCCTTCAGGATCATAAGGACACCAGCAATAATCGATTCCAGAAACACATCCCCTCCATCAGCGGAAAGATGCGGCTTTTCTCCATTTGCACATTCTTTTGTTCAGGAGTCAACAGAAATGGCACCCAATGGGCACAAACATGGGTCATAAGGATACTGCCATATGAAATTCTCAATACTTCAATTAGATTACGTACTGTTACTTGCCGATCCTCACAGACAATCACAGCAGCTGTGTTGATGACTTCATTCATAGAAGAAGCTAAAATATCAGGTCCACCTTGCTTAACAGACAAGTTGGCCTTCTTTGAAATCCTCTAACTACCTAAACACTGTTGCATGATGATGATGTGCAGCTTCACCATCACTTGTTGCAGGTTTTTGCAAGTCTCAGGGGCTGTACGGTTTAAACGAACACAGAATTTTATTGCGCCGTACTGGTCCTCTTGCGTCACCTCCATTGTTTGGTACGAGAAATGCGAAAAGTATCTACAAACTAGAACATTACTACCAACCTACTGATGCGAGAATGCTGCCGCCTATGGACATTATACATAAAAACCCGCTCTTTTCAAATATTCACAGTATAGATAGGAGACTATCATGGAAGCTACAGAATAAAATCAGTCTCAGTCTTTGTTAATCAGCCTTCACATATTCCCTTAAAATGTGCCAGCATATTTCAATGTCGATCAAGCAGTTTGTATTCTTATTTCAATATGTATAGCAATGTCACAAGGCTATGAAAATTTTACTTTTGGCAACAACAATAGGAGAGGTGAGTTCTGATGTTAACTTCTATTAAAATGGCTACTAGAGAATTAAAGAATGGATGTGGAGGACCATCACTAGTTAAAAAATGCAAGTGTCCTGTGTAGTGTCATTTTTCGCAAAGCGTCACAAGCGTAAATATTTGGGTAAGCACATCACAAATTGGTGTGTCAGTCAAGAAAGCCTCGGACTGAGAAGGAAAGATAAGGTGCAAGTCACTAACAAGCTGGTACATCGTCACATCTCAAATGTGGCATCTGAGCTACGATCTGACTTGTCCGTGTTCTCACATGTGAAGTTTCAAAGACGAGCCATTTTGAGATAAAAGTTTTACGGGTGTGGTATCACGAGTTTCACAATACAAAAACTTATACTGGTTGAACCAACATTTTGCTCACAGTTATGGTGGCCGTCTACTGTACACCCTGAAGGAGGCCACTGTAACTGTGGCCGAAACAGTTGTTTCACCAGTACAGTCACAATATGGCCTAGTACTGCAACCAGAAACCTTTTATGTCAACTGCCACTGGCAGCGGAAGCCAACATAAACAAAATATAGAAAAAGATTCTACGAGCAACATTTTCACTAGCAGCCCCACGTGCTGAAGTCCACACTTAACAAAATGATGTGCTGAAGTATATAATTTTACATTGTATGGGTTATAACTATGTTGTCAGTAGTGTTGTGCTTTTTTATGTGCCCAATTTGTTTGTCTATTCTGACTTCCATTGTATAGTTGACTACTGCATTTCACCACCTGAAATACAAGTAGTTTCTCCAGTTCTCAACAGCAGCATAAGCATAAAGTAGGTCCTTTATTTTCATGTTACGGTTTTACTGGTGGTGATCAGCATGACCACATTTACTTTAAAAGTAAAGTTTATTGCAGTCAAACATTTTCTTACCAGTCATTACAAATATCCCAATAAAAACATTAACTGACCAAGAATAAGTACAAAAATACTACACTGATAAATTACAAATATATAAAATATATACAAATACATGAAATTTAAGAGGTTTTTTTTTTTTTTTACGTAGTTTGGTAATATACTTTTGTAGTTTATCACTGTAATATTTCTTAACTTATACTTGTAATACTCTTTCTTAATCTTCTATAGCACTATTGAAAATGAGTTATAAACTGACACTAGTTTAGTCACTCAAACGTTTTATATGAGTATCTGACTGTAAAAGGACACACCTCTCTCTCTCTCTCTCTCTCTCTCTCTCTCTCATGCACGCATGTACGCACACGCCATCTCTGACCAGAATGCAACTGTTATGTGGAATGGAAGCAGCAATCTGGAGGGAGTGGGGAAGGGGAAGGGATAGCCACGAACAGGTGTGGGGAGAGCAAAATGCTGTCTGGCAGAGTGTGCAGGGACAAGACTGCCGACAGGCGCAGGATAGGGAGGCAGTGGGACACCGGGGTGGGGAAGACGAGGGGGAACGGAATGAAAACCACCTCTACCCGCTCCACAAGATACAGTTACTGTGAAATCCCTGCTCCATACATCAAATCTCTGAAAATGAATCCCTTGCTCTCTAGCACACGGAGGAGCATTCCAGACACCACCTTCACCTTCATATGTTATCCAACCTGCTGACATCCTACTGCCATATCGGGGCACCACTATCCGACCAGTCCTTACCACAGTGTTGTTCCTCCTCAGCCACTCGCAGCACCCAAACCCTGCCTAACTGACCTTTCCAACTTTCCACGAACCCCCAGAACTCCCAACCAAAACTCCACTAAAGCCAGAGCCAAAACATTCCCATAATGTTGTTGTTAACCTTTCCACCAAACCCCTCAGCCCCACAAAAGTTTTACATCCATCCAAAGGACTCACCTTTAGCTCTACACTCACATTTAACCATTCTGGACTTAAAGACCTTCTCCCTATGCCTACAATGGAAACACTTCTTTGCCACGAATCCCTTAAACCAAAGCTAACCTGATCGCAACATTGAACCCTGCCTCTCCCAGTTCATACCACCATCCAACCATGACCTCCTCCCCCCTCCCCCCCCAAATGCTGATCACCTTACAGGAATTCCTTACTTCCAACTAAGCCTCACCATCCTTCCCCAGGCCCTTCCTCAGAACACCAACCTTTCAGCAGAAGAAAGAACAGCCATACGCAGCCTCAAAACCAATCCTGATCCAATCATCCTACCTGCAGGCAAAGGTTCCACCACTGTTATGAATCACAGTGAATACCTAGTGGATGGCTTCTGCTAATCATTTGACTCATCCACCTACAAACTTTGCCAGAGTGATCCCATCCCAGAAGTCCAACATAACCCCCAATCCCTGCTTAAATCCTTAGCACCTTCCCAGAACCTCTCCCTGGAATCAATTTCCCTTCTCATCCCTATGGCACACTGCACACCCACCTTATACATGCTCCTCAAATCTACAAACCTGGATGGCACATAGTGGCTAATAATAGTGCCTCCACTGAAAGAATTTCGGCCCTCATTGACCAACACCTCCAACCTACTGCCAATAATATGGCCTCACGTGTCATAGGTACCAACCACCTCCTTCACCGACTCTCCACCATCCCCACTCCTTTACCTCCTGGATACCTATTCGTCACTGTTGACGTCATCTCCCTATACACCGACATCCCTGACGTCCACGATCTTACTGCTGTTTAACACGTTCACCAATGTCCTTCAGGCTCTAAACCCACTACCCCACTCCTCATACACCTTACTAACCTTATCCTAACTCACACCTACTTATCCTTTGAAGGGTAGTTATACAAATAAATCTGCAGCACAGCCAAGGGCATCCGAATGGCACCCTCCTGTGCAAACCTGTATATGGGCCATCTAGAGCCTCCCAAACTACCAAATCCCTTGTCTGGCTCAGGTTCATTGATGATAACTTCACAATCTGCACTCAGAGCAAAGCACCCTACCTTCACAACCTTAACACCTCTCCCATCGCTTCACCTGGTCCTCCTCAACACAACGTGCCCCCTCCGTAGACATTGACCTCTCGGGAGAAACGAGCTGCAGTACCCTTTGTGACCCAATACCCACCCAGACTGGAACAACCAAACCGCATCCTTTGCCAGGACTCAGATAACCTATCATCGTGTCTCGAGAGGAGAGACATCCTAACCGACAACCTCCGAGCGAGATATGCCCGATGCACCCACCCGGCACTTCCTATTCCTGTCCTGCCACACACACACCACCAGCTCTGCTGCTATCATTGCACAGCTTTTTATACTGGTATGACTACCAACCAGCTGCCCACCAGGATGAAAGGCTGCCACCAAACTGTGACCAAGAGCAAAGTAGACTAATGTGTGGCACAATCTGCAGCTGAACATAACCTGCTTGACCTCAATGGCTGCTCCACACCCCAAGCCATCTTGACCCACCACTAGCTTTTTGTAACAGTGCAGATGGGAGTTATCCTTACAACACATTCTCTACTCGCAAAATTATACTGGCCTCAATCTACTATAATGTACTGTCCCCAAACCATTCACCAAACTGTTTTCATGCCTTTTGTCCTATCACTTCCTCCTTACTCTTGTCTCCCACCCTCTTCGTGTGCTGCCCTCTGCCAATGCACCTCCCCTTTTTTCACTCCATTCCCCCTGACCCTTCCCACCTTCCTCCTCCACTGCCTCCCAACTTGCACCTCTTGGCAGTCCAGTCCCTGCACCCACTGCCAGACAACACTCTCCTCTCCCTTTACCTGTACACTGCTAACCCTTCCATTTCCCCATCTCCTCCAGTTTGCTGCTGCAGGGATATCGTGGTCACGTACGCGTTAGGTGTGCTTGCTTGTGTGAATGAATGTGTGTGTGTGTTTCTCTTTCTTTGTCTTTTTCGGATGAAGGCTGTGGCCGAAAGTTAATATGTACGAGTCTTTTAATTGTGCCTGTCTGCAAGTTAATAACTCGATGTGTTGTCCGTATGGTAAGTTTGCAATCTATCTTTTTCTTACATTGCTGATATTCAAACCTGGAGTTTCCATTGTTTGCCTTCAAAAAAATATCATTGTTAAAAGATATCTGTAATGTATAGCGCTTGTTTACTTCCCCTCCCCTTAATCCATACCTTTTTCTTCTTTTCTTTCTCTTCTCTTTCAAAACTAATACCAATATGCTTTAACACACTTTTACACACATCACATGTCCTCATGAATTGTCTCCACTTTGATCTCTTGTTATTTACACATTTACTACTTTTTTTCTTACTGACAGACCTTAATTAAAACAAAAAAAGACAGTGTAGGCCGACACGTTAAGTACAGTACCCTTACCCAGTCCATGTCGTACGCAAAGTCTCCAACGTGTAAGATACCGTCAGCACTCTGGTGCATCACTTCCTCTTGCAGATAGGGGAGTGACTTTGCATTTAGAGTGCCCATATCCCCTAGGACCAAAATGCGTGGGGCCCACTGAGCCGCGGAATCACCGCCCTCGGATGCTGGTGGTGTCTTGAAAGAGAACACTGGTGACCAGCCACCGTCTGAGCTGCCGACATGGTACACTGTAAAAGATACACAAACAGTGACCGAAATATGTCAAATGTCATGTAGACAACATTGGGGGAGGGGGGGGGGGGTAGAGTGGGAGTGGGAGAGCACTGCATACAGTGAGATACAAAGAATACATTATTAAATTTGTAAATGAAACATCTACGCACAAAGTGGCAGCAAGAGAAAACACATTTAAAATTAAGGAAATTTAGGAAACTTGCAAGCTTTTGGAGACATTGGCTCCTTCTGACAGAAGTTCAGGAGGGGAAAGAAGAGGGATGAAGGAAAAGGACTGGTGAGGTTTAGGAATTGACGAGAGTTATGGAAAAGTTGCCCAGAACCCCCACATCAGAGGAAACTCAGAGGATAGGATGAGAAGGAAAGAGTATATTGGCACCATTTAGGGAATGGTGATAGTTACAGAAAAGTCACCCATAACCCTGGGGTCAGAGGGGACTTACTGGAGGGAATGAGCAGGAAAGACTGTCTCAGTTTTGAAGTGGTAGGAAAAGGGATGAAGGAAGAGTACTGGAGTACTGGTGATGTTTAGAAAATGCTGACTGTTATGGAATAATTGCCGAGAATCCTGGGTCAGGGTAGACAGAATGAGTCTTTCCTACTCATCGCATCCACTAAGTCTCCCCTGACTTAGTGTTCTGGGCAGCTCTTTCAATTCCCTACACCCCACCATGCCTTTTCCTTCAAATCCCTTCCTTCCCCTTCAGCCCATCTGACAGGACGAGGAGCCATTGGCTATGAAAGCTTGCACATTTCCTTGAATTTTCTATATGTTCTCTGCTGCCACTGTTTGGTGAGTAGACTTTTCACCTGTCAATCACATTAAATGTTCAAAAACAGCTTATTTTCACTGATATATTACTAAATTTGTAAGTGGTTTGAAAGTATACAGGGTGCAAAATTTAGCACACTAAGCTGGAACCTCCAGCAACAACAATGGCCTAACCTGTCTGGGTATCAAGTTAACAGTGCACGGATGATAGACACAAGTAAGTCATTCCATGCTGCGCCAAAGTTTAGCAACAGTAATGGCTAGCAAGTTATTAAATATCAGTCCCTTGGCAACTCACGACCAGATATTTTGAATGGAGCCACGGAGAACAGGCTGGATCGGACAACAGTCTGATTCCTTCTGTATTTAAGTAGATCAGGACAGCATGGACAATGTGTTATCTTGCATGGGACACAAGAACTGGCCCGAATAAGTCAAACGTGATCGACTTATCAGCTATCTGAAAGAAGAGGTGATCATGATGTTTTCCCAGTGACACTACGTATCATTGTGTTATGTGCTGGTCCCAAATGATCAAGAAAAAATGCCATCTGGCAACGTTTACTCTCCTCAGCACTGTGACTCGTCTCTCAAGATACAGTGTTGTCATTCAGTCCCCTACCAAGGAACACCTCTCTCTCTGCTGCTGCTTTAAGGGAAACCGCAACAACAGTCACCATGCTGACAATCCGTGCGGTCTCTAGATATTGTCACACTGTAGGTATGAATATTTGTCTTGCTGCAAAGCAAACCATTTCCCTACTCAAAAGTATCTAAAGTGATCGTATAACCCTGTACAGCCAAGTTGATAATATTTCTGTCCTCTCAGGCATTTGTTGCGTGGGCTCACTGAAATCTCGCATGGTATTAAGTACTGGCATCCTGAATCCATTGGCTCCATATTTGCAAGGCAGTTCTGGAATCCAGATCAATGTAAGCTGCAATGTCATGGAACGATAAACTGCAGTCTTCATAGGTCACAGTCCTGCTGTTGTTGAATTCACTTTTCCCCTCTTACAAACAGCACAACACAAACAATCAACATTAAAATGCAATTTCTAAGTAAGAAAACAGCCTTTTTTTCCTTTTCTTTTTTTTTTCCTCCTTATATACAGAATGTATATGGCATTCCTTCAGTGCTGTTCCACTGAAATGCTAATTATTTACATATACAAAATATATTGTATATCTCCTGCTAACTTTATATTTGTTGCAAGCAGTCTTCATGAAATTAATATTATAATATCCATCACCTTATAATAGCCTCTGTAGTGGAGTGGTCGGTGTATCTGACTGCCATACACAGTGAAACCCAGCATTTACACTTTCCGAGGGACTAAAAAAAAAAAATAAAATAAATAAAAATAAAAAAATAAATAAAAAAAAGTGTAAAATGCGGGAAAATGTAAAATGTGGGAAATAGCACTTTAAGCTGTAAAAGTTACGTATAGGATACCCCCTTGTACTGTATGTATGATATATGCACATAACAGGCATCGAAAGAGTTGTCAGATTTGTTTATTATCTAATGAAGGTTTATTATCTAATAAAAACTGCTGACATAACTGTAACTGATAACTGTCTGGGAAGCAGGAACATTTGACTCAATTTCAAATGCCATTATCGATGTTTTTGAAAGGCTGCAGCTGTCATTCATTATTTAAATAATGAAATACTGCACTAGTAATGTATTTTTTTCATGCTTAGCACGACTTGTTTCGAGAATTTTTTCTCTTTGCCAAGTGAAAATATGTAAATAAGTATTTTGTAAGGTGTTTGAATGTGTGTTATGTTGTGTCTCTTTTACTGTAGTCATGTACTGTACCTCACCAGTTATGTAGGGGAAAAAAAAAAGAAGAAGAAAAAAAAAAGAAGAAAAAAAAAGAAGAAAAAAAAGAAGGAAAAAAAAAAAACCACACACACACACACACACACACACACACACACACACACTGTTTGTAAACACTGCACTTGACAACAAGAATAAATTCTCTAAAGAGGTTTTGCTCAGCATGCATAAAACACGTAACCAGCACTTTAAATTAAAAACCATTTGAGCAACACAAAGTGAATGACTGCATCAACTACCACTTCACATGGCCATATGCCAAAACATGCTAAGTATGGTTCATCAGTGTTTGCACAGTAGAGGCAGTTTGGAAATGGTTGTGATTGGTCACGGTATCTTCATTCGAACGAACCTTGTTACTCACATCAGCCACCGTGCCAAGTAGAGCTTGGTGGTGGTGGGAGATATGGCATGAATTGTTCCACCTTTTACACGTTTACCGGTTCAAATCCGCTGAATAGGGTGCCCTGGTGTCAAGAAACTTAACCACGTAATATTTGTAAACATTACTGGATGACCAACATCATGTCAGCATCATTTTTTCGTAATGCTTAAATCGTGAGGAAATTATAAATATGTTGACACAAAATCAGGTGCAAATTAACATTGTGGGCATAGGAAATTTGACGGGACTGATAAAAAATGTCATAAATGGCAGGAAAACATTAAAGCGGGGTTATACTGTATATGACCCAGGTTCACCTCTTTGTACTGTCAGGGATTTTTCCTTCGTGGGACAACGAACTGAGTACAAACAGCCTTGTGTTACCAACAGAGTAGTTACATTGTAACTCTTATGTTGACATACTTGTTATTAAGGGTTTATTTATCTATTGGCACTTTTCATTTCTATTTCACTGTTGCTATTTGAGTTTACATATTGTCATTTGAAGATAGTGAATGGAGCTGTGGAGGCTAGAAAATGGAGTGTCAAGTGCAAAAATCTGAATATTTCTTATATATTCTCCTGACTGAGTTAAGTACAGGGGTGACAGCAGCAGAGGCAGTCAGAAACATTTGCACCGTGTATGAGGATAATACCACTGGACAGAGCACAGCAAGAAAATGGTTTTCTCGTTTTAAGGAAGATCATTTTGATATTAGTGACTCCATGTTTAGGAAGACCTTAGGGGTTTGATGAAGATCATTTACATGCATTAATACATAAGGACCCATGTAAGTGTACTCAAGAACTGGCAAATGTGATGAACTGTGTTCATTCTACCATTGTGTGATATTTGCATGCAATGTGAAAGATTCAGAAACAGGGTGTATGGTATTAGTGGCCTAAGCCAAAATCACAAAAATCAGCAGTTGCTGATGGGCATCTCTGCTTGCTCGTCATCAACTGGCTCGTGATCAACACCGACCATTCCTATCCTGTATTGTTACTGGTGATGAGAAATTGCGCCTGTATGCTAACGTAAGGAAAACAAAGCAATACCTGTGCCATTGCCAACAAGTGAAACATTTAGCAGACACAATTCAAGAACAATGACCAGGAAGACTGGGTGAACCGATGTTACTTCACATAACACCCACTCACATTCTGCCAGACTGCCAAAAAACACTAAAGAGGAGTTGGGTTGAGACGTAATTCTGCACCCCCTTCTTCACCTGACCTTTCACACTCAGATTTTCACCTTTTCTGCTCTACTGTGCAACCTTACAGATATGTCCTTTCTGCAATAAAATGTGCTCTGAACATGACTCGACAGGTTCTTTGCCTTGAAACCACACGGAATTGAAAAGTTACCCTAGTATTGGTAGACTGTTGTAAACAGGGAAGGAGAGTATATTATTGATGACTAAAGTCTCTTTTATGTGTATGTATTGCGTTTATTAAACTTGCGGACAATTTCTACACACTTGTGCTCCAGCCCAATATAAAGGTTAAGGAAATTTGTAAGCTTTCAGAGCCAATGGCTCCTTCTGACAGAAGGGTTCAATGGGGAGGAAGAGCGATGAAGAAAAAAGATGGCACGGTTTACAAGAAGTTGCACAGAACTCTGGGTCATGATGGACTTACCGAATAGGACGAGACGGAAAGACTGTTTGCGGGAGACTGCACTAGACGAAATTTGAAAAGGACGACGGCCTGGGGCGGCAACCGCTGGGTGGCGCAGGAGAAGAAACACGCCGTGGCGGAAAAGAAGAACTTCCCTTCCTATGAGCCTTCCTGGAAGGTCGTTTAGTCTAAGTACTGGGCGATGGCTAGGAGTGCGGGGTACGTAAGAAGTCTTCATGGGACGGTTCCTTCTTGAAGGCCCGTGCATCTGACTTCTGGGCCTTGGTCTTGGCAGAAGATGATTAAGGTGCTTGTGTCTTAGGGGCAACAGGAGGAAGAGGAGACGCTGACCGGGCGATATTAGCAATGGGCGAATGGACGACCGTAGCACTAAAGGTCAGATCGCATGTCTGCGTCGATACCTCCCTGGTAGGCTGAGGACGGTACTGTATTTCCCCGCTGGGAGCAGCGTGGGCTTACTACTACCAAAAAGCTTGCAAGCAGCTGAGGTGGACACTTTCTCTTTGATCCGAATTTCCTGCATACAGCGTTCATTCTTGCAGATGGGACAGTCGCGAGAGGACGCTGCATGGTCACCCTGACAGTTCACGCAATGAGGAGACGGAGGTGGACAGTCACCCTCATGGGCGTCCTTGCCACAAGTGACGCATTTAGCCGCATTAGAGCAATACTGGCGGGTGTGGTTAAAATGCTGACACTGTTAGCAGCGCGTAGGTGTCGGGACATATGGGCAAACAGAAATAACCTCACAGCCCACTTTGATGTGCGACGGCAGCTGAACACTATCAAAGGTCAAGGAAAGTGTCCGGGTCGGTACAAGGTCATTGTCGACCATTTTCGTGACCCTACGGACAGCCGTCAAGCCCTGCTCAACGAGGAAAGACAAAGACTCAATCTCCTCGTCAGTCAATCCGTCGAGTGATCTAGTAGATACCACACCACATGACGAATTCAGAGTGTGGTGAGCCTCCACCCGGACAGGGAACGTGTACAGGAGTGTGGCCCGAAGGAGTTTTTTGCCTGAAAGGCGCTCTCAGTTTCCAACAACAAGGTACCGTTACGCATCCTGGACAAGACTTGACAGATCCAGCTATGGCATCTACGCCCTTCTGAATAATGAAAGGGTCGACAGATGAAAAATCCTTTCCGTCCTCAGATCTAGAAACTACGAGGAACTTTGGGGCAGGCGGTAGTACTTTTGTCACTGGTGGCAGGTCAAGTTTCCGTTCGTGGGCAGAAGTCGAGAGAGAAGAAGATAAATCCATTGCGGATGAATCCCCCACGATTGCCAGCGTCTCCGATGGCGTGTTCCTTTCTTGTGGGGACCCTCTCTGAGGGCGCTCCCGCCTTAGGTGAATGTTTACACCTCAGGTCACACCTCCCGAGAAACGGACGGAGGAACCAATCGGCACGGTCGGAAGGTGTCAGCTCGGGCAATCACCCCTCCCCGGCCTGGCCTTTACCGAGGGGTACGCACGGGCCCTACTCGTCTACCCAGGGTGGCGAATTACGCTTTACCCCATCACCGGCTACGCGTGCAAACACGTAGGTCGGCCTTCAGGCACACACAGGGAGGAAAGAAGAATAGGAAAAAAAGGGGAGAGAGGAAAAGAAAGGACAGACTGTCTCAAACACCGAGGCGAAGACCATAGGGTGGACAAGAAGGCAAGGAGAAGGTGGCAAGGTAAAAAGTAAGGAATACAGTGAGAGAGACCAGATACAAGAGAGTAAGCGGGGGTGGTAGGGGCACACATTGAGAAAACCAGATGGTTCCATCAAGAGGGGGAGAACAACAACAACAACAACAACATCATTGGAATGAAATCCCCAGGGAACAAGGAAGAGAGGAAGAGATAGGGGCACATGGAAGAGGACAGTGCAAGGGGAAGTAAAAAGAGTTGGCAAGACCTGGGCAGAATTGAGGCAAATGGCCAAAGTCAAAGTCAAGCACTGGCAAAGAGCAGCAAACAAAGAGGGTGGAAGATGAGAATGGGGAGGAGGCGAGAGAACAGAGGGTGTGGACTGTTGGCTGGAAGGGGTGGGGACAAACGTTGCCGTAGGTCGAGGTGGGATAATTTTGGGAGTGCAGAATGTGCTGTAAGGATAACTTCCATCTGTGTTGTTTGGAAAAGCAGGTGGTGAAGGGGAGCATCCGGATGGCTCGAGTAATAAAGCAGCAATTGAAATAGAGCATTTCATATGCATGTTATGCCAAAGGGTGGTCTACTTTGATTTTTTCCACAGTTTTGCAGTGGGCATCCATCCAGGTGGTATCCATACCAATATAAAAAAAACTGTGCAACGATTGCAGTAGAGCTGGTATATGACATGGCTGCTTTCGTGGATTAGGATAAGCCTGTGACAGGGCTGGAATAGGAAGTGCTGGGTGGGTGGATTATTCTTGTCTTGCACCTGAATCTGCCACAGGGATATGACCCTTGTGGCAAGGGGAGTGGCATAGGAAAAAACTAGGATGTCGTGAAGGTCGGGTGGGTGACAGAACACCAGTTTACGTGGGGTGGGAAGGATCTCGGGTACGATGTCTCCGATTTCAGGGCTCGGTGATAGGTAATCGAAGATTTTGGGAAGCATATAGAAGGTGAGTGCGCAGGGTGTCAGAGGCGAGGTGGGAAATGGATTCAGAGGAGAGGTTCTGAGAAGGGACTAAGGCTGGAACAACTGAAACACATACTATGCGAGGTCTTTGATTACCTACGATGACTGTAGCCGTGAGTGCGTGAGGTACGCTCGATTGTGTGAATGAATGTCAGTGTGTGTCTTTTTCTGACATGCTAAGGCCAAAAGCTAATGTATAAGTGTTCTTTAACTGTGCCTGTCAGCAACTCAACATGTATCTTTATGGTAAGTAGCAATCTATATTTTCCTTGATATCAATTAATAATATTTATCTAAATTTATTGAAAAAAAATTGAAATTGACAAAGCTGTGCCGTGCAAATATGCAGGTTCAATTTTTTTTTCTGTAGTTAGTTTCAACTATGATCTGAGGAGAAGTAAAGCAGCGGACATCTGTTTCTCCCAGAATATTCTATCTACTTTCGTACAGGGGGTTCAGAAACAGTCCGAGAAGCTTATACAGGTCTTGCAGCAACAGTTTGAGAAATACCTACTAAGAAAAAACTTCAATACATTGCACCATTTCAGAGTTAATTAGCACTGAAGTTAGCTAACCAGGCTGCTGAGCGTGCAAATTCAAGTGGGCTGCCATATACACAATTGTTCTCAGATCAAAGATGATAACGCAAGGGACTGCTCAGCCTTTGGTTTAGGCACAATTCTCAGTACCAACTCGTGTTCAATTTTTGTATTGCTCTCTCGTTCGGTTTTAGAAAACCTAATGAAAAGCACATTTGGGAACACTGTCTCTAGTGGGCTGCTCGAATATGTGCGCACAGAGGCCCGATTAGCTAATTTCGATGCTAATCGATCCAGAAACAGCACAATGTGTCAAATATTTTTCTTAACATTTATTTCTCATCACAATCTACCCTTCAATGCCCTAAAACTGTTTCTGACCACCCAGTACATTTTCAAACAAAACTTGTATATACAACATGAAGCCATTTTGTATTCCTCCTTACAACTGCTTTGACACAAAACAGGAAAGTTGTATTTATGGCTTATTTGGTTGGTTGATTGGGGTTTAAGGGACCAAACAGCATGGTCATCAGTCCCTTGTATCACAGGTGGTCCTTTCAGACGGATTTACATCTCAGAAGAGTCATAATGATAAAAAGTAAAAGGCTAAAAAATGTAAAAGTGCAGTTGTGTTGTCAATGGTGAAAACAAAAGCAAGTCAGCAAGTGGGCAACCCAAAGGCTATGCTACAGGCAGGAAATATCCCACCTCTGTTGCAGTACAGGCAAGATGACCTGCTATTTAAAAGCATCCAACCGCTAGAATGTGAAAGTGCATATTGCAAAAGGAGGTTAACCACATCTAAAAGGCGATAAAAACAGAGTAAAAGGGAGAGAAAAGAGGATCTTGGCCAGGAAGTGGAGTCAGGAATCTCCAAACACAGCTTACAGTAGGACACTGCCCAACCCTCACCACTTTTCCCCTACTCCAGAGGGAGATTAAAAACACTAGAACTGAAAATAAAAGCCACTTTCACGGAGGAAACCGAGAACCAATTCAACCATCCGGGAATCGTCTGTCAATTTTAAAGGTAAAGTGTGGGGGAGTCTGTACTTAGCACGCAGAGCCAAAAGAAGGGGGCATTCAACCAAAATGTGGGCCACCGACTGGAAGGCTCCACAACCACATAGCGGGGGTGGCTCATCACGCAAAAGAAAACCATGGGTCAGCCTGGTATGGCCAATGCAGAGACGACACAGTGTGGTTGAGTCCTTCCGGGAGAGGCGAAAGGAAGAAAGCCATGGGCCTGGTGTCACCTTAATTGCACGAAGTTTATTAGACAGTGGAGTAGCCTCCCAAGAATTGGCCCATGACTGCGAAGTGGGATTTGATGTGAAGCCGTAAATCCGCTGCAGGAGGGGTTACAGAAAACGGGGGGTAAGTGACTGCTCCCCCAGCCAAACGATCAGCGAGCTCATTTCCCGGGATACCCACATGGCCAGGGACCCATAGGAAGTAAATGGAACAAGCAGCACGGTGAGTATCAGCGAGATGGTCATGGATGGCCGAGACCAAGGAATGGCGGTAGAAACAGCGGTCAATAGCATGAAGGCCACTCCTTGACTCCGTACATAGCAAAACGCGGTGGAATTGGGATTGTTAATAAAGGTAATGGCCTGGGAAATTGCCATCAATTTCGCAGTAAACACCCCACAGGTAGTTGGCAGGAGATGATTTTCTGTGCCAACAGAGGACGTGAAGGCATATCCCACATGATCAGCAGATTTAGAGCCATTGGTGTAAAAAACAACAGCATCCCGAAACTCCCATAAAATTCAGTGGAAAAAACAATGGAACACCTTAGGGGGAACAGAATCTTTCGGACCTCGGCAGAGGTCCATCCGAATCTGGGGCCGAGGAACTAACCAAAGGGGGCTGTTGGGGAGTGAACGTGGGCGACAATACAAAGAAGGAAGCTGAAAATCATGGCGAAGAGACACCGGAGCCCAACTGATAACCCCGGCCGAGGGCGGGAATCAGGTGGGCGACGTCCTTGGTCTGGGAACAGAACAATGGGAGAGGAATGGACAGCGATTGCGCAAGGAACCAGAAGCTGGGACTGCCGAACAGAAAGGGAAGGGGGGGATCCCAGCTTCAACCAGGAGACTATCAACAGGGCTAGTATGAAAGGCACCGGTGGTCAAACGGATACCACGATAGTGGACCAGATCCAGGAAGCGCAATGTGGAAGGAGCAGCCGAACTATAAACTTGACAACCATAGTCCAAGCGAGACAGCACTAAAGCCCGATAACAATGGAGAAGGGTGGAGTGGTCCGCACCCCAAGAGGTGTGGGCATGAAGCGAATGACATTGAGTTTACAGAAGCATTCTATCTTCAGAAGTATGATATGAGGCAGCCAAGTGCACTTGTTGTAAAAAGTAGACCCATGAAACGAAACTGTGGGACCACAGGTAATTGTCGTACATCGACGTAGAGATCCGGATTGAGGTGGACCGTAGTACAGCAACAGAAGTTGACCACCCGCAATTTTAAAGCAGAGCATTGAAACTCGTGTGAGAGGGTCCATGCAGAGGCACGTCTGGAGCTGCTGTTCTGCAGAGGCCATCGAAGAGGAACTAACTAACCCAAATGCAGAAATCATCCACATGCAGAACAGGGGACCGACAGATGCTACAAGTCCATCTATAGCAGTGAGGAAAAGAAGTACACTGAATATGGAACCGTGTGGAATGCCATTCTCCAGGGTCCATGGAGAACTAAAAACAGTACCAACCCAAACCCTGAATGACTGATGGAACAGGAACTGGCGGATAAAAAATCGGGAGTGGGCCCTGAAGACCGCACTCAGGCAGTGTAAGTAAGATGTGATTATGCCAAGTCGTGCCATAGACCTTGCGAAGGTCGAAAAATACTGCAACCAAATGGTGGTGCTGGGAAAAAGCCTGCCGAACTGCGGACTCCAATCAAAGTAAATGATTGATCGGAGACCGTCCCTCTCGGAAGCCACACTGGTAAGGGGACAATATCTCCCGAGATTCGAGGACCCAACTGAGCCGACGGGCTACCATCCGTTGAAGTAACTTGCAAACAACATTTGTCAGACTAATTGGCCAATAGCTTTCAACAAACCAGGCTTAAGGTCAGGAACCACGATGGTATCCGCCCATTGAGAAGGGAATTCACCCTGGAGCCAAATACAGTCAAGCACCCGGAGAAGATGGTGCCATTGTGGAGCACTGAGATATTTAAGGAATTGGTTGTGAATGGAGTCTGGGCGAATCATGAGAAGAAGAAAGTGCAGAAAGAAGTTCCCATTCAGTAAAAGGTTCATTGTAAGGTTCTGATTGACAAGGGGTAAAACGTAAGGCGGAAGTTTCGGCCCGCTGTTTCTGGTGAAGGAAAGCAGCCAGATAGGAGGCTGCTGCTGATGCTGTTGCAAAATGGGTTGCAAGATGTTCCGCGAGAATCAATGGGTCTGTGCAAAGGCCATCCGGGAGGTGAAGGCCTGGGAGGGTGGACTGCCGAGGGCAACCTTCGGGAGAGCGAAGTGTAGCCCATACCTGTGACATAGGGACAGCAGAACCGAGGGAAGAAAAAGCGTTCCCAACACACCCGTTTCCTCTGTTTGATTAAGTAACGGGCTTTAGACTGATGGTGTCTAAAGGTAATAAGGTTGGTAACGGATGGCTGCCTCGTACGATGTTGCAAAGCTCAACGGCGATCACAGATGGCAATGGCAATGGCCATACTCCACCACGGGACTTGCTGGCAGTGAAATGGTCCACATGAGCGTGGGATAGTAACGCTAGCAGCACGAAAAATCACGTCAGACAGGTCACATAGGACATCATCAATACAACCCGCAAAGAGGGAGAAAAAACGACTTGTGCAGTATATAGAGGCCAATCTGCATGTTGTAAAGACCAACGAGGTAACCTGTCCATCGGGGAGCAGGAAGGGAGTGAGAGAGTCAACGAGAAGTGGTCACTATCACAAAGGGTGTTGTGTGGTGACCAGTGTAATGAGGGGAGGAGGGGGAGAGAAGAAAGAGAAAGATCAATGGCAGAAAAGGAACCATGACCGGTACTGAAATGAGTAGGGGAGCCATCATTAAGAAGGCACAAGTCGTGGTCTGCAAGAAACTTGTCTATGAGAAGACCCCGACTAGATGGAAATGCACTGCCCCACAAGGGACGATGAGCATTGAAATCCCCGAGGAGGAGGAATAGAGGAGGAAGCTGCTGAAGGACAGTGAAGGCAGCAACTTTAAGAGTGTTGTCAGTAGGGAGACAAAGTTTGCAAAGCGAGACCTCAGAGTCCAGGTGGACCCTAACAGCAACCGCTTCCAATGCAGTTTGAAGAGGAATCCACGTGCTAGCAACGTCTGTACAGGCCAACGTACAAACGCCACCAGAGGCCCGCCCGCAGGGGGCCGAGCAGATTTCGACAGAAAACACTGAACCCATGGGGGGTCAGTGAGTGAACATCAGTAAAATGAGATTCCTGTAGAACCACACAAGCTGCATAGTAAAATGAAATAAGGGATTTCAATTCCAGAAGGTAATGGTAATATCCATTACAAACCCATTAGATAACCACAGAACGATGATTCAAATGGGGGGTGAACAGGCTAAAGCCAGTCATGCCACCAGGTCACCATCCGTCACCGTCAAGGAGAGGGTGACATCCATGAACAGCAGGTCAGAGTCATATTGCGAAGGTGGGGACGGGACCTCTGGCAACACCAGAAGCTCTTTGTCCCGGGACTTCTCCTTTTTTGTTTGAGATCGAGGAGGGCTGTGTGGGAAGAAGGAGCCAACTGCAGCAAGATCTGGAACAGAAACAGAGCGGGCGACCTGGGGGCCCACAGACCGTGGCTCTCGTGGTCGTCGTGTGGGAGAGACGCCGAAGATGTGGGACAGTTCTCCAGCTGGGGAGCGGAGTGGGAGGGGGGGGGGTAAGGAAGGTGGGGGGGTGAAGATGTAACTAACACACAGGATGAAGACGTGCATACTTCTTACGTGCCTCAATGTAGGTTAGACGATCAAGGGACTTCTACTCCTGTATCTTCTTTTTTGTCTTATAACCTGGGCAATCCGGTGAACGTGGAGAATGATTGCCATGACAATTAACACACACAGGAGGGGGAACACAAGAACTCCCCTCAAGGAGTGGACGTCCACAGTCACCACAGAGAGAGGGGTCTGCGAACAGTGGGAAGACGTGTGTCCAACACGTAAGCACTTAAAACATCGCATAGGTGGTGGGATGTACGGCTTTATGTCACAATGATAAACCATATATTTTACCTTCTCAGGGAGGGTATCCCCTTCAAAGGCCAGGATAAAGGCACTAGTATCAATGCGATTGTCCTTCAGGCCCTTCTGAATATGCCGAACAAAGTGAACATCCCGCCGCCCTAGATTGTCCCGAAGTTCCTCATCAGTTTGAAGAATGAGGTCCCTGTGAAAAATTAGACCTTTAACCATATTCAAAGACTGGTGGAGGGGAGAGGGGAGGTAATGGACACAGGAATTGTGCCAAGATGGTCACAGGCACAAAGGGCCGCAGACTGGGCAGCTGAAGCAGTTTCGAACGACGACGAACCCAACCGCATCATGCTCAGAGTGTCCTCTTCACCAAACTTGTCTTCAATGCGTTCCACAAAAAATAAAGGTTTGGTATTGGTGAAACTATTCCCATCAGTCCTGATGAAAACTAAATGATTCATTTCCATTCAAGGAGACGGCCATAGAAGAACGTCCAGAGTTGTGGACCCGTATGCGTTTCATTTGCTTCGCGCTCGCCCTAATACTACCCACTCCGATTAGGGGCTTTCCCCAAGGGCGCCACCCAGCCACAGCAAGGGCAGTCTGGCACGGTGGCCATTGCTGAGAGTTCTGATGTTCCAGGATGACAAGCAACCACTCCTAAGCTTACATGATGAGGTCATAGCTCAGGTATCAGAAGTGTGATCCTGGTGTTTTCAGGGGGCTCAACCAAAAGGGTACACAGCAACCCCACCACATGGGCTGGCTATGTACCCAAGCATCGGACAATGACGTGAAGGAAAAGATAAAAGGGACTAGGAGGGCACATGCCGGAGACACTAGGTAAGGTGCTCTTCCCTAAATGGCTCACACTACGGAATAGGTATTTAGTAGTGGAGGTCAAACCCCAGAGGGGGGCCAGAGAATGCCTAAATGATGAGGTAATTACTGAATGAAAACAAATCGCAAAGCCAACATAACCAGCAGGATAGCGGGGTCTACATAAACAAGGACAACAAGAGAGGGGAAGGAGCAAGCGAAGGAGCAAGGAGCAAGCCACAATGCAAGGAGCAAGGGGCAAGGGAAGGGAAGGAGCAAGGAGCAAGGGAAGGGAAGGGAAGGAGCAAGGAGCAAGGAAAGGGAAGGGAAGGGAAGGGAAGGGAAGGGAAGGGAAGGGGGAAGGAGCAAGGAGCAAGGGAAGGAGCAAGGGAAGGGAAGGAGGAAGGAGCAGGGAGCAAGGAGCAAGGGAAGGGAAGGGAAGGGAAGGGAAGGGAAGGGAAGGGAAGGAGCAAGGAGCAGGGAGCAAGGAGCAATGGAAGGAGCAAGGGAAGGGAAGGAGCAAGGGAAGGGAAGGAGCAAGGGAAGGGAAGGAGCAAGGGAAGGGAAGGAGCAAGGGAAGGGAAGGAGCAAGGGAAGGGAAGGAGCAAGGGAAGGGAAGGAGCAAGGGAAAGGGAATACAGCCCGGGAAAGAAGGAATGCTGCAATAGTTTGGGGCCCAGTACTCTCCATGCACATACTCACGAAAGGACCGTGAGCCCCCCTGGGGGGTGGCGTATTTGCTTACGATTAGAGTGCTGCTACGGAAACTGAAGAATCTGGAACTTTGTAATCCTACTCATTCACAAATTAAAAATACGTGAAGTACTTTTATCGAAATTACTGTCCTCAGAGATCCAGGAGCTGGAAAGCTGTGTCTCCCACCATGTATACCAGTGACTTGAACCAATTTACTCATTCATTTTAAGTGACTTCAATTCTTAATCAATGTTTGCAATAACAATGAACTAGGCTCAACGTCAGAGACAGGTGTGAGGAGATTGACAGAAAGAGGGGGGGGGGGGGGGGGAGAGGAGACACACAAACACAGGGGGGAGCTGGACAAAGACAGTAGGTGGAAGGAATTCATTATATATGGACAATGACAAAAGGTGGAAGGTATATAACCTCCAATTCTTATATATATTTAGCAATTGTGAAACATTGCCAGATTCACTAGTTGTATATAAACAGAAAGGTGGCTACAATTAATATCTAATGCAGCAAATCCAAACTCTTTGAACGTTTTTCAGTTTTTTCACCCTTCTAAATGGTCAGTGTTAATGATCTATATCAAAAGTCATTACTCACTGTAACTTGCACCATATGTCAGATTAGACAATCTGACACGGTGAATGTATTGTGATCTGCAGCCTCCTTTTCCACACTCTTCAAAGTAAGTCATGTTACCATGCTGGAGCTCCAAACCCGGAAGGGTCAGACCAAATTCCACAAAGGAATCTGCTGTCTTTTCCATTGTGCTCCATGTTATCACGACTTCGTTTGGCTTATCTGCAATCAAGTTAAATTGCAATTCCAATTACTCCAATGCAATGAATGACAATACAATACAATAAAATAAAATGTAACACTCATTTCAATAACAAGATAACAGTAATGCAATACTAAATACCAAACAGGTCATTAAAATCAGCTGATGCAAAAGATTCATGTTGTTCACAACCTATCTGCCTAAATGAGTAAAAACTGAGTCAATACATTACTATGTTTGTTAGTGAAAAGTACAATCCCAGGCTAAAAAAAAAAAGTCTGGATTGAGGATTTCTTTGTAGGAATGCTTCCACCGTTACCTGAAGCGCAAAATCATTAACAGATTAAAAAATGACTTAAGCTCTGCCCTTCAGCAGTGTGTTGTGACTCTTGTCGTTCATGTTGGCAGAAAATATGAACAGTAGCACCTTGAGAGAGAGAGAGAGAGAGAGAGAGAGAGAGAGAGAGAGAGAGAGAGAGAGAAAGCTGCACGAACATTCAATCAGATCTGGGAAAAACTTCAAAGAGGTGCAAGTATGAGCAACATGTTTTAAATCAGCGGCAGCCAAGAAATCGGATGGTTGGTTTGGGGTAAAGGGGCCAAACTACAGGGTCATCAGTCCCTTTTCCTGATGCAAGCAAGGCTCAAGGTACAAAAAAACCCAACACCACACCTAAAAAGAACACTAATGGAATGAACAAAACGTGGAGAATACATACACCACAAGGAAAGTAGAAGAAGGTATTAAAACAGAGAATATGGTCTGGGCTGGCTGATCACAATAATAAAAGAGGATGAGCCACCCACTCTGCAACACATTAAAATGTTCACCTCAAAAAGCCAAGGCGAGATGAACACATGTAGCAAAAGACTACCACCAAGCCAAACAAATGTAAAGAAGGTGCGACCGATTTAAAATGGAGGGAGGGTGGAAATCTCAGAGAGTACAATAACCCCTCTCATGAATAAAACGTAAGAACTAAATCTGCTGTTGAGGCAGTGTCACTCAAAACCGAAGGTAAGGTGCTGGGAAGGTTAAAGGTCCACCGGACAGAGGCAGTCTTATTAGCGCCACAGTGACACCGAGGTGGGTCCTCGCGATGGAGGAGGTAGCTACGTGTTAGCCACGTATGGCCAATGCGGAGCGGGCAGAGAACCACAGAGTTCCTGTGAGAGCCCAGCACGGAGGTCTTCCACACATTCGAAGTCTCCTCAAGGGCGCACAGTTTGTTGTGCGTACTGAGATTGTGCCATTCCGTCTCCCAAAGCTGACAAACCTTGTGGCATAATAATGATTGCAGGTCAGTTACAGGGATGCCAATCTCCAGAAGCTGTTTCCATGTAGCCTGTTTGGCTGTCAGGAAGTTCATTTCCTGGGATTCCGACACGGCCTCGGGTTCACACAAACACCACGGAACGACTAGACCTTTCCAGGGCATAGACGGACTTCTGGATGATCGCTATCAAAGGATGGTGGGGGTATCACTGGTTGATAGCTTGTAGGCTGCTCAAGTAGTTAGTACAGCAAAGAAATGACTTGCCTGGGCAAGAATGGATGGGCTCAAGAGCACGAGAAATGGCAGCCAGATCTGCAGTGAAAACACTGCAGCCATCTGGCAAGGAGTGCTGTTCAATATGTCCTCCAGGAACATACACGAAGCCAACATTACCACGTCAAGAATCGAGAAGTGACGGCAGAGAGCTGCGTGGTTAATCGGGTCCTTAGGACCGTGTGAAGCTTCGGCCTAGGTGTACACCACGGAGGTGTATGTGAATGGACCTCGAGTATAGGTGGTAAACACAAGCACTCCACTTCAGACAGAAGAGATCGGACACAAACCACTATCTTAAGCAACGAGCTGGGACTCTGACGCACGAGATGAAGCGCCGTGGATGGGAAAAGGAGATGGTAATTCGGATGCTCAGGAGAACTACGCTTGTGTGCAACATAACTGGTGATCACTTGTGCACACTTTACCTTCAATGGAGGGACTCTGGTATCCTCCACGACACTGGTCACCGAACTTGTCCTAATAGCTCCTGTTGCCAGTCAAACGCCACAGTGGTGCACTGGATCGAGTAAACGCAATGCTGAAGGCACCGCAGACTCCCATAGTCAAGGCGGGATTGAACAAGGGCTCTGTAGAGCTGCATCAGCTTAGAGCGATCTGCACCCCAGTTGGTGTTGCTCAGGTAGTGGAGGGTATCGAGGTGATGCCAGTACTTACGCTTCATCTGTCGAAGATCAGGAAGACACATCAATCTGGCTTCGAAAACCGGCCCTACGAATCGATACGTCTCCACTACAGTGAGTGGATTGTCATTAGGGTATAGTTCTAGTTCTGGCCGAACGGTACGACGCCGACAGAAGTGCACGACACACGAGTTTGCTGCTGAGAACTGGAAGCTGTCGGCTAGAGCCCAGGGCTGTGCCTTACGGATGGTTCCCTGTAGGTGCCGCTCTGCAACACCGGTACTGAAGGAGCAGTATGAAATGCAGAAGTCGTCTGCATACAGAGAAGGTGAGACTGACAGCCCGACAGCTGCTGCTAGAGCGTTATTGGCCACTAAAAACAGAGGTACACTGAATACAAAGACCTGCGGGATGCCATTCTCCTGGATACGGAAGGAACTATAGGAGACACCAACTTGGACACAGAAAGTATGGAGCGATAGGAAATTTTTGATAAACGTCGGGAGTGGGCCACAGAGACGCCCCTCATATAATGTGGCAAGGATATGATGTCACCAGGTTGTGTTGGAAGCTTTTCGTAAGTCCAAAAAGATGACTACCAGGTGTTGGAGTCTGGAAAAGGCTGTCTGGATGGCAGACTCTAGGGAAAGTAAATTATCAATGGTAGAGGGACCCTGGCAGAAACCGCCCTGGCATGGACCAATAGGCCACGTGACTCCAAGACCCGACACAAGTGCCAACTTACCATATGTCCTAACAGCTTATAAAAAACGGTGAGGCCGATGGGCCAATAGCTATCGACACCGAGCGTGGTTGAGCGCTGGGACGATTGGGCTATCCCGCCATTGCAATGGAAAACCACCATCGCACCAGATCTGGTTGAAGATGATGATGCGATGTCACTTGTAGTCGGACGAGAGATGTTTAATCATCTGACCGTGGATCCAATCTGGCCCAGGAGCTGTCAGAGCAATGTGCAAGGACGCTGAGGAGCTCCCACTCTGTAAATGGGTTTATGGGGTTCACTGTGACGTTCAGTGAACGACAGGGCTTTCTTTTCCATCCGATGTCTGAGGGCGTGAAATGCTGGGGGATACTTTTCTGACGTGGAAGCTCTAGCACAGTGCTCAGCAATTGGGTTTACGTCAGTAGGTAACACACCATTGATCTTAATGCCAGTAATACCTGTCGGGGTCTGGTACCCACAAACACGTCTGATCTTTGTCCAGATATGGGAAGGTGACATATGGCACCCGACACTCCTGTTTCCATCTTTTTATGAGCTGGTGAACGCATACACGGAGACGATTAAAAGCTATTAGGTGCTCTACAGAATGGTGCTGCTTATGTTGCTGTAGAGCTCGCCGGTGCTCTTTAATGGCCTCAGTGACTTCCGGTGACCACCAAGGTACTGACTTTCGCCAGGGGAAACCTAAATAACGTGGTTTCCTCCTCAGAAACGTTTGTTCTAGTGAACTCCTCAACTACCACATTGATGGTACCATGTGGGGGAGATTCAATGGAGACAGCAGAGGTGAATACGTCTGGGGGTATGGTGCTGGGGGAGTGAGAGGAAGATGGGAATGTAGTCACTACAACACAAATCATCGTGGGCTCTCCAGTGGACAGACGGGAGAAATCCTGGGCTAAAGAGGGATAAATCAATGGCCGAGTAAGTGCCATGAAAAATATTGAAATGTGTTGGGGGCCCAGTATTTAAGATCCAGATGCCAAGCTGAGACGGGAAAGTTTCGACATCTCTACCTCGACCAGTAAGCACAGTGCCATTCCACAAGGGGTTACGGGTGTTAAAATCTTCCAAAAGTAGGAGAGGTTTAGGGAGTTGATGGATCAGTGCAGCCAATGCATTGACGGGTACTGCACCATCTGGAGGAAGATGCATGTTGCAGACAGGCATTTCCTGCGTAGTCCTTAACCTGACAGCCACAGCTTCAAGAGGGGTTTGAAGGGGCCCAGGTTCACTGCATACTGAGTTCAGGACATAGACACAAACTCCATCTGACACACTATTATAGTCGCTACGGTTCTTGTAATATCCCCTATATCCGAGATGGGCAGAGGTCCGCATTGCGGGGAACCAGGTTTCCTGGAGGGCAATGCAGAAAGCAGGTGTAAAGCTTAACAGTTGCCATAGCTCAGCCAGGTGGTGGAAAAAACTGCAGCAATTCCACTGGAGGATGACGATATTGTGAGACTGGGTAGGCGTGAAGCATGCAAGGAGGCAGATTACGCCTCAGGGTCAATGGCTGCCACCGATTGAGTATTTCTATCCATTCCTATTGTGGATGAGGCGTCAGTGAGATTCACGTCCTCAGGGGACGCTGGTATCTCCACGTCAACTGCAGGTGCAGAAATGGTAGGGAGTGGTGGTGTTTAGGCCAGACTACTACTATCTTTGCTTGCCCTCATTTCTCTTTAAGGGCTTGCTGGCAGGACTTCTTTGAAGTAGCTTCAGGCACAGAGGAAGATCGTGAAGCACTTTGTGCAGCAGGTTTTGACTCCTTTAGCCACTGGAGAGCGTCCACTGTGGCATTAGTGGATACCTTGGGGGAGAGGGTCCCCAGGGACCCCTTCCACACGAGAGGTGCAGAGGCGGCTCGTTTCTCTGGTTGGGGGAGGGGGATGTGACCGATTTCTCCCGCGTTTGGGGGCCTTGCTGCTGAACTAGGTACTTTGGGAGCAACGGAAGGCAATTTCCCCCTACCACCGAGAGGGGAGATGTATTCCGGAGGACCCACTGTTTGTGGCACAGAGGGTGGTAGACTACTACTTGTGATGGCGATGGTAATGTAGCTGCAGCGTATGTGGATGTCAACTGAACAGGGCACGATTGACCTTTTCAGGTAACTAATCACCCTCGTAGGCCAAGATGAAGGCACTGGTAGCAACCCTGTTGTCTTTGGGCCCCCTGTAAATGAGCTAGATGAAATGAACTGCAAGAGGTCGCAATGGAAAATAATACTCTGGACCGTGTTGAGGCTTTTATGGGGAGTGACGGAAACAGGAATATCACACAGCCGGTCACAAGTGAGTGAGGCCCGGTACTGGGCTGGGGTTGATGTCTGAATCAAACTGCATCACTCCTCGTCTCGGACAGTGCTGTCACTTCCTCTAACTTATCCTAAAGATAATATATGAAAAGCACCAGTTTGCTTTTGTTCTACAATATTATTTTTATTGCTAACCGGTTTTCGGCTTACAAGGCCATCTTCAGACATTTACTGAGTATTATCACCAAATAAGTTAAATGTTAGCAGACAACATTGGAAGAGAAGTAACACATCTAGAGTGAAGTAGAAACATACAGTGAGTAACATCTTTGCAATGAAATAGTAAAAACTGAACAGTACATAAATAACAATGGAGTTGACAGGAACACCTTTAGCACAAAATAGGAATAGCATGCCTACATAACAGTTTCTATTAATAAACAAAACTAATAAAATAAGATAAAATTAGTACTAGACAAGGCTGCATCAAGAGGTATGAAACATGGAGAGTGATACACAACCAATTAAAAAAGAAGAGACAGTTGTCAATGTAAATACAGAATACACGAGGAACTTAAGCAATATCAATAAGATAAACAGAAATTAGTAAATGCAGGAAAATTGAGGTGTTTGAGGGAACCTACAGTTTGAGAGTGTGATGGTACTGCATTTTAACACTAACATTATAATCAAAGCAGTGGCTGTATACCAGTTTACATTAAATAAATGAGCAAAGTAAAATATGAACAGTGCTTGATGAGACAACTACAAGGGGAGTTAAACATGGACAGTAATACAAGTACAAGTTAAAAGCAAACCCTTAACTATTGAAACTACAGCATATGTGGAATACAAAGACAACTGCAACAAATAAAACAACTTAATGACTACAGGAAAATGGGAATATGTGGGAAGAGAGAGAGTGTGGGAAGTAATGAACAACAAAGATGATTATATGAAGTTTAGGAGAGGGGAAGTGTTGAGCTGTGTCTGGTCATTTAGGATGAGATCTGGACTGTGAGCAAGATGTTTGTTAATTTCCAGGGCTTCCAGCAGGTTGAGTTTATGGCCTTTGTTTGCTAAGTGAAGTACATGGGACACTGGCTGGTAGTTGTGACTCTCACTCAGTACATGCTCAGCAAATGCAGAGTCTGAATTCTGCAACCTCCAGCTGCGTTCATGTTCAGCCAGCCTAGTTGATATGTCTCTGCCTGACTGACCAATGTAAAATTTGTCACAATCAGAACAGGTGATTTTGTATACCCCACTGTTGGCTAATAACTGGATCTTGTCTTTGCTATTAAAAACACACTGGGCTGTAGTGTTCCTGACATAGTAGGAAACCCTATACTTGCAGGATTTCAGTGCTTTGGCTACAGTCTGTGATACTTGACCTAGAAATGGTACAGTACACCATTTCTTGCAGACAGTGGATGGGGAAGCAGGTGGGGCATAGAGGAGGGGTATAATTTTCCGTTTTTGTTTTCTGTGCAAGATGTGGTCAATAAGTACTGGATTGTAGCCATTGGCTGAGGCAATAAATTTTATTGTATCTAACTCTGTTTTAAAATCATCTATGGACATGGGGATAGATATGAGACGGTGTACCATTGAGTGGAAAGCTGCATGTTTGTGAGTTATGGGGTGTTGTGAGCAAGAAGGTATTACTGTGTCTGTAGTTGTTGTTTTTCTGTAAATTTTGAAACAATGTGTGTGTGTACTGATGTCAATGGTGAGATCTAAGAAGTTTATGGATTTGTTGCCAATTTCCATAGTGAACTGGATATTTTTATGTTGACTGTTTAGGTTTTTCAAGAATGTATTGAGTTGTCTTGTAGTACCAGTCCACATACACAGGACATCATCTACATATCTAAACCAGTATTTGATGTTTGCACTCAAAGGTTCTGTTTTTAGAAAATTTTGTTCAAAATGGTCCATAAATATTTCAGCCAACAGTGGACTAAGAGGGGAACCCATAGCTAAGCCATCTAACTGTTTATAAAGAGTGCCTTGGAACTGGAAATAGTTCTGTGCGCGGCAGGTCTGTGTGGCCAGTCTCAAGTCATTCAATTCCACAGGATTGACATTAGACTTGTGCATCAGCTCTGTCAGAATGTCAATACATTCTACTACTGGTATGTTAGAAAACAAACTGCTGACATCAAAGGATACTAATTTATCAGTGTGTGAGACAGATATACCTTTTAACTTGTTTACTAGGTCCACAGAGTTTGAAATACTTTGTATTACTGTCCATGTTTAACTCCCCTTGTAGTTGTCTCATCAAGCACTGTTCATATTTTACTTTGCTCATTTATTTAATGTAAACTGGTATACAGCCACTGCTTTGATTATAATGATAATGTTAAAATGCAGTACCATCACACTCTCAAACTGTAGGTTCCCTCAAACACCTCAATTTTCCTGCATTTACTAATTTCTGTTTATCTTATTGATATTGCTTAAGTTCCTCGTGTATTCTGTATTTACATTGACAACTGTCTCTTTTTTAATTGGTTGTGTATCACTCTCCATGTTTCATACCTCTTGATGCAGCCTTGTCTAGTACTAATTTTATCTTATTTTATTAGTTTTGCTTATTAATAGAAACTGTTATGTAGGCATGCTATTCCTATTTTGTGCTAAAGGTGTTCCTGTCAACTCCATTGTTATTTATGTACTGTTCAGTTTTTACTATTTCATTGCAAAGATGTTACTCACTGTATGTTTCTACTTCACTCTAGATGTGTTACTTCTCTTCCAATGTTGTCTGCTAACATTTAACTTATTTGGTGATAATACTCAGTAAATGTCTGAAGATGGCCTTGTAAGCCGAAAACCGGTTAGCAATAAAAATAATATTGTAGAACAAAAGCAAACTGGAGCTTTTCATATATTATTATAATGTTGTTCTACCAAGAACCGACGGAAGATTCTGTTAATATCCTAAAGATGTTCAAACAAACAATTGAGGCTTCACAGGTAGAAAGGAGTCCCCGTCCATTCTGATACAGACTAAATACAGAGGCGAATATGTCTCTCTTCTTTCTGTGGCCCTACGTTCCGTTCCTCCCATGATGTAGTGAGGGATGGAAACGACTTAGGGTCGTACCTGTCAGCACTGTACTCGACCTTGCCCTTCTTAGAGACTGCTGGCGCCTTACGGTCACCAGCAAGAGATTACTTAGTCCGCTTCATTGCAGGTCATCTGCCCTGATGCCACCAACTCCTATCAGGGGCTCTCTCCACGGGCACCATCCACCCACAGCAAAGGCTACCTGGCACGGTGGAAGTTGCCGGGAGTCCTGATGCCCCAGGAAGACGGGCATCTACTCCTTGGCATATGTGGGGAGTTTACAGCTAAGGCATCAGCAGTATGGCCCTGTGTTGTCAGGGGGGCTACCACCAAATGGGTACAAGACGGCCCCACCACAACGGTCTGGCTACAGTGCTCAATACTGGGTGCAGAGAAATGCAATACTGTCATGGGGGGAAAAAAGAGGACAGGAGACAATGGAAGAAGATGACATACCCCGGAAAAAGTCCTCGCCCAAATAGTAGAATTGCAGGTGGAGATACAAAGCCAAGACAAGAGGTTCAGGAGATCAAATTTAAGGACACTATGGATAACTCGTGCACCATGTAAGGCGTCCTTCCCTGTATGGCCTGCACTTATGTAGACTCTGGAAAGTGGCAGGTCAAACCATTAAATGGGACCTGAACTTATTGGTCCGAAAAGTGTGAGACTCCTTTTAGTCGCCTCTTATGACAGGCAGGGATACCTCGGGCCTATTGTAACCCCCAGACCCACAAGGGGGGGGGGGGGGGGGGGGGGGGGGGGAAGGTGTCCAAGAATTCAGCTTGCGAGCCATGCCCTGGGATGAGTACCACTGCGCTCAGCCTCAAAGCGCACTTTACCCACCACTACAGCAACGTGTTTGAGTGCAGGCAGGGAGGAGAGGAGGACACTGAAAATGCACCGCATTTAAATGGCATTGCAGTCACACGGCATACAACTGTTTTATATTTCACACTTTGCAACATTCTGAAGAAGAGAAATTTGGAGCATGGAGGGTAAAAACCGTAGAGGGAGACCAAGAGATGAATACACTAGGCAGTTTCAGAAGGATGTAGGTTGCAATAGTTACTCAGAGACGAAGAAGCTTACACAGGGTAGAGTTGCATTGAGAGCTGCATCAAACCTGTCTCTGGACTGAAGACCATAACACACAACAATTAACGCAATTTTCTTTTTAATTAGATCAGAAAGTAGTCGTTTCTCACCTTGAAATGTCTAACTACAGGTAATGTGCAGTGAAGTCCACTTCAAAAGTTGGATCTGCAAGCCATTCTGGATGTTATAATTTTTGTCCTAGCATTCTTTTTTCTTCATAAATTCAACAGTAGTGTGTTTTAAATTGAAAAATCATTCCAGGTATGTCACTTGACTCAACCAACATACTTAGCAGTAATATATAAAGTCTCCATACTCTTTGTTACATCTCCATCAAAAACTGTTGCAACTGATAGTAGAACAATGCGTGCAACTTCAAAAATTTACTACTTGTGCTACTAATTTCTTCACTTGCTGCATGCCTGCAAATTTGGCAGAAAGTGATTCTCAAGTTACAAAACTTTGAATCCCATGTGTCGACCACTTTAGTTTTTTACTCTTTCATTATCAAGTAAAAATTCTTTCTGCACAATATAGTAATATTGTTTCATACCAAATTTGCATCACCCGGCACTTACATGACAGCATAATTATATATTGAGAATCCTCACCCTTGTCTTCTGTCATTCCCATTCATTTTTAAAGGCTCTGACAAGACATCGCTAGGCTGACTCTTTTCGTGCAGACAGCCATCGAATCTGTAAATGTTCTTCATAACAGAACAAACAGCAAACGGTATACAGTGCCAACACCACGATTCTGCTGAACCAAAGAGATTTGTGCCGACAAAAAAATGCCACACTGTAATACAAAATGAAACGTTGCGCTGTACCAAATACTTCTGGGAAGGGAGGAGCAAAGCTGACACAGGCCGAGCCTCGGCCCACCCGGCTTGCGTGAAGTTTGCATGCCTTTGCCAGTCCCGCTTAAAATCTTCAGAGATGCAGACTTGTGAATTTTCTGAATTCTAAAAAGATAGTATCCTGCGACTACAATATCAATGACACACAACTGGAATTACTGAACTCTTAGAAATATAGAGCAATCCAAAAGCTATTTCCAAGCACTGCTGCAGTGTAAATGCAACATAGCATGACTCTGATGCAGGTATATAAGCATAGACATGTAGGCAAGAGATTAGTGTGGCATTCTTGTGTTTCTGGTGTGTGTGCGGTAGATGCAAAAACCTTAAATATGGCGATGTTACTACCTCGAGCACCCGCCCTATAGTCCCGATTTCTCCCTCTTCGACTATTGCATCTTTGGTCCATTAAAAAAGGCCTCTAAAGGTTGAGGATTCCTTTCAGACAAGGATGTGCAACAGGCAGTTACGGACTACTCCAAGCAACAGGACACGGTGTTTTACCAAACGGATTTATTCGACCCGCTTACTGTGATTCTGCCCAACTGGCATATCAAGTTTGGACTGTATGGCTTTCGAACAGGAACTTTTTGATCACCCATTATATCTTGAGTGTAGCAACTGTAGGGGTATGAAATGGAATGATCAAATAGTCCGAGTTCTAGGTAAAGCAGACGCTCAGAGGTAGGCTACTGGGAAAATGCAGTCAATCTATAAAGGACAGCAGCATTATACTGTTTGCCGATGGCGCTGTAGTCTACAGGAAAGTAGTACCACACGAAAGTTGTCGACACATCGATGAGGATTTGCAGAAAATAATGACTGGCAGTTACCTCTGAATATTAGTAAGTGTACAATGTGAAAATCCCCATTAATGTACGAGTACAAAATAAATGCCCAATCTTTGGAAGCGCTAACATCAGTCAAGAATCTGGGTGTAACTATTCGAAATGATCTCAAACAGAACGATCAGATTACACAAGTAAAGGGTAAGGCGAACTTTAGATTGCGGTTTATTGGTAGAATCCTGAAGCGATGCAGTCCTTCAACAAAGGAAATTTCTTACACTACACTACACTACACTTACTTCGTCTGGTCTTTGAGTACTGTTCGTCTGTATGGGGCTCTTACCAGTTGGGCCCGATTCAAGAGATTGAGAAGGTCCAAAGAAGAGCGGCAAGATTCGTGACTGGTACATTTATCCATTGTGAGAGCATTACAAATCTCACAGAAAGTTTAAAGTGGGACAAACCTGCAGATAGACGACGCACTAAATGGAAGGGGCTGCTCACTAAATTCCAAAATCCTATCTTCGACGAGGATGTAGAGCACATATTATTACCACCAACTTTCAAATCGTGCAATGATCACCATTCAAAGATAAGGGAAATTAGAGCCTGTACTGAGGTGTTCAGACAGACTTCCCCCCCACCCCTCACGCAATCTGCTAGTGGAAAAGAGGGGGGGAAATATGACATTGGCATGAATAGTGTTCTCTGCCACACACTCCTTGGTGGCTAGCGGAGTATATATGTAGATGTAGAAAAGAGACTGCTTACAAAATATGCTTGTGATCCATCGCAGAAAAGTGCTAAGGTGTGCAAGACTCACACCAAACAGATCTAAAAGGTAATTCTGAACGTATATAGCACGCATAGCGCGTGTGGAGGGGGGGTGGGGGGGAGTGGAGGGGAGTGAGGGGGGGCTAAAGGGCCAGACAACAAGGTGATCAGCTCCTTGATCCAAGAATAGTGAGTCTTGCTTTTCCACATCTCCTGATTAGATCAGAAAACATTCAGCTTCTAGTCGTGTAGAAGTAGGAACTTCCTCCAAAAAAGTTTTCTGATGTAATTAGATTTGTAACAGTAAAATCAAGAAGGTGAAAAACGTTACGAACGTCTTTTGTGCCATCGATAGTAAAAGCAAGATGAAGAAAAGAGCGAAGTCTGCAGGTGGGTTCCCCTGAGGCTCTGCATGTGACAGGAAATGTCCCATCCCTGAGGAATTACAGTTAAGAGTGCCATACATTCAATGAAGTGTGGCACCTAGAACAGAAAATTGGATGTGGCAAAAAAGAGGCAAACTGAATCTAAAAGTAGTTAAAACACAAATAAAACATGGATGAAAGAGTAGCCCAGTCAAGGAGATACGGTCAGGGATCCCCCATACCTATTATACAGCGGGATATACACTAACTCCAACCGCTCTGCCCCTGCTCTTAAGGTAGATTAAAACCTTATAACTGAGAATAAAAAAACCACTTTCACAGAGAAAATAGATAACCAGGTCAACCATCCACAAATCATATGTCAATATTAGAGGCAATGAGTTCACAAGTCTATACTTGGTTAAAGTCTATATGGCCAAAAGGAGGGGGTGTTCCACCAAGATATGAGCTGTAAGGCTTCACGGTGACTATGTGGGGGGGTAGCTTGTTACACACACACACACACACACACACACACACACACACGTTAACTTTATTAGGTGAGGCAGTAGCCCACCAGATGTCGCACTCCCAAAAGGAAAGCAGGGAAAAGCAACTGTGTGTGCATCTGTGTGTACCCAATCCATTTTGTGATCCTAATGTGAGATATAAAATGTAGGGATGAATATCAGATTTACAATCTCATATTTGTTCATGCCACAGTCTTTGTGAACTGAACATGACCTGTGTTCTCAAGATTCTTGTGTAAGATACAAGGTCACAAGACAAAATATTAATTACCCCCTTACAGGAGCATAATGGTTGTTTAAGAGTGCTGCCGGTGCCATGTGGTCATGTGAGCTTTCACAACTGACAAGTTATAGTTATGAAGTGGTGTGCATATGCCAGTTGGTTGGATGGAAAAACTGCTATAGGTGGACATTTGGCACAAATGGGGAAATTAGCTCTTCTGTTTGGGTGCGTATACGACCACAACGGGTACGAACTTAGCCAATTTGTTTATGTCTCAATGCAGAATGTCCAATGTGTCTACAAGATATGATGTGTTGTACGCTCGTTAGTTGCTTTTATGTTATCTCATTGTCTCAGTAGAGCTGTACCACGGGAAACGAGGAGAGGATGTCGGTCGGTGGCCGGTACCCTTGTTCTATAACACAAACTGCACGCAATTAATAACTGGGCTCTTTATTCATAAATAAAGTAACTGAAGTTTCCACGTGCTTCAGAACAAGCTCTCTTCTGTATAGTCGTCGTAGCCTCAATGCTGTTTAAGTAGAAGTCCGTTATATTCACTATAATGTTGCTACGAGCTGCCCATCTCTGTACTAGAGGTTAAGTCTGCAGCTCTGTCTCAGTGACATGCTGGAACTCCACGATGTACAGACTCGAATGGACTGACCTGACCGATAACCATTTTGGTATAATTCCATATTCATTGTACAAAATACAGCCATAACAAATTAGTAGTAGGCCTATGGACTTACAGTACTCAGTAACAGTCCATAATAGTGGATTCCAGTAGAAGATGCAGTTCTTGTTAGTACATAAATACCCAATTACATATTAACATGGTTGGAAACAGTTCATCTGCTGGGCTGAGTGAGTGAGCAATCTCAGACCTACCCTCGTGATGTATGCAGCACTGCCAGTCTTTCTCGTGGACCTCAGTAATGTAACCCACTGCACGTGTAGCAGTTGGGCTTATCGATCCTACCCTCTCTGGTAGGGGGGCAGCGCTACACATTGCTCCACTAGGCTACAGTGTTTTCATCCTCACATTTTTTGATGTGATACAGTAGTGCTCGGAGTAGTAGTAATACGAGATTATGATGAATCAGTTTAAATTTACAAAAACAGAAGTCTAACAGAGCAATGTGCAGCACTGCCCCCTACCAATGAGAACAGGACTGACAAGCTCTACCGCTGCCCGTGTGATAAGGTATGTCATCTGCTGATGTCATTGTGTTAACATTTGTTATCATTTTTGAGGTATCTCCCAACAGTTGAGGCCTCACTTGTCTTATATCAAATTACTTGTCTTAGCATCATCTACATCACTTCGGGATTTAACTGTTAATAAGAATTACCCTGTGTAGATACTTTTGATTGAAATCTATTGATTAAGACAGAACTTTTTGGACCTTGTCCTTATCAATGTTTCTGCGATGTTCCATATAATGTAACAACTTTGTAACACACAGTCATAGTAAACGAGAGAATAATACATGTTAATGAGAAGCCTTGCATTTATTTCAAGAGTTGGATGCTGGACTTTTATACTCCTAACTTCCAACAACAATGAGAAGTCTCACGTTTACTCTCTTAAGAGAGGAAAAAATCATGCTCCACAAAGGAATTATCTGAACGGACAGAAGGTGGTAGATGTGATGATTACAACTTGAGAAAAATTGTGTTATTAACTCGAGAGAAAAAGCTTCACAAATTGAGGAAGCCAATAAAACGTTTTTCCACCTCCAGTAATCACCCAAGCAGTTATCAGGTTCGGCACCGATTGACAGAGTTGTCGGATGTCCCGAGAGATACTGTGGCAAATTCTGTCGAGATGGAACGTTAGAGCGTCAAAATCCCGAGACGGTTGAAAGCCCCTGCCCCTACTGCTCCAAACATTCTCAGTTGGGGAGAGAGATTGTGACTTTGCTGGCCAAGGAAGAATTTGGCACACATCAAGACATGCAATAGAAACTCTTACTGTCTGCTTTATTTTGCTTCAGCATTAAGCCCACGAAGCACACTGTGAAGGGCAACAAAACGGGGTGTACAATATCGCCGATATATCGGCATCCCGTAAGGGTGCTGCCAATGACAACTAAAGGGGTCCTCCTATGAAAGAAACGGCATCCCAGACCGTCACTCCCAGTTTTCGGGCTGAACGGCAGTCGACACTATCCTAGCACTGTCTGGGGCATCACAAGAAACGTCTCTGCTGGTCATTGGGGCTCAATTTGAAGTGGAACTCATCAATAAAGACAATTCTACTCCAGTTAATGAGATTCCACATGGAATACAGACAGCAGTGGGATACCAACCTGACTGTCACCCTCCATATGGCCTGACAACCAGTAGAGATGATCTAAGATGCCATTTCGTTTCAATGCAGCACCCCTACACAGCACAGCAGTACATCGATGACATTACACACCCCATTTTGTAGCTCTTCGTGTGAGATATCCTGTGGTTATATTTCAGCAATATAATGCCCGCTCACATACAGCAAGAGATTCAACTGCTCATCTTCGGGCTCGCCAAAACCTACCTCGGCCAGCAAGGTCGCCGGGTCTCTCCTCGACTGAGAATGTTAGGAGTATTACAGGCAGGGCATTTTGATGAACTAACGTACCAATTGGATATAATTAGGCAAGATATCCCGCAGGAAGACACCGAACGAACTCCATCGATCAACACTTGAGCCGAATAATTGATCTCTTAAGAGCCAGAGGTGGACCAATGAATTACTGACTTGCTCAATTTGTGAAGCTCTTTCCCTCGAATCAATCATCCAATTTTTCTGAAACTGTAATCATTTGTTTGTCTGCATATGTACATCACATCTACCAATTTCCGTTCCATTTGGATAACTCCTCCACGTTGCTTTTTTCTCTTAGAGTGTATTTTGAGAGTTGGATGTTGGACTTTTACTCTTTAAGTTGCAGCAGTAACTGCAGCACTTCAAGAAAAGGTGTTCGATCAGAAGAGGTTTGCGAGTGTTCTGAAATAATAAGGTTAGCAAGATTAAATTACGCGAAGTATCAGCTCCCGATGACACTTTACTTCGCCACCTGATATCGTGCTAAAGAAGTGGCAGAACACTTAACAGAAACTGCTGCTGTCAATGAAGGCAAATTCATATCGAGCAGCTTCTCAGTAAGCACTGTGAAAGAAACGACACACATTGGACATTTGGGATCGGGTACCTCGCAAAAGTATACTGTTCTCAGCATCACGTACAGCTGCATGTCTTCGGTCGGCCACATGACACAGGTGACTGGAAGACAGTGTGGACTTACGAGACGAGATTCTGCCTATTTTCGTGCAACGTGAGGCATTGTGTGCACTGAAGACCCAATGAGGTGCTGATCTGCAGTGTGTGGAGGGTACAGTTTAGGACAGAGATAATTTTGGGAGGTTTTACGTCATACCCAGACTTGGCCCACTCATCCAGATTGCCTCGAATGTGAAGCAGAATGCTAATTCGAACTGACTGTAATTCAGTGACCCGAGTGTTGCCTTTCCTTCAACACTTCCATGATAAGTCTGCTTAGGACATTCCCATTTTGCAAATGACAACAGGCAAGTTCACAGAGCAGCACAAATAAGTCCCTAGTTAGTTTCATGTTTCACAGATCATTTACACAATAAATCATAATGATGATGAATGAACAATTTTACATTCACACCGCAAATTAATTTTTAAATATGACTATTGCTGAAACTTCCTGGCAGATTAAAACTGTGTGCCGGACCGAGACTTGAACTCGGGACCTTTGCCTTTCGCGGGCAAGTGCTCTACCGTCTGAGCTACCCAAACATGACTCACGCCCCGTCCTCACTGCTTTACTTCTGCCAGTATCTCGTCTCCTACCTTCCAAACTTTACAGAACCTCTCCTGCGAACCTTGCACAACTAGCACTCCTGAAAGAAAGGATATTGCGGAGACATGGCTTAGCCACAGCCTGGGGGATGTTTCCAGAATGAGATTTTCACTCTGCAGCAGAGTGTGCACTGATATGAAACTTCCTGGCAGATTAAAACTCATTCTATGACTAATGCTGAATATTTACAAGCATTTAAAAAATAAATAAATAAATAAATAAATATATAGATGCCAGTTAATAATTTCTACCCACTGCCTTTCACACAATACAATAGAAATTCTTCTGTGGAATGGAATGGGCTGTAAAGTATAAGATTTTTTTCAGTTTGTTTTCAAATTTTATTTTGTTGCCTGTCAGATACTTTATACGAATGTGTAAGTTATTAATCATTTTAGTTGCAGTGTTGTGCACCCATTTTTGTGCTGAAGACAACCTTAATGTGGAGTAGCGAATGTCATTTTTCCTTTGGATATTGTAATTATGTACATCACTGTTATCTTTGCAATGATTATAAGTGCAAATGTGGCTGAACTAAGTTATTTTAGGAATTCTAAAACAGGCTTTTCCCAGTTTAAATTCTCATCAATACGAACACCTAATAATTTTAAAGTTTCCGCCCTATTTATCATCTCCTACCATGTGTCACACTTGTCACTGGTGTGCACCCCTAAATATGTAGATCTGAATATGTCTCATCTTTTTAAAATTGAGGGCGAAACCATTCGCAGAAAATTATTCAATGATATTTTTACAAATACAGTTTACCATTTCTTCTGTTTCTCTGTGTATGCTTGGACTATTAACAATGCTAATGTCTTCTGCAAAAAGAACTAATTCTGATTGTGGCTCAATTACTAAGTACAACTTTCTGCATCCTTGCGGTTGCATACAGCATTTTCCATTGGTTGGCTATACTATTAATCCCATGAAACTTCAGTTTATCTAGGAGAATATTGTGATTCACACAGTCAAATGCCTTAGATAGGTTGCAGAACTTTCAAGTGGCAAATTCTTGTTGTATAATGCTTGTAAAATTTGGTGAGTGTACATCTAAATGGTATTCTCAGAAGATCTACGATTTGCTGAGGATATTATTGCTGCTCAGTTAAGATACTATTCCACAATACACCACCTTTTGAAGTTTGACACACACTTTGGCGCCCTATTACAACTCTACTAACCTGAGACCCAATCTTAACCTCATAGTTCAGGACACTCTTCCTGACTGCACTAAGGTTATTTGTGTGTGTGTATGTGTGTGTGGGGGGGGGGGGTTACTGACGCTCAGTGACATGTGGATAAAAGGGCTAAAAATGTTGTCACATTGAATCTCTCATATCTACAGGGTGTTACAAAAAGGTACGGCCAAACTTTCAGGAAACATTCCTCACACACAAATAAAGAAAAGATGTTATGTGGACATATGTCCGGAACCGCTTAATTTCCGTGTTAGAGCTCATTTTAGTTTCGTCAGTATGTACTGTACTTCCTCGACTCACCGCCCGTTGGCCCAATTGAAGGAAGGTAGTGTTGACTTCAGTGCTTGTGTTGACATGCGACTCATTGCTCTACAGTACTAGCATCAAGCACATCAGTACGTAACATCAACAGGTTAGTGTTCATCACAAACGTGGTTTTGCAGTCAGTGCAATGTTTACAAATGCGGTGTTGGCAGATGCCCATTTGATGTATGGATTAGCACGGGGCAATAGCCGTGGCACAGTACGTTTGTATCGAGACAGATTTCCAGAACGAAGGTGTCCCGACAGGAAGACGTTCAAAGCAACTGATCGGCGTCTTAGGGAGCACGGAACATTCCAGCCTATGACTTTTTTTTTTTTTTTTTTTGGTTGGGTTTAAGGGCGCTCAACTGCTGAGGTCATTAGCGCCCAGTCACTGTTGTTAGAGCACATGGAATCCGGTAAAACTCAAGGGGATGGGGGGACACCAGAAGGACCTGACAAACATGCAGATAAAATAAGTAAAAAGGTTAAATGTCTTTGGACAAGCCAGTCAAAGTGATGAAACGCAGAATACGAGCAGCTGCTCGAGTGTCATCAGCTAAAACATCCGGTAAAGTAGATGGCAGGGACAGGACAACACGAAATTGACTAAAACGGGGACACGACAATAAAACATGGCGCACTGTTAATGCCTGACCACAAGGGCACTGCGGGGCTGGGTCACCGGAGAGCAGGTAGTGGTGGCTAAACCGGCAATGCCCAATCCGCAACCTGGTCAGGAGGACCTCCACGCGCCGAGATGGTCGGGAGGATGTTGTCCAAGCAGTTGGGAGCGGTTTTACGGCCCGGAGCTTGTTTCCGTGGAGGGATGACCAAGCATCCCACCACAACGACACAAGCCTCTTACATACATCCCCACGAACGTCAGATGACGGGACACAATGGGAGGCTGGCCGAGGCAGGAGGACTGCAGCCTTGGCTGCAGCATCCGCAGCCTCATTCCCAGGCACTCCTACATGTCCGGGAACCCACAGAAAGCTGACAGAACCACCATTATCAGCGAAAGAATGGAGGGACTGCTGTATCCGTTGAATCAAGGGATGGACCGGAGAGGGGGCTCCAAGGCTCTGAAGAGCACTGAGTGAGTCAGAGCAGAGTACATACGATGAATGGCGGTGGCGGCGGGCATACTGAATGGCCTGATGGAGAGCAAAAAGCTCGGCTGTAAAGCTGGAACATTGGTCGAGGAGCCGGTATTTAAAGGTGGCGGCCCCGACGACAAAGTCACAGCCGACACCATTGTCAGTTTTGGAGCCATCGGTGTAAATAAAGGTGTGACCGGCAAGTCGAGCACGAAGTTCGACAAACCGTGAGCAATACACTGCAGCCGGAGTACCCTCCTTCGAGAGTGAGCTGAGGTCGAGATAAACATGAACCGGAGCCTGGAGCCAAGGTGGTGTCGGGCTCTCACCCTCTCTGAAGGTGGTAGGGAGGGCAAAATCCAATTGTCGAAGCAGGCGACGGAAGCGGACTCCGGGGGGCAGCAGGGCAGACACATACAACCCGTACTGACAGTCGAGAGAATCGGCGAAGAAGGACTTGTAAGAGGGGTGGTCGGGCATAGACAACAGCCGGCAGGCATACTGACACAGCAGAACGTCGCGCCGGTAGGTCAATGGTAACTCGGCAGCTTCAGCATAAAGACTCTCGACAGGACTAGTGTAGAAGGCTCCGGACGCAAGACGTATCCCCCGATGGTGGATGGAGTTGAGCCGGCGTAAGAGGGACGGCCGAGCGGACGAGTAGACGAAGCTCCCATAATCCAGCTTCGATCGGACTATGGACCGATACGAGCGAAGCAGGACAGTGCGATCCGCTCCCCAAGATGAACCACTAAGAACGCTGAGGACATTAAGGGAACGTGTACAATGGGCCGCCAAATAAGAGACATGTGGAGACCAACACAGTTTCCTGTCCAACGTGAGCCCTAGAAACTTAGTTGTTTCCACGAATGGGAGAACAACGGGACCGAGATGTAAGGATGGTGGAAGGAACGCTTTATATCGCCAAAAGTTGATACAAACCGTCTTCTCTTCAGAGAACCGGAAGCCATTTGCCACGCTCCATGAGTATAGGCTGTCTAGACAACGCTGAAGGCAGCGCTCCAGGAGGCATGTTCTCTGGGCACTGCAGTAGATGGCGAAGTCATCGACAAAGAGAGAGCCTGAGACATTAGGTGGAATGCAATCCATAATTGGATTGATCACGATGGCAAAAAGGGCTACGCTCAAGACGGAGCCCTGAGGCACTCCGTTCTCCTGGAGGAAGACGTCGGACAATACGGAACCCACACGTACCCTAAACTTACGATCCGTTAAAAAGGAATCAATAAAAAGTGGCAGGCGACCGCGTAGGCCCCACCTGTGCATAGTGCGGAGGATACCTCCTCTCCAGCAGGTATCATAAGCCTTCTCCAAGTCGAAGAACACGGCTACCGTTTGGCGCCTTCGCAAAAAGTTGTTCAAGATGAATGTCGACAACGTCACAAGGTGGTCAACAGCGGAGCGGCGGCGACGAAAGCCGCATTGGACATTAGTAAGTAGCCGTCGAGATTCAAGAATCCAGACTAACCGAGCATTAACCATGCGCTCCATCACCTTACAGACACAGCTTGTAAGAGAAATGGGGCGGTAACTAGAAGGAAGGTGTCTATCCTTCCCGGGTTTGGGTATAGGAACAACAACAGCGTCACACCAACGCATGGGGACTTGACCTTCGGTCCAGACGCGATTGTAGGTATGAAGGAGGAAGCTTTTGCCCGCCGGAGAAAGGTGTGCCAGCATCTGAACGTGAATGGCGTCCGGCCCCGGAGCAGAGGACCGGGACAGTGCAAGCGCACGTTCGAGTTCCCGCATAGTAAAGGGGACATTATAAGTTTCCAGATTCAGCGAGTGGAAGGAAGGTCGCCGAGCCTCTTCTGCCTCTTTCCTGGGAAGGAAGGCAGGATGGTAATGGGCGGAGCTTGAAACCTCCGCGAAAAAGCGACCAAAGGCATTGGAGACAGCCACAGGATCAACAAGGACCTCATTACCTGAGGTCAGGCCAGGTACCGAGGAGTGGGCCTTAATGCCCGACAGCCGGCGCAGGCCACCCCAAACGACGGAAGAGGGAGTAAAACTGTTAAAGGAGCTGGTGAAAGAGGCGCAACAAGCTTTTTTGCTGTCTTTGATGACTCTACGGCATTGCGCTCGGAGTCGTTTGTATTCAATACAATTCGCCAACGTAGGATGGCGGCGAAAGGTGCGTAAAGCACGTCGTCGAGCACGGATAGTGTCCCTACAAGCCTCGTTCCACCAGGGGACGGAAACGCGACGTGAAGAAGAAGTAGTAGTACGAGGACTGGAACGTTCGGCAGCATTGATGATAACAGCCGTGAGGTATTCGACCTGACTGTCACAACTGGGAAAATCGTGGTCCGGAAAGGTCGCCAGGGAGGAGTAAAGTCCCCAGTCAGCTTTCAGTATGTTCCAGCGCGAAGGACGTGGGGATGGGGTGTGGTGCAGGAGACGAACGACACAGGGGAAGTGGTCGCTCGAATAGGTGTCAGAAAGGACATACCACTCGAACCGACGGGCAAGAGTGGTAGAACAGATCGAGAGGTCCAAGTGGGAGTAGGTATGAGTAGAGTCCGAGAGGAAAGTCGGGGCGCCAGTATTGAGGCAGACAAGATTGAGGTGGTTGAAGACATCCGCCAAGAGTGAGCCTCTTTGACAGGATGCAGGAGAGCCCCAAAGGGGATGATGGGCATTGAAGTCGCCAAACAATAAAAACGGCGGGGGAAGCTGAACGATCAGGTGCATCATGTCAGCCCGACTAACAGCAGATGACGGTGGAGTGTAGATGGTACAAACTGAAAAAGGAAAAGCAGAAAGAGTAATGCGGACAGCTATTGCTTGGAGTGGGGTGGTCAATGGGATGGGATGGTAATAGACATCGTCCCGAACGAGCAACATGACCCCACCATGAGCTGGGACACCGTCCACAGGGGTGAGGTCATACCGCTCCGAGGTATAG
The DNA here is from genome assembly GCF_023898315.1 of Schistocerca nitens. Lineage (NCBI taxonomy): Eukaryota > Metazoa > Arthropoda > Insecta > Orthoptera > Acrididae > Schistocerca > Schistocerca nitens. Next base: position 231,711,376 of record NC_064623.1, on the reverse strand, counting down.
TGGGTAAAGGCAATACGGTCAGTCGGGCGCAACTTGGTTTCCTGGAGACCAAGGACGAGCGGACAGTGCAGGCGGAGGAGCAGTTGTAATTCCTCCCGATTAGATCGAATACCTCTTATGTTCCAATGAAACAACGCCATCGCTAGTCAAAAAGTTGGGGGAATGAGACGGGGGAAGAGCTGGTCACCTCGACGGCCGTGGAGGGCCAGGTTGCGAGGGAACAATGCTACAACCGACGGGAGGCGGATCCGGTTCCATCGACTCGTCGCCAGCTGCGGCCGCTGTCCCTGGTTGTGTAGGAGGGTCAGCATTGTTTGCCGACGAAAGGCCAGCTGAGCGCCTGGCAGCAGAGCGTACCGGCGAAACTGAGGACGGCCGGGAGCAGCGACTCACGGATGGAGCATCAGACGAAACGCGCCGGGGTGGAGAGGGGAATAGAGACTTCTTCTTGGAGGCCTTCTTGGAAGGCCGAGTAGGCACAGGGATGGTGGGCTGGACCCGAAGAAGGTCCTCGCGCGAGGGGTCCGTTTTGGAATGCCGGACCTCGGAAGCTGGGGTCCGGAACGTTTCCCCGATGGACGCCTGAGAAGAGGATCGCTTCTCAGGTGGCGTGGGGGCAGGAGGAGGAGGAAGGGTGGCCCCTGGGGCAGAGGGGGTGGGGGCCACGGGGGAGGAGGATTTGGAAGGGAGGGATTTGGGAGGCGGAGGCAGAGCCCCCTGATGGGCGGAGGAGGCGGAGGGGGGACAGGATAGGGGTGAGGATACCGCAGAAGGAGTGGACACAACTGAGGCAAACGAAGTGGTCAATGGCACGGGATGGAGGCGGTCATACTTCTTCCTGGCCTCAGAATAAGAGAGCCAATCCAAAGTTTTGATTTCTTGTATCTTCTTCTCCTTCTGATACGCGGGGCAGTCTAACGATCTAGGCGAGTGGACGCCAGGACAATTAATGCACCGAGGTGGTGGGGTGCATGTATATTCCTCACGAAGAGGACGTCCACAATCGCCACAAAGGGGCTCAGCCTCACACCGTGACGACATGTGCCCAAAGCGCAAACACCTAAAACAGCGCATAGGTCGCACATCACACCGGTAGCACATCACCTTTACCTTCTCCGGAAGAACGTCCCCCTCGAAGGCGAGGATAAAGGCCCCGGTGTCGATGCGACGGTCTTTGGGGCCGCGCTGGACTCGCCGGACGAAATGCACGCCTCGGCGCTCCAGGTTGGCCCTGAGCTCCTCATCAGATTGTAGCAGGAGGTCACGATGAAAAATAACCCCCTGCGTTCTATTTAGTGCCAGATGTGGGACAATGGATACTGGGATGTCCCCTAGGCGGTCGCACGCCTGGAGCGCCACCGACTGTGTGGCGGAGGTGGTCTTGATAAGAACGGACCCTGAACGCATCTTGCTGAGAGCCTCGATTTCCCCGAAGATGTCCTCAATGTGCTGAACAAAGAACATGGGCTTGGAGGTGGCGAATGTCCCCCCATCGGTTCGAGAACAGACCAAATAGCGGGGGAAGTACTTCGCCCCAAGCCGGCGGGCCTGTCCCTCCTCCCATGGAGTGGCCAAGGGGGAAAGGGCAGGAGAACCAGAACTAGAAACGGTACCTTTTCTTTTGAAAGACTCGGCCGCAGAGCGACCCGATACGTGTTGACGTTTCATCTGCGAAATGTCCGCCCCGATACCACCCACTCCGACCAGGGGCTCTCCCCACGGGCGCCACCCAGCCGCAGCAAGGGCCACCTGGCAGGATGACCATTGCCGGGAGTCCTGATGCTCCAAGGAGATGGGCATCTACTCCTTGGCCGATGTGGGGAGGGTGCAGCTCAGATATCGGCAGTACGATCCCTGTGTTGTCAGGGGGCTACAACCTAGAGGGTACATGACGACCCCACCACAACGGGCTGGCTACCGTGCTGGATTTCTGGTGCCATGGAAAGTCCATGATTGCTGGTGCAGATGGAGATGCACTATGGGCGTAACTTGGACAACCCATCAGGCGTTTAGGCCCAATTTGAGGAATAGTGGGTATGGTTACAACGCCGGTGCAATGCTGAGTGCCAAGGTCTTAGTGCACTTAGGACCAGTGGTACACCACGTAAGGTGTCCTTCCCCAAAAGGCTCGTACTTCTGTAGAATTTTGAAAAATGGAGGTCAAACCCCAAGGGGGACCATCACATGGAAGGCCGAAACGGTTGAAACTCCTTTTAGTCGCCTCTTACGACAGGCAGGCATACCTCGGGCCTATTCTTACCCCGGACCCGCAGGGGGGAGCCTATGACTTACGACTGGGGAAGACCTAGAACGACGAGGACACCTGCAATGGACGAGGCAATTCTTGGTGCAGTTGACGATAACCCTAATGTCAGCGTCAGAGAAGTTCCTGCTGTACAAGGTAACGTTGACCACGTCACTGTATGGAGAGTGCTACGGGAGAACCAGTGGTTTCCGTACCATGTACAGCGTGTGCAGGCACTATCAGCAGCTGATTGGCCTCCACAGGTACACTTCTGCGAATGGTTCATCCAACAATGTGTCAATCCTCATTTCAGTGCAAATGTTCCCTTTACGGATGAGGCTTCATTCCAACGTGATCAAATTGTAAATTTTCACTATCAACTGTGTGGGCTGACGAGAGTCCACACGCAATTGTGCAATCACGTCATCAACACAGATTTTCTGTGAACATTTGGGCAGGCATTGTTGGTGATGTCTTGATTGGGCCCCATGTTCTTCCACCTATGCTCAATGGAGCACGTTACCACGATTTCATATGGGATACTCTACCTGTGCTGCTAGAACATGTGCCTTTACAAGTACGACACAACATGTGGTTCATGCACGATGGAGCTCCTGCACATTTCAGTCGAAGTGTTCGTACGCTTCTCAACAACAGATTCGGTGACCGATGGATTGGTAGAGGTGGACCAATTCCATGGCCTCCACGCTCTCCTGACCTCAACCCTCTTGACTTTCATTTATGGGGGCATTTGAAAGCTCTTGTCTACGCAACCCCGGTACCAAATGTAGATACTCTTCGTGCTCGTATTGTGGACGGCTGTGATACAATACGCCATTCTCCAGGGCTGCATCAGCACATCACAGATTCCATGCGACAGAGGGTGGATGCACGTATCCTCACTAACTGAGGACATTCTGAACATTTCCTGTAACAAAGTGTTTGAAGTCACGCTGGTACATTCTGTTGCTGTGTGTTTCTATTCCATGATTAATGTGATTTGAAGAGAAGTAATAAAATGATCTCTAATGCGGAAAGTAAGCGTTTCCGGACACATGCCCGCGGATAACATATTTTCTTTCTTAGTGTGTGAGGAATGTTTCCTGAAAGTTTGGCCGTACCTTTTTGTAACACCCTGTATAGCACGAACAAACAGTTTATGGAACATAGTATTTTATAGAACAACACGCAAGATGCAGTGAAGTAGGATTTCTGCATAGCACTGAACTCATTGACGGAACAACAGCAATACGGGGTTACAGAATGGGCCAAACATGTGTTTGCAATTGCTTAAATAATACTATTTCTTTGGCAACTCACCAGAGGACTAACCCAGGTGGCCTCTATAAGCGAGCCTGTGAAGCATGGATGCACACTCTCAAATTGCGTCACTCGAGTTGACACACAATCACATGCCATAAAACAAATGGGAAATAGTGAAAGGTACTACACCTGGGATGGAAACAGAATCTGCCACTGCCCTCTGATTGGAAAATAAAAAACAGTCTAGTAAAATGTTGCGCACCACGATCTGTACGCCACAAGCACCACATCGGAGGGTCCTCTCACCGGAGCAAGAAGCCGCGTGTCATAGGGCTACGGTCTGTGTAAAGACGAGTCTGGAGGACCTCATCCTGTCTTCATTGCTGAAAAAGTACGGAACTGCCCAGACTAGCCACAGCTTACTATAGGTTCATATGAGCAGTTGCCAGCGGGCTCGTGTGCATGCGCAGAGCTGAATTCGCGTATGAGCAGTGCCTTCCTCCCGCTCCTGGCTACCTGGAGCGTGGCTGTTTGGTGTACGAGCAGTAGCAGCAAGTAGCCAGAAGCTACCCGGAAAAATTTTCCTGGTTCGCCCAAGCTGTCAGATTCGCGCATGCGCAGAGCAAGCTGAGTTATAGTGGGGGGGTCCTTCCTCACGTGACCCGTGGCCGTGTCTTCGTTTACAGCTCCCACGTCAAATGAAAACAAAACAGATTTCTGTGGCCAGGAGCCATCAAGTGAATTAATATACATTCTCATAACCATGAAAGACCAAAATAAGTTAGTAGTTTCAATTTTCTGATTTTATATTATTTCCAGGTTATTAGTAATCAACCATTAATGTCTTAATGAAGCTATTTCTGTCTGTTTTATAGAGAAATTTGCTTCAGTTAATTTTTTTTCTGCTGAGGCAGTTAGTTTATTTGAAACGAAACGAACTGTTTCATTCCGCGCTATTGGCTACTTTCAACCTCGTTCAATTTAAAATGCAAATTTTCATTTTCTGGGACGAATGACGTTATACCATAATAAAGAACCAAATATGAGAATACAGTACTGGACCTCCAAGAAAATTTGTATCACGAGAACCACATGAAAAGCTGAATATCAGGAACTTCAGAGTCCATCTGGACATAGAAATGTGCAATTAGAGCGGAATGAAGCATTTAGTATGGTTTATGGAATTCCGATGCTGCTGGAGTAGTCTCTGATGTCCTGTTCCTTGCACGACACTGTAAGATCTCTTAATGCTATATACGTACGAACATATGTAAACATTGACTTGAAGCTAAGTAGGCAAATTTGGTCAGTGGTTTTGAACTAAATATTTTGTTTCAAATATAATGACAGCTGTAGCAGAATTTTATAGATCTGCCTTCTGTGAAAGTGTTTTTCGATCACAAGGCACTTGTCTCGTACTTCCTCTGGGCCTGAAGTTATTTCTTAATTTGTGTTTACGTCTTAAATTTATAGAATGCCATTCTATGCAAAATTTTAGACTGCAGCATATCATGTTTTATCGTTTTAACTCCCCACATGGCTTCATATTTATTCCTAGAGTAGAATATAAACTGTCAGTTGCACAGTTTCCCGGAGTTTTCCAAGATTTCCCGATTAAAAATACACTTTCACCTGGGCGAAAATACACTTTTCTGTGTTAAGTAACAGCATACTTTTTCTCAGAAAAATAAATTTATCAATCCATTGAACCGTTATGGTTTTATACACCCGTGTAGAATTTTCCAGCACTTTATGAAACAAAACTGGGGAAGGGGGGTGGGGGTGGGGGTAGGGGTGAGGGGGGGACGACACGTACAGTTAAAAGGAAGTCACGCTTGATCAAGGTCCGCGTCACCTTCCATTTTTAACCAGACATAACGTCTGAGACAGGAAAGAGAAATAATAATAATAATAAATAATAATAATAAATAATAATAATAAATAATAATAATAAATAATAATAATAATATATTTTTATTATTATTATTTACTTTCTCAGACGTTAAGTCTGGTTAAAAATGAAAAGTGACGCGGACCTTGATCAGGCGTCACTTCCTTTTAACTGTATGGTATGTGTTATATTGCATTTAGGAACTTTCGGGTAATTGAACATGTATCAATAATTACTGATTTCTGTAGTTGTATATATACGTTTGGATGTAGCTCTATTGCATTGATGTACTGGTGGATATTGTGTGGTATGACTCCTGTAGTTGATAGTATAATTGGTATGATGTCAACTTTATCCTGATGCCACATGTCTTTGACTTCCTCAGCCAGTTGGATGTATTTTTCAATTTTTTCTCCTGTTTTCTTTTGTATATTTGTTGTATTGGGTATGGATATTTCGATTAGTTGTGTTAATTTCTTCTTTTTCTTGGTGAGTATGATGTCAGGTTTGTTATGTGGCGTTGTTTTATCTGTTATAATGGTTCTGTTCCAGTATAATTTGTATTCATCATTCTCCAGTACATTTTGTGGTGCATACTTGTATGTAGGAACTTGTTGTTTTAAAAGTTTATGTTGTAAGGCAAGCTGTTGATGTATTATTTTTGCGACATTGTCATGTCTTCTGGGGTATTCTGTATTTGCTAGTATTGTACATCCGCTTGTGATGTGATCTACTGTTTCTATTTGTTGTTTACAAAGTCTGCATTTATCTGTTGTTGTATTGGGATCTTTAATAATATGCTTGCTGTAATACCTGGTGTTTATTGTTTGATCCTGTATTGCAATCATGAATCCTTCTGTCTCACTGTATATATTGCCTTTTCTTAGCCATGTGTTGGATGCGTCTTGATCGATGTGTGGCTGTGTTAGATGATACGGGTGCTTGCCATGAAGTGTTTTCTTTTTCCAATTTACTTTCTTCGTATCTGTTGATGTTATGTGGTCTAACGGGTTGTAGAGGTGGTTATGAAATTGTAGTGGTGTAGCCGATGTATTTATATGAGTGATTGCTTTGTGTATTTTGCTAGTTTCTGCTCGTTCTATAAAGAATTTTCTTAAATTGTCTACCTGTCCATAATGTAAGTTTTTTATGTCGATAAATCCCCTTCCTCCTTCCTTTCTGCTTAATGTGAATCTTTCTGTTGCTGAATGTATGTGATGTATTCTATATTTGTGGCATTGTGATCGTGTAAGTGTATTGAGTGCTTCTAGGTCTGTGTTACTCCATTTCACTACTCCAAATGAGTAGGTCAATATTGGTATGGCATAAGTATTTATAGCTTTGGTCTTGTTTCTTGCTGTCAATTCTGTTTTCAGTATTTTTGTTAGTCTTTGTCTATATTTTTCTTTTAGTTCTTCTTTAATATTTGTATTATCTATTCCTATTTTTTGTCTGTATCCTAGATATTTATAGGCATCCGTTTTTTCCATCGCTTCTATGCAGTCGCTGTGGTTATCCAATATGTAATCTTCTTGTTTAGTGTGTTTTCCCTTGACTATGCTATTTTTCTTACATTTGTCTGTTCCAAAAGCCATACTTATATCATTGCTGAATACTTCTGTTATCTTTAGTAATTGGTTGAGTTGTTGATTTGTTGCTGCCAGTAGTTTTAGATCATCCATGTATAGCAAATGTGTGATTTTGTGTGGGTATGTTCCAGTAATATTGTATCCATAATTTGTATTATTTAGCATGTTGGATAGTGGGTTCAGAGCAAGGCAGAACCAGAAAGGACTTAATGAGTCTCCTTGGTATATTCCACGCTTAATCTGTATTGGCTGTGATGTGATATTATCTGAATTTGTTTGGATATTAAGTGTGGTTTTCCAGTTTTTCATTACTATGTTTAGGAACTGTATCAATTTAGGATCTACTTTGTATATTTCCAATATTTGTAGTAACCATGAGTGGGGTACACTATCAAAAGCTTTTTGGTAATCAATGTATGCGTAGTGTAGAGACCTTTGTTTAGTTTTAGCTTGATATGTCACCTCTGCATCTATTATCAGTTGCTCTTTACATCCTCGCGCTCCTTTGCAGCAGCCTTTTTGTTCTTCATTTATAATTTTGTTCTGTGTTGTATGTGTCATTAATTTCTGTGTAATGACTGAAGTTAATATTTTGTAGATTGTTGGTAGGCATGTTATGGGGCGATATTTAGCTGGATTTGCTGTGTCTGCTTGATCTTTAGGTTTCAGGTAAGTTATTCCATGTGTAAGTGTATCAGGGAATATGTATGGGTCTGCAATGTAACTGTTAAATAATTTAGTTAGATGTGAATGTGTTGAGGTGAACTTCTTTAGCCAGAAATTTGCTATTTTATCATTTCCAGGGGCTTTCCAATTGTGCGTAGAATTAATTGCTCGGGTGACTTCATGTTGCAAAATTATCACTTCAGGCATTTGTGGTATCATCTTGTATGTATCTGTTTCTGCTTGTATCCACCGTGCATGCCTGTTATGTTGTACCGGGTTTGACCATATGCTGCTCCAGAAGTGTTCCATGTCTCTTATGTTTGGTGGATTGTCTATTTTTATGTGTGTGTTATCTATTGTTTGGTAAAATTTCTTTTGGTTTGTGTTGAATGTTTGGTTTTGTTTCCTTCTATTTTCACTTTTTTTGTATCTTCTAAGTCGTTTGGCCAAAGCTTGTAATTTTTGCTTCTTTTCATCTAATTGCTCTATTGCTTCTTGTTGTGAGATTTTACCTAACCTTTTTCGTTTTTTGTCTGATATTTCATTTCTTATAAATTGTGTTAACTGTCCGATGTCTTTTCTCAGTTTTTCTATTCTGATCTGTAGCCTGTGTTGCCATGCTGGTTTTGTGGGTTTCTTCTGTGTGTTGGTTGGTTCTGATTTCTGCCTAGTGTGTATATTTAGTGTAGTGAGTGCTCCTACATAAACCAGTAGTTGTAACTCTTCCATAGTTGTGTATTCATTTATTTTGTTGTGTATGATTGTGTTGATAGTTTTTATTGTTGTTTCGACTTGTGGGCTATTTGGTGGTCTATGCAAGAATGGTCTAATGCCTGTATTTGTGTCTTTGTATTCTATATATGTCAACTGAAATTCTTCTTCTATATCTAACATGTGTGTCACTTCGTGTTCTATTTGTGCTTGTGCTGGTGGCTGTCTTAAAATTTCATTTTCCTCTGATTGTTTAATTGGTGCGTGTTGTTCTTTGTTTGTTTGCTCTGGGATGTGTGAGTCCATTACTGTATTTTCTTCTTCTTCTAATTGCACATTATTTTGTTCCAGTATTTGTTGTACTTGTTGTTTGATGTTTTCTAATTCTGACTGGGGTATCCTGTTATTTTTTATTATTACACGAATCTGATCAGCTAGACGTTGTTCTGTTAAAAATTTTAATTCTGGGTATCTGGTAATAAATGTTGTGTATACTTGTGATCTGTATCCAGTTGTGTTGGTTCCTAGGTTTGTTGCTTGGTAATAACAGAACATGAGGTGTCGATTAACTTCATCTGACCATCTCATCCTCTGTCTTTGTTTTCCTTCTAGGGTGGTTGCAGGAAGCATATCCTGCAAAACACCTCTATTTGGATTTAAATCATTTTCCAGTTGGCTAGCAGTGTCATTACCATTGTGGGCGGGCATAGGGTTCAAGCGCCGTCCCCGACCATGACGGCGCTTGTCCGAGGCTTCTTTAGTTCTGTCCTGAACCAAGTAATCACACTAAAAGGGGGGTTAGCCCTATTAGTGGTTTGTTCTTTTCGTCGCCTTTTACGACTGGCAGAACATACCGGAGGCCTATTCTTTTCCCGGGCCTCCACGGGGTTTATTATTATTATTATTATTATTATTATTATTATTATTATTATTATTATCTTTACTTTCTCAGACGTTAAGTCTGGTTAAGAATGGAGTGACGCGGACCTTTATCAAGCGTCACTTCCTTTTTGCTGTACGGTACACGTTATATTGCATTTAGGAACTTTCGGGTAATTGAACATGTATCAATAATTACGGATTTCTGTAATTGTATATATATGTTTGGATGTAGCTGTATTGCATTGATGTATTGGTGGATATTGTGTGGTATGACTCCTGTAGTTGATAGTATAATTGGTATGATGTCAACTTTATCCTGATGCCACATGTCTTTGACTTCCTCAGCCAGTTGGATGTATTTTTCAATTTTTTCTCCTGTTTTCTTTTGTATATTTGTTGTATTGGGTATGGATATTTCGATTAGTTGTGTTAATTTCTTCTTTTTATTGGTGAGTATGATGTCAGGTTTGTTATGTGGCGTTGTTTTATCTGTTATAATGGTTATGTTCCAGTATAATTTGTATTCATCATTCTCCAGTACATTTTGTGGTGCATACTTGTATGTAGGAACGTGTTGTTTTATAAGTTTATGTTGTAAGGCAAGCTGTTGATGTATTATTTTTGCGACATTGTCATGTCTTCTGGGGTATTCTGTATTTGCCAGTATTGTACATCCGCTTGTGATGTGATCTACTGTTTCTATTTGTTGTTTACAAAGTCTGCATTTATCTGTTGTGGTATTGGGATCTTTAATCATATGCTTGCTGAAATACCTGGTGTTCATTGTTTGATCCTGTATTGCAATCATGAATCCTTCTGTTTCATTGTATATATTGCCTTTTCTTAGCCATGTGTTGGATGTGTCTTGATCGATGTGTGGCTGTGTTAGATGATATGGGTGCTTGCCATGAAGTGTTTTCTTTTTCCAATTTACTTTCTTCGTATCTGTTGATGTTATGTGATCTAAAGGGTTGTAGAAGTGGTTATGAAATTGCAGTGGTGTAGCCAATGTATTTATATGAGTGATTGCCTTGTGTATTTTGCTAGTTTCTGCTCGTTCTAGAAAGAATTTTCTTAAATTGTCTACCTGTCCATAATGTAAGTTTTTTATGTCGATGAATCCCCTTCCTCCTTCCTTTATGCTTAATGTGAATCTTTCTGTTGCTGAATGTATGTGATGTATTCTATATTTATGGCATTGTGATCGTGTAAGTGTATTGAGTGCTTCTAGGTCTGTGTTACTCCATTTCACTACTCCAAATGAGTAGGTCAATACTGGTATGGCATAAGTATTTATAGCTTTTGTCTTGTTTCTTGCTGTCAATTCTGTTTTCAGTATTTTTGTTAGTCTTTGTCTATATTTTTCTTTTAGTTCTTCTTTAATATTTGTATTATCTATTCCTATTTTTTGCCTGTATCCTAGATATTTATAGGCATCTGTTTTTTCCATCGCTTCTATGCAGTCGCTGTTATCCAATATGTAATCTTCTTGTTTAGTGTGTTTTCCCTTGACTATGCTATTTTTCTTACATTTGTCTGTTCCAAAAGCAATATTTATATCATTGCTGAATACTTCTGTTATCTTTAGTAATTGGTTGAGTTGTTGATTGGTTGCTGCCAGTAGTTTTAGATCATCCATGTATAGCAAATGTGTGATTTTGTGTGGGTATGTTCCAGTAATATTGTATCCATAATTTGTATTGTTTAGCATGTTGGATAGTGGGTTCAGAGCAAGGCAGAACCAGAAAGGACTTAATGAGTCTCCTTGGTATATTCCACACTTAATCTGTATTGGCTGTGATGTGATATTATTAGAGTTTGTTTGGATATTAAGTGTGGTTTTCCAGTTTTTCATAACTATGTTTAGGAACTGTATCAATTTAGGATCTACTTTGTATATTTCCAATATCTGTAGTAACCATGAGTGGGGTACACTATCAAAAGCTTTTTGGTAATCAATGTATGCGTAGTGTAGCGACCTTTGTTTAGTTTTAGCTTGAAATGTCACCTCTGCATCTATTATCAGTTGCTCTTTACATCCTCGTGCTCCTTTGCAACAGCCTTTTTGTTCTTCATTTATAATTTTGTTCTGTGTTGTATGTGTCATTAATTTCTGTGTAATGACTGAAGTTAATATTTTGTAGATTGTTGGTAGGCATGTTATGGGGCGATATTTAGCTGGGTTTGCTGTGTCTGCTTGATCTTTAGGTTTCAGATAGGTTATTCCATGTGTAAGTGTATCAGGGAATGTGTATGGGTCTGCAATGTAACTGTTAAATAATTTAGTTAGATGTGAATGTGTTGAGGTGAACTTCTTTAGCCAGAAATTTGCTATTTTATCATTTCCAGGGGCTTTCCAATTGTGCGTAGAATTAATTGCTCGGGTGACTTCATGTTGCAAAATTATCACTTCAGGCATTTGTGGTATCATCTTGTATGTATCTGTTTCTGCTTGTATCCACCGTGCATGCCTGTTATGTTGTACCGGGTTTGACCATATGTTGCTCCAGAAGTGTTCCATGTCTGTTATGTTTGGTGGATTGTCTATTTTAATGTGTGTGTTATCTATTATCTGGTAAAATTTCTTTTGGTTTGTGTTGAATGTTTGGTTTTGTTTCCTTCTATTTTCACTTTTTTTGTATCTTCTGAGTCGTTTGGCCAATGCTTGTAACTTCTGCTTCTTTTCATCTAATTGCTCCATTGCTTCTTGTTGTGAGATTTTACCTAACCTTTTTCGTTTTTTGTCTGATATTTCATTTCTTATAAATTGTGTTAGCTGTCCGATGTCTTTTCTCAGTTTTTCTATTCTGATCTGTAGCCTGTGTTGCCATGCTGGTTTTGTGGGTTTCTTCTGTGTGTTGGTTGGTTCTGATCTCTGTCTAGTGTGTATATTTAGTGTAGTGAGTGCTCCTATATAAACCAGTAGTTGTAACTCTTCCATAGTTGTGTTTTCATTTATTTTGTTGTGTATGATTGTGTTGATAGTTTTTATTGTTGTTTCGACTTGTGGGTTATTTGGTGGTCTATGCAAGAATGGTCTAATGTCTGTATTTGTGTCTTTGTATTCTATATATGTTAGCTGAAATTTTTCTTCTATATCTAGCATCTGTGTCACTTCGTGTTCTATTTGTGCTTGTTCTGGTGGCTGTCTTAAGATTTCGTTTTCCTCTGATTGTTTAATTGGTGCGTGTTGTTCTTTGTTTGTTTGCTCTGGGATGTTTGAGTCAATTACTGTATTTTCTTCTTCTTCTGATTGCACATTATTTTGTTCCAGTATTTGTTGTACTTGTTGTTTGATGTTTTCTAATTCTGACTGGGGTATCCTGTTATTTTTGATTATTACACGGATCTGATCAGCTAGTCGTTGTTCTGTTAAAAATTTTAATTCTGGGTATCTGGTAATAAATGTTGTGTATACTTGTGATCTGTATCCAGTTGTGTTGGTTCCTAGGTTTGTTGCTTGGTAATAACAGAACATGAGGTGTCGATTAACTTCATCTGACCATCTCATCCTCTGTCTTTGTTTTCCTTCTAGGGTGGTTGCAGGAAGCATATCCTGCAAAACACCTCTCTTTGGATTTAAATCATTTTCCAGTTGGCTAGCAGTGTCGTTACCATTGTGGGCGGGCATAGGGTTCAAGCGTCGTCCCCGACCATGACGGCGCTTGTCCGAGGCTTCTTTAGTTCTGTCCTGAACCAACTAATCACACTAAAAGGGGGGTTAGCCCTATTAGTGGTTTGTTCTTTTCGTCGCCTTTTACGACTGGCAGAACGTACCGGAGGCCTATTCTTTTCCCGGGCCTCCACGGGGATTATTATTATTATTATTATTATTATTATTATATACATAGTGTTGCTACAAGAAAAGCAAAGCTTCTACATATAATATTGATATCTAAGTTTAATAAGCTGCAAGAGAATGTAAGCTTTCACATGTAATGTTGATCTTTTTTGCGCGTGTTATACCTTAAGATACGTCACACAAATGTGTCACTAAAATTTTCAATAACGACAAATGTCCGTTCATCTCGGCTCAAAATTCTTGTAACAGTCGTCCTCTAAGAGTTGATTTTTAAATCGTAGTCAAATGCTCTGTGATTCAAGAAATTCACCGTACATTCTCACCCACAGTTCATCTTGCATGAAAGGAAATTTACTTTGAAAGTAACCACCATTCGCAATATTTTCCTGCCATCTGTTAGAAATACCTTCATTTCAGCAGTTGCCAGAGAGCGCCAGATACGAGATGTTATCGCACTTGCACAGCTACGATGATGCAGGAAGCCCGATTGTTCGTACATGTAAAACATTAAAAGATCTTACATTATGTGATAAAAGAAACAAGATATCAATACTCCAAGAGCATAAGAATTTCTTGACCCATACTAAAATGCATAATTCGGCTTAAAGGGCACATTTGTATGTAAATTTTCTTGAAGTACCAGTACTGTATCATCTTGTGTTTGGTTCTTTATTATGGCATAAGACTATACATGGTAAAGATGAAAATGTGCACTTGAAATACAGCAAACAGTTGAAACTAGCCAATAGTGTGGAATTAAAGACTTCGTTTCAAATAAATGGACTGCCTCAGCAGAGAAGATTAATAAGCCACATTTATTTAGCAAGCGGACAAAAATAACTTCACTGTTCTGCAAGGCGATTAATGCTCGACTGTCAGAAAGGTGGAAATAAAACAATATCTGAAACTAATAACATATTTAAGCCTTCCGTAATTATGAGAATGTATTTTAATTCACTTGATAGCTCCCGACCACAGAACTCCGTTTTCTGTTCATTTGACTTGAGAGCAATACGCGAAGAGGAAACAGCAAAATCACTAAACGTAAACACGGTTCACTTGGAGGCTGCACACCTCCCCACAACAACTCAGACTGCTCGGTGTCTCAATCTCATATTTCAGAAGCGGGGCAATACTATATGGTGGAGCCCTACCCCTCCAGCATTTGAGGCTGGATGCCAAAAACTAAATCCACTTTTCAATAAATGTTCGTTTTGTAGCACACACCTTTCTGACGAGTCTGATACACAAAACATAGGTCTTGGAGCAAATGTAAGACAGTTTATTTGGTCTTAACTGTGATAAAGTGCAGTGCCACGCCTCTTCACATAGTATTCTTCTATCGCATGTCACTATTTTGCTCTGTTGCATTCAAACGTATATATTTTGTAATAGAGGATGTAGATGAAGACGAAATGGGAGATAAGATACTGCGTGAAGAGTTTGACAGAGCACTGAAAGACCTGAGTCATAACAAGGCCCCGGGAGTAGACAACATTCCATTAGAACTACTGATGGCCTTGGGAGAGCCAGTCATGACAAAACTCTACCATCTGGTGAGCAAGATGTATGAGACAGGCGAAATACCCTCAGACTTCAAGAAGAATATAATAATTCCAATCCCAAAGAAAGCAGGTGTTGACAGATGTGAAAATTACCGAACTATCAGTTTAATAAGTCACAGCTGCAAAATACTAATGCGAATTCTTTACAGACGAATGGAAAAACTGGTGGAAGCGGACCTCAGGGAAGATCAGTTTGGATTCCGTAGAAATATTGGAACATGTGACGCAATACTAACCTTACGACTTATCTTAGAAGAAAGATAAAGGAAAGGCTAACCTACGTTTCTAGCATTTGTAGACTTAGAGAAAGCTTTTGACAATGTTAACTGGAATACTCTCTTTCAAATTCTGAAGGTGGCAGGGGTAAAATACAGGGAGCGAAAGGCTATTTACAATTTGTACAGAAACCAGATGGCAGTTATAAGAGTCGAGGGGCATGAAAGGGAAGCAGTGGTTGGGAAAGGAGTGAGACAGGGTTGTAGCCTCTCCCCGATGTTATTCAATCTGTATATTGAGCAAGCAATAAAGGAAACAAAAGAAAAATTCGGAGTAGGTATTAAAATTCATGGAGAAGAAGTAAAAACTTTGAGGTTCGCCGATGACATTGTAATTCTGTCAGAGACAGCAAAGGACTTGGAAGAGCAGTTGAACGGAATGGATAGTGTCTTGAAAGGAGGATGTAAGATGAACATCAACAAAAGCAAAACGAGGATAATGGAATGTAGTCAAATTAAATCAGGTGATGCTGAGGGAATTAGATTAGGAAATGAGACACTTAAAGTAGTAAAGGAGTTTTGCTATTTAGGGAGTAAAATAACTGATGATGGTCGAAGTAGAGAGGATATAAAATGTAGACTGGCAATGGCAAGGAAATCTTTTCTGAAGAAGAGAAATTTGTTAACATCGAGTATAGATTTAAGTGTCAGGAAGTCCTTTCTGAAAGTCTTTGTATGGAGTGTGGCCATGTATGGAAGTGAAACATGGACGATAACTAGTTTGGACAAGAAGAGAATAGAAGCTTTCGAAATGTGGTGCTACAGAAAAATGCTGGAGATAAAGTGGGTAGATCAAGTAACTAATGAGGAGGTATTGAATAGGATTGGGGAGAAGAGAAGTTTGTGGCACAACTTGACTAGAAGAAGGGATCGGTTGGTAGGACATGTTTTGAGGCATCAAGGGATCACAAATTTAGCATTGGAGGGCAAGGTGGAGGGTAAAAATAGTAGAGGGAGACCAAGAGATGAATACACTAAGCAGATTCAGAAGGATGTAGGTTGCAGTAAGTACTGGGAGATTAAGAAGCTTGCACAGGATAGAGTAGCATGGAGAGCTGCATCAAACCAGTCTCAGGACTGAAGACCACAACAACAACAACAACATATTTTGTAATGGATGCCATCAAACTATATTTACGACAGTGGACATTAAAATGACCTGTGAAGCCTCTCCTGCTCCCAGTTGGCCAGTTTGACATCCTGCCCCCCCCCCCCCCCCCCATTTTTTTTAACCCTTACAATTAATACTGGATGGAATTATTTGTAACTGGGAGAAGAACTCTACAGAAAATATGCACTCTTCATTGCCTATTAGCTAATAACTTTCTTTTTTTGTTTAACATAAAATTAAATATAGGACATATGAAACCAATACAGACAAGTGACAAGCAAGACGGTACACATTTCTTAAGTTCTGAAGTCCTAGTGTTTATGTCTCAAGTTCCGTGGGACCAAATTGAGGAGCAAATCTCCAAGGTCATGGAATGTGTCAGTACATAAAATTACAACACTGAAGTAATAGCAGATAAAAATAAAATGTTTATGAACCTGAAAAAAGTCAATCCCTAAGTTTAAGTAATGCAATCAACATTACAACAAGAATCAGCTTACTTTTTCAAGGAACTCCTCGACAGTAACCCATGAGGAAACTCCAAGTCTAGTTTGAAAGTGCGCGGATTACTGCTAGGATTTTTGAATTCAAGTGACAGATTACTGAAAATGGAAGCAGCAGTATACTACGCACCTTTCTGCACAAGAGTTAAGGAAGTCTTATTCAAATACAGGTTAGATTTCTGCTGAGTATTAACTGAGTGAAAGCTGCTTATTCTTGGGAATAAGATAATATCGTTAACAAGAAATGATCTAAAAACAAAGATGATGAGACTTACCAAACAAAAGCGTTGGCAGGTTGATAGACACACAAACAAACACACAAAATTCTAGCTTTCGCAACCAACGGTTGCTTCGTCAGGAAAGAGGGAAGGAGAGGGAAAGACGAAAGGATGTGGGTTTTAAGGGAGAGGGTAAGGAGTCATTCCAATCCCGGGAGCGGAAAGACTTACCTTAGCGGGAAAAGGACGGGTATACACTCGCACACACACACATATCCATCCGCACACACACAGACTGTGTGTGGTGTCTGTGTATGTGCGGATGGATGTGTGTGTGTGTGTGCGCGCGCACCTCAAAAAGGAAAGAGAATATAGCATTTTCCATTGTTAAGCAACTTCTAAAGCCGAATTGTACATTTGATAGCAAATCGTGTGATACAAAATGATCAATTATCCTTAAATACACAGCTTTTTCAATAACTTGAGCAAACACTGATGGCATAGAAATAGGTCTAAAATTGTCTACATTATCCCTTTCTCCATTTTTATAAAGCAGTACTTTAATCGTTCAGGATACTGACCATTTCTAAACAAAAAATTACAAATATGGCTAAAATCATAACCATCAGAGTCCTTAATCTTCAGTGATTTAATTATTGACTCAATCTCCCCCTTGTCTACATCAAAGGGGAGTATTTCGGGCATCGATCTTGGAAAGGCATTTGCCAAGAAAGTTATACGATTTCCTGTAGAAACTAAATTTTTATTTAATTCACCAGCAATGCTCAGATAATGATTGTTAAATACTGTACAAATATATGATTTAAAAGTAACAAATATTTTTACTACAAACTGACTTTATAACACCGATCTTGTGCTGCTCACCAGACATCACTTTCACAACTGACCATATGGTTTTAATTTTATCCTGTGAATTAGCTATTCTACACTCCTGGAAATGGAAAAAAGAACACATTGACACCGGTGTGTCAGACCCACCATACTTGCTCCGGACACTGCGAGAGGGCTGTACAAGCAATGATCACACGCACGGCACAGCGGACACACCAGGAACCGCGGTGTTGGCCGTCGAATGGCGCTAGCTGCGCAGCATTTGTGCACCGCCGCCGTCAGTGTCAGCCAGTTTGCCGTGGCATACGGAGCTCCATCGCAGTCTTTAACACTGGTAGCATGCCGCGACAGCGTGGACATGAACCGTATGTGCAGTTGACGGACTTTGAGCGAGGGCGTATAGTGGGCATGCGGGAGGCCGGGTGGACGTACCGCCGAATTGCTCAACACGTGGGGCGTGAGGTCTCCACAGTACATCGATGTTGTCGCCAGTGGTCGGCGGAAGGTGCACGTGCCCGTCGACCTGGGACCGGACCGCAGCGACGCACGGATGCACGTCAAGACCGTAGGATCCTACGCAGTGCCGTAGGGGACCGCACCGCCACTTCCCAGCAAATTAGGGACACTGTTGCTCCGGGGGTATCGGCGAGGACCATTCGCAACCGTCTCCATGAAGCTGGGCTACGGTCCCGCACACCGTTAGGCCGTCTTCCGCTCACGCCCCAACATCGTGCAGCCCGCCTCCAGTGGTGTCGCGACAGGCGTGAATGGAGGGACGAATGGAGACGTGTCGTCTTCAGCGATGAGAGTCGCTTCTGCCTTGGTGCCAATGATGGTCGTATGCGTGTTTGGCGCTGTGCAGGTGAGCGCCACAATCAGGACTGCATACGACCGAGGCACACAGGGCCAACACCCGGCATCATGGTGTGGGGAGCGATCTCCTACACTGGCCGTACACCACTGGTGATCGTCGAGGGGACACTGAATAGTGCACGGTACATCCAAACCGTCATCGAACCCATCGTTCTACCATTCCTAGACCGGCAAGGGAACTTGCTGTTCCAACAGGACAATGCACGTCCGCATGTATCCCGTGCCACCCAACGTGCTCTAGAAGGTGTAAGTCAACTACCCTGGCCAGCAAGATCTCCGGATCTGTCCCCCATTGAGCATGTTTGGGACTGGATGAAGCGTCGTCTCACGCGGTCTGCACGTCCAGCACGAACGCTGGTCCAACTGAGGCGCCAGGTGGAAATGGCATGGCAAGCCGTTCCACAGGACTACATCCAGCATCTCTACGATCGTCTCCATGGGAGAATAGCAGCCTGCATTGCTGCGAAAGGTGGATATACACTGTACTAGTGCCGACATTGTGCATGCTCTGTTGCCTGTGTCTATGTGCCTGTGGTTCTGTCAGTGTGATCATGTGATGTATCTGACCCCAGGAATGTGTCAATAAAGTTTCCCCTTCCTGGGACAATGAATTCACGGTGTTCTTATTTCAATTTCCAGGAGTGTATTTGCGTAACACATACTCTTTGCCTTCCTAACAACATTTCAAGCACTTTACAATACTGTTCATAATGGGCTACTGCAGCTTGATTGTGACTACTTCTAACGTTTTGATATAATCCCAACTTGGTTCTACATTATATCCTTATCCCACTAATAAAACACCCGGGCTGCCTATTACTGCTAGTACCCTGTTTAGAACCAATCTTGTCATTACTAATTCTGTAACTATTCCTGCCAGTGTCAAAACTTATTCTCGAGTTAACTTCACTAACCGTGACGTAGTCACCAGTTTAGTTATCCCACATTTATTCTCCTGTTATGTGTTGCTACGTGTTCGTACAATGCGTTTTCCACACTACTCCCAGAATAGAACTTAAGCACCTGCTAGCTGGGGACTATACAACTGTATACCCTTACTGGTGTAGCGGTCTGGCCAAAAACTTTCAGTCACAATTTCATTTTCTTGGATACTCTGAGAAGGTAACACATAATCTTTCTTATTTGTTATTCCTGTTAGCCATTTATTCCCACTCTGGTAGTCTGTTACTATGGCTTTTGCTAGTAATTGTAACAACACTGATCATTAATAAACACGGTCAACCACAAATGGCAATTGGCATTCACCCGTTCGGCTTTATTCCCCTTAGCTCGTATAGCCCCGCCCCTTTTGCCTGCAGGAAAGTTTATTTCGAGGTGCAATGAGGATTCCTAGGTGCAATGAGGATTCCCCTGGCAGAGACATGTTCACTAAGCACGCATTCAAAAATCAACTAATCATTAATTCAGAAATCAACTTAGAATGTGTTAAAAAATGTTCAAAAACCAACAGGGATGCATTTCAACATCATGAATAATCGATATACCAACATGCGCTGGATGCTAGGCACTTTGTTAAACAGGTTATTCCCCCCTTCCCTCAAGAATATGAATTTGGCCCCTCCTGAATTATCTGTTTTATCTAAGGGCATCACTTTCAGCCCTAAACTTGGATCTGATCATGCTGCTTTGGTGAAGGACCTATTTTCCTTCACATGTAATATCTATTGGAAATATCACTTTGCAACCCAACCCCAAAACCTTTCCCACAGCAAACCTGAAATTGAATCATCTTTAACAGTTCAGACCATGATCCCAACTTGATCCACCACCACTACCTCAAAATCATCCCTTCCAAGAATTCCTCACATTCAGCATTGCTTCACAACCCTTCTTCAGGTCCTTACAATGTGACCCTAATCTGTCCTCTGCAGAACTCCAGGCTCTACGTTCCCTAAAAGCCGACAGGCTCTACGTTCCCTAAACGCTGACGACTCCATTTTTCTCTCAGCAGAGAAAGGATCTACCACTGTGGAACTTGACCGAAAGGAATACGTTAGTGAATGTCTACACTAGCTGTCTGACCATCAAGATCCCATCCCTGATTAAAACTGACCTGCAGTCCCTCCTTAAAACCTCAGGCCCCTCACAAGGACTAACACCTCAATCCACAGAACTTTTCACCCCACCCAAACCACGCACCCCCATCTTTTACCTTCTTCCTAAGATCCACAAATTCAATCAATCCTGGCCGTCCCATAGTTACTGGCTTCAAAGCACCGACTGAACATACTGTATACCTGCCTTAGTTAATAAACACTTGCAACCCATAGTACAAAGATTCCCCTTCCACATCAAAGATACCAACCATTTCCCAGATCGTCTGAAATCCGTGCCCGTCCCACTCCCACCACACACTTTGCTTGTCACCATCGATGCCACCTCCCTCTATACCAACATCTCCAATGTACATTGTCTGTCTACTCAGTCAGCAGCCACCTGATTCCAAACCTATGACATCCTTTCCACTCACCTTAATCAACTTTATTCTTACCCACAACTACTTCACCTTTGAGGGGCAGACATACAAACAAATCATGGATATGGCCATGGTAACAAGGATGGCTCCTTCCTATGCCCGCCTTTCCATGGGAAGCTATTTTAGTTAAAAGAGGGTCGTAACTAAAATAGTTTATACTATACTCATGACACTAAAGACATCCTCTGTGAGTGTATTCCAAAAGGGGATACAGTTCAGTAGCTGCAAGATTTTTGTGACATTTAGATTCAGATTGTTGTGTGTACGTATGTGTATTTATCATTGGTAGTGTTTCCAATATTTTATTTTTCTTGTAAGAGAATCAGTCTAACATTACATATAACACAGACTGGTTTACTGTAGTAATTACAAGCGTGTAAAATTGCCTCATTTAATATCCTGCAATCTGTCCCAACACAAATCTATGGAACATGAAGTAAATAAATACAACAATAGAACATTCAGTTCATCAAAAAAATAGAGAGTCAGATTCCACTATCAAACAGCATGCACTAACCTGTAGAGAAAGAATTAAACAGGTTCACTTTTTACAACTCTATCAACCATTTTCCTACACACAGTCTGAAACTTGTACATTTCATAACGATAGAAACACTTACCTGAAAGGGACAAATGCACTTGTTGTGGAATCAAGGATTTTAAGTCTGTTTCACCTCGAATTGAAACCGCAAGTCCAACTAACAAAAGGAGTATCATTTTACTGTCCATCCTGGAAAATAAAACCACAATAGAATGTTTTATAAAGGAAACACTTCTTAAAACAAAACTGCAAATGAATGCTTACAGGTATACAGAGACTGGCACAAAACACAAATGTGATGAGATGTGCATATTGTGTTACTCCCTTAAATGGCTAACTTGAGGTCAACAACGTGCAATCCTGGGTGTGATGCCAATTGCCCGTGTTAGGTTTACAACATTACTTTATTGCACGAATTACTACTGATCTTCACAACCAAAGAAGGAAAATCACTATCACATTTCAATTTGATAGCCAGAGTGTCTTTGTGGAAACCGAGGACTGTCAGTCAACCAATAATCTCCCCCCCCCCCCCTTGGGTCAGTCATTTTACAGGGGGTAAATTAGCAATGGGCACCCCGAAGGCACCATCCTACACGAAGATATTCACAGGCATTCTAAAGGAACCCTTCCGAACAACCCAGAACCTCAAGTCCCTCACCCGGTTCAGACTCATTGCGATATCTTCGTGATCTGGATTGAGAGTGAGGACACCTATCAACATTCCTTGAGAACTTCAACACCTTCACCCCCATTTGCTTCGCCTGGTCCTTCTCAACTGAACAAACCATCTTCCTTGATGTTGAAATCCACCTCAAAAGTGCCACATCAGTACCTCCATCCATATCGAAGTTACCAACCACCAACAATACAGCTGCCATACATTCTGTAACAAGAAGTCCCTTTTGTACAGCCACGGGTGGCTGTTACATCTGTAATGATGAGCAATCACACTCAAAATATACCAAGGGTCTTACCGAAACCTACACAGACCGAAATTACCCTCCCAACCTAATAAGGAAACAGATGTCCCATGCCTTGTATCTACAGTCCCTTGTCTCTACACCCTTGTGGCTCAGAACCACCTGGAGAAACTGAATCACATTCTCCACCACAGTTTCAATTACCTTCAAGTAAGGAATATCCTGTCCACTATCCTTCCCACCGTGGTTTCAGCAACCTATCGAACCTAGGCAATATCTTTGTCCATTGCTACTCCACATCTGCTTGCAACCCCTTGCCTCGCGGCTTATATCCCTGCAATACATGGAACAGCTGTCCCACACATCCAGCCATCAGCAGGTACTCCATTCCAGTCATAAGCATCTCCTGCCCTGTGAAGCAGTCACGTGAGCGACAAACTAAGCTGCAACCACTGTGCTGCTTTCTATGCCGGCATGACAACCAAAAATGAATGGCCATTCCCAAACTGTGGTCAAGAGATAGCTGGACCATCCAGCTACTGAACATGCTGCCCAACACTATGCGCTTTACTTTAATGACTGCTTCACAGACTATGCCAACTGGATCCTCCCTACCAACACCAGTTTTTCTTAACCATGCAGATGGAAACACTGTGAAATACATCTTACATTTCCATACCCCCCCCCCCCCCCCCAGGCATCAACCTTCACTAGTTTCTGTCCTTTCCTGCTCCCATTCCAGCACTACACAGCCTTCTATTCTGGCAATGCGCCTGATAGTCTTTTTCCCGTTCTCTACTTTTCTCCTTTTCTGCTGCCCCTCCCCCCAAAACTTCCAAACTGAACCTAGCAGCCCTACATTGTTCCCACCACACCCCTGCATGCTGCAGCAAGCAGCATTACACCTCACTTCACCGCTCCATGCTGCCTCACCACCTACACCAGATTGCTACTACTGTCTTGTGCGGTTACTGTCTCTGCAGTCTGGCTGTTGTGGTCTTTTTGTGTGTGTGTGTGTGTGTGTGTGTGTGTGTGTGTGTGTGTGTGTGTGTCACCCGCTTTATTTCCAATTTCTGAAGAAGCTCTTTTGCTGAAACCTAAAATGGACAGCAGACTTTTCGAGTGCTTATCCGTCCCCTACATCTCCTCTATATGGTGAGGAGCAAACTGTCTTTTTCATAATATTAATGTTATAATAGTGTTCTGTGTAGGGTTGAAATGCTAACCACCACCCTTTTTTTAATTATCAGCAACCAAGTAATAGAGGATAAGTAGCACTCAAATTTTTCAAATTAATTTTTTTTATACGAATCTGTGGTGTCTATTCTTTCAGACATGTCCAAAAGATCTTTCGGACATGCCCAAAAGAACAGACACCATGTCAAGTGAAATCCCCAGTAGTGATTTATATTATGTAAGTTGAAGGTGGAGTGGGAGGACGTTAGCCACTGAACCACCCAGGCATTGTGTTTATCATTAATTGCACAGACTAACTCTGTTCAACCTTCGGTTGAGCCATATTCCCACCTAGCCACCATCCACGTCAATGCTCCATCTTCAATCTACACAAAATATTCACAGATATGGACATGTCCGAAAGAACAGACACGCATTTGTATAACTGAGTCACCAGAATGGGCTACGAATCCACCACATTCAGTGAAAATGCACAATCACACTCAACCTGCTGTGAGAATCTCGAAGTAGCAAGCACAGAGGGCACAGCTCAGGACTGCGGATAGGTGGTGCCGGGTGGGAATGTGGGTCACCGAGGGGCATACTGAGACAGCCCACGCAATTGCGATGAACACTGTCTCTGGGAGGTGCAGTGGTTAACGCAGGAAATCCTCGCTTCGAATCCCGGTCCGACACACATTTTCACTCGGCAATGCCGATTGGTTTGTTGGTTGGTTTCGGGTATAAAGGGACCGAACTAAAGGGTCATCAGTCCCTTTTATCTGACACAAGCAAGGTGCAAGGCTCAAGGTACAGAACACCCTCCCACCCCCCAAAAAAAACCAACCAAATGGAACGAACAAATAATGGAGAAAAAATACACCACAAGGAAAAGTAGAAGAAGGCATTAAAACAGAGCATATGGTCTGGGCTGGCTGATCACAATAATATAAGAGGATGAGCCAGCCACTCTGCAACACATTAAAATGTTCACCTCAAAAAGCCAAGGCGAGATGAACATATGTAGGGAAAAGACGACCACCAAGCCAAACAAATGTAAAGAAAATGCGACAGAGTTAAACTGGAGGGAGCGTGGCAACCTCAGAGAGAAGGCTAAATGCTCATCCTTAGATGGTACAATAAAAACCCTTCTCATGAATAAAACGTAAAACTAAATCTGCTGTTGAGGCAGTGTCACCCAACACCGAAGGTAGGGTGCTGCGAAAGTTAAAAGTCTGCTGCAGAGCGGATAAAAGTGGGCAGTCCAGAAAGATGTGGACGACTGTCATTTGGGAGCCACAGTGGCCTTGCGACACAGTAGGTATCCATACGTTAGCCACGTTTAGCCAATGCAGCCAACTGGCAAGGAGTGCTGCTCAAAATGTCCTCCATGAACATATGCGAAGCCAACGTGACCATCAGTCATCGAGCCGTCTGTGTAAACCACTTCAGATCCCCGGAACATGTCAAGAATCGAGAGGAAGTGACAGCGGAAAGCAGCGGGGTTAACGGAGTCCTTAGGGCCGTGCAGAAGGTCCAGACAAAGCTACGGCCGAGGTGTACACCGTGGAGGCGAATGTGAACGTGCCGCAAGCAGAGGTGGTAAAGGGAAGGACTCCAGTTTGGAGAGAAGTGACCGCACACAAACCGCAATCGTCAGTCCCGATCTGGGCCACCGATGCAGGAGATGGACTGCCACGGGCAGGTAAAGCAGACTGTTATTCAGATGGGTAGGTAAACTATGAATGTGTGCTGCGTAAATGGCGAGCAGTTGCGCACGTCTGATCTGTAGTGGAGGGACACCGCCTCTGCCAGTACGCTGGTCACAGGACTCATCCTGAAAGCGCCTGTCGCTAATTGAACCCCACAGTGGTGCACAGGGTTGAGTAAATGCAATGCTGAAGGTGCTGCCGAACCATACACCACACTCCCATAGTCTATTCGGGATTGGACAAGGGCTCTGTAGAGCTGCAGCAGCGTGCAGCGATATGTATCCCAATTGGTGTTGCTCAGGCAACTGAGGGCACTGAGGTGCTGCCAGCACTTTTGCTTAAGATGACGAGGATGAGGGAGCCAAATCAATCGAGTGTCGAAAACTAGTCCTAGGAATTTATGTCTCCACTACAGAGAGTGAATCGTCATTAAGGTAAAGTTTGGGTTCCGGATGAACTGTACAATGCCGACAGAAGTGCACGACACAAGACTTTGAGGCTGAAAACTGGAAGCCGTGGTCTAGAGCCCATGACTGTGCCTTGTGGATGGCTCTCTGGAGGCACCGCTCGCAACAACAGTACTGGAGCAGCAGTACGAAATGCAGAAGTCGTCTGCATACAGAGAAGGTGAGACGGAGGGCCCGACTGCTGCTGCTAGACCGTTAATGGCCACTAAAAATAGACACACACACAATACAGAGCCCTGCGGGTCTCCATTCTCCTGGATATGGATGGAATTATGGGAGTCACCAACAAGGACACGTAAAGTATGGAGCGACAGGATGTTTTGGATAAAAATCTGGAGTGGTCCCCAGAGACCCCACTCATACAATGGGGGAAGGATATGATGTCGCAAAGTCGTGTCGTATGCTTTACGTAAGTCAAAAAAGATGGCAATCAGGTGTTGCCATCTGGAAAAGGCTGTTGGGATGGCATACTCAATGGTAACAAGATTATCAATGGTAGAGCGAGCTTCGCGAAAGCTGCCCTGACATCGAGCCAGCAAGACACGTGACTCCAGAACCCAACCCAACTGCCGACAAACCATACGTTCCAGCAGCTTACGAAGAACGTTCGTGAGGCTGATGGGCCGATAGCTATCCAGATCAAGAGGGTTTTTACTGGGTTTGAGCACAGGAATGATGGTGCTCTCCCTCCATCGTGATGGAAAGACGCCATCGCACCAGATCCTGTTGAAGAAGACTAGAAGATGTCACTTTTAGTCACATGAGAGATGTTTTATCATCTGGTTGTGCATGCGATTAGGCCCAGGAGCTGTGTCGGGGCAATGTGCAAGGGCACTGAGGAGCTCCTACTCTGTAAATAGGGCGTTATAGTATTCACTGCAGTGTGTAGTGAATGAGAGGGTGTTCCGTTCCAGCCGCTGTTTGAGTGTGCGAAAGGCTCGGGGGTAAAGTGCTCGGCAATCGCGTTTGCATCGGTACACAACTTGCCATTTATGCTAACATCGGGGGCAGCTGTTGGAGCCTGGTACCCAAAAAGACGTTTGATCTTGGCCCAGACTTGGGAAGGTGGCGTTTTTTGTTTTGGTTTGGTTTTTAGGGCACAAAACTGCTATGGTCATTAGCGCCCGGCCTGTGACTTAGGAAACAGTAAAAAACCGAAAATGGAAACCAGCAGCAATGGGAACGAAAGTCATACAATTGGAGAAACTAAAAGCAGAAGGAAGGCTTAAAAATCCACTACAGAAAGGGGTTGGTTGTCCCCAAAAAAAGCTTCAAACGACTGACATCATTTCACTGGCACTAATAAATGTGAGTACGCGGTCGGCTGAGTGCGTGTCATCTGCTAAAATCGACGATATATCAGGCGATAGCTGTAGACGGGAGCGTAACGGATTAAAATAGGGGCACTCAATTAAAAGGTGTCTTACCATCCACAGCTGAGAGCAGTGGGGACAGAGTGGGGGGGAGGATCGCCGCTTAAAAGATGTCGATGGCTAAAAAGACAGTGCCCTATCCGGAGTCTAGCTAAAATTACCTCCTCCCGACGACGCGTTCGGGAGGAAGAGGTCCAAGCACAAGGAAGAGCTTTCACGTCCCGCAATTGATTATGGGGAAGTGTCGACCAATGCGCGTGCCATAAATGAACAACACAACGACATAAAACGCTCCGTAGATGGGCAAAGGGAATCGATTGAATAGTTGGCCGAAGAAGAGAGACTGCAGCCTTGGCTGCAATATCGGCCGCCTCATTTCCACAGATACCAATGTGACCTGGGAGCAAGAGGAACACCACTGAGACGCCCCCCAGGTGGAGCAAGCACAGACAGTCCTGAATCCGATGGACCAGAGGGTGCACAGGATAAAGAGCTTGGAGACTGAGGAGAGAGCTGAGAGAATCTGAGCAGATAACGTACTGTATCTGCTGATGGCGGCGGATGTAGTGGACAGCCTGGAGAACAGTGTAAAGCTCTGCAGTATAAACCGAACACTGGTCGGGAAGCCGAAAGTGATTTGGGGTGTCGCCAACAACATAGGCACTCCCTACACCTAATGATGCTTTCGAGCCGCCTGTGTAAATAAATGTGGCGTCCGTCATTTGTGCACATAGAGCAGCAAATGCCCGACGATAAACAAGTGAAGGGGTACCATCCTTGGGAAATCGACAAAGGTCACGGAGCAGGCAGATCCGAGGACGGAGCCAAGGCGGTGCTGTACCCCAAGTTGTCAAGAAGGTTTTAGGAAAGCGGAAGGAAAGAGAATGGAGCAGTTGACGGAAGCGGACTCCCAGTGGTAGGAGGGAGGAGGGGCGGGCCTGCATACCCTACATCAAAGGAGGCGTCGAAAAAAATGTCATGGGCTGGATTAGCAGGCATGGAAGACAGATGGCTAGCATAACGACTCAGAAGGACTGCTCGCCGATTGGACAGCGGAGGTTTAGCAGTCTCAGCATAAAGGCTTTCCACAGGGCTGGTGTAAAAAGCTCCAGACACTAAACGTAATCCACGGTGGTGGATAGAGTTGAGACGCCGAAGAATAGACGGCCGAGCAGAGCAGTAAACTATGCTTCCATAGTCCAATTTTGAGCGCACTAAGGCGTGATAGAGGCGGAGAAGGACCACTCGGTCCGCTCCCCAGGAGGTACCATTCAGGACACGGAGGGTGTTGAGCGATCGCAGACAGCGAGCCGAAAGATAGGAAACGTGGGAGGACCAGCACAGTTTTCTGTCAAACATAAGACCCAAGAATTTAGCGACGTCTGAAAACGGAAGGTTGACAGGTCCTAGATGTAAGGAGGGTGGAAGAAACTCCTTACGTCGCCAAAAATTAACACAAACGGTCTTACTGGGAGAAAAACGGAAGCCGGTTTTGATGCTCCAAGAGTGGAGGCCATCGAGACATCCTTGAAGACGTCGTTCAAGAAGGCTGGTCAGTTGTGAGCAGTAGTAGATCGCAAAATCGTCCACAAAGAGGGAGCCTGAGACATCGGGAAGGAGACAGTCCATAATTGGATTTATGGCAATGGCAAACAGTACAACACTTAGCACGGAGCCTTGGGGGTACCCCGTTTTCTTGGGAGAAAGTACGGGAGAGAGTAGTGTTCACCCGCACTCTAAATGTGCGCTCTGCCATAAATTCGCGAAGAAAAAGGGGCAGCCGATCTCGAAAGCCCCAAGAGAACAGTGTGCGGGACGATGCCTGTCCTCCAACAGGTATCATATGCTCTCTCCAGATACAAAAATATTGCTACTGTTTGGCGTTTGCGGAGAAAATTGTTCATGATATAAGTGGAGAGAGCAACAAGATGGTCAACTGCAGAACAATGCTTACGGAATCCGCATTGGGCAGGTGTTAAAAGACTGCGGGACTCCAGCCACCAAGCTAAACAGCAATTCACCATACGCTCCAAAACCTTACATACACTACTCGTGAGAGAAATGGGGCGATAGCTAGAGGGGAGATGTTTGTCCTTTCCAGATTTCGGAACAGGAACGACGATAGCTTCCCGCCATCGTCTGGGAAAAGTACTGTCGGTCCAAATTCGATTATAAAGGCGAAGGAGGTAACGCAGACTATGGGTTGATAAATGCAGCAACATTTGGACGTGGATACCATCCGGTCCTGGGGCGGAGGAGCGAGAAGAATAGAGTGCATGTTAGAGTTCCTGCATGGAGAAAACAGTATTGTAGCTTTCGCGATTTTGAGAGGAGAAAGCAAGAGGTCGCACTTCCGCTGCACGTTTCTTCGGGAGAAACGCTGGCGGGTAATTTGAAGAGCTCGAAATCTCAGCAAAGTGCTGACCCAACGAGTTAGAAATTGCGACGGTGTCCACTAATGTATCACGCGCGACAGTGAGCCCAGAGACCGGGGAGAAACTAGGCGCGCCTGAGAACCGTCGAAGCCGACTCCAAACTTCCGAGGAGGGAGTGAAGGTGTTAAATGAGCTAATAAAGAATTTCCAGCTTGCCTTCTTGCTATCGCGGATGACACGACGGTATCGGGCATGAAACTGCTTATAGCGGATACAGTTGGCCAAAGTAGGATGGTGGCGGAAAACGCGGAGAGCACGTCGCCGCTCACGTATTGCATCACGGCAGGCCTCGTTCCACCAAGGAACTGGGGGGCACCGGAACGTCGGTAATATGTGTGACCTCATCGTCGACGCTGGGAAAGTGACGGTCATCGAATGTCGCTAGAGACGAAAAAAGTGTCCAGTCAGCTTGGGCAAACTTCCAGCGTCGCGGGCGCATATATGGGAGTTGAGGCACATGGAAAGTGGTCAATCGAGTGTGTATCAGCAAGGGGAAACCATTCGAAGCGCCGAGCTAGCGGAACAGTACCGACCGCAAGGTCCAAATGAGATAAATTTGTCGTGGAGGCAGACAAAAATGTAGGGACCCCAGTGTTGAAGCAAACTAGATCCGCTTGGTGGAAGACGTCTAGCAATAGTGAGCCACGTGCACAAGGATGTGGAGATCCCCAAAGCGGGTGGTGAGCATTAAAGTCCCCAACCAGCAAATAGGCGGGTGGAAGCTGACCAAGAAGATGAAGGAGATCAGCTCGTGCCATTGGTGTGGACGATGGAATGTATACAGTACAAAGAGAGAACATATATCCAGAAAGGGAAAGACGGACAGCGACTGCTTGGAAGGAAGTGTTTAAGGGCATTGGGTGGTAATGGAGACTATTATGGAGAAGAATCATGAGTCCTCCATGTGCTGGAGTGCCTTCAACAGAGGGGAGATCAAATCGGACTGATTGAAAATGGGGGAAGACAAAGCGGTCGTGGGGCCGCAGCTTTGTTTCCTGAAGACATAAGATGACCAGCGAGTAGAATCGTAGGAGGATTGTCAATTCATCCCGATTGGCTCGAATGCCGTGGATA